>NC_091118.1:182400380-183000380 GCF_040183065.1 Periplaneta americana | reverse complement strand
ACAGACTTGTTCCAGTTCTCTGTTTATAGCTGCCGAAGTAGAAATTGAGAAGTTTTATTATCGTTTCGATTATACCATTTAAAAGTAAAAGTTTTATTACTGAAATCCTCAATAAACTTTTGCATTGACATTCTATTGGCCATAGGAGCTTGGCAATTCAATAGGTAGAAAAAACCTACAGCCCAATATAAAGAAACGAGGGCGCCAAGTCCGATATACAGTAGTTTGAAAGCTCTGATACTTGTAACATATATATATCAGCTTTTGGTTCTTGTCAATGCTCCATGACTATAAAGATGTGTTAAGGTAATATTTTATAATATTCTTTGGTTCACACCTGTGGAGTAACGGCTAGCGCGTCTGGCCGTGAAACCAGGTGGCCCGGGTTCGATTCCTGGTCGGGGCAAGTTACCTGGTTGAGGTTTTTTCCGGGGTTTTCCCCCAACTCAATATGAGCAAATGCTGGGTAACTTTCGGTGCTGAACCCCGGACTCATTTCGCCGGCATTATCACCTTCATCTCATTCAGACGCTAAATAACCTAAGCTGTTGATAAAGCGTCGTAAAATAACCTACTAAAATAAGATTATTTGTAATAGAATTTTCCAAGGAATTACACCGAAATGCTAGAGTATGAAGGCATGAGTGGAAAATAGGTAACCCTATATTAATCCGAAAATATCGATTTAATTGGTAACAGCTGTAGTAAATATAAACTGTAGAAAATACGGAATCGATAGTTGTTTCTGAAACAAATTTTACTATCTTTCTCCTTTCTGTTTACAAGCTCATAATTATGTAAGTATTCATCATATTTCGGAATGGTTAAAAAAATGAGACGCATACTATCGTTGCTGCTAATAGGCCTCCTACTATTTTCTTTAGTAGTAGTAGTAGTAGTAGTAGTAGTAGTAGTATAATAATAATAATAATAATAATAATAATAATAATAATAATAATAATAATAATAATAATACAGTGAAACCTCTCCTTACGGACACCCTCAAGATACGGACAGTCCTCATATACGGACAGATTTTTATGTCCCAACTGAAATAATATAGAAATAATGATAAATTTAACTCTCGTTTACGAACACTCTCAGACACGGACATGGACAGCTTGCTTTACCTCCTGACTCTGGACAGAACTTGGATTTCAAGACCTAATATATTACAAAAATGGAGAATTTAGTTTTGAGAACTGTACAGAAATTATTTAACATGAAAGAAGACAAGAAGGGTCTCGTAGGCTACCACTAGCCCACCCGGCTACCCCTTGTTATAAGCTGAAAGCGGGTGGATAAACAAAATCATAAAATTTAACCTGTCTGATGGGTCCAAGTTTCCGCGATCATGAAATTGTAGTCCACATATGATTGGGTTAGTAGGATTATTCTCTTCACGTCAATCAGTTGTACTGTTTCGAGAGACATGGCACCTGAACGTAAAGGTTAAGTTGAAAACTGTAAATTACAGTACTGCATAACTGTAGACCTAGAATAAAATTGCATGTCACAGTACTGTATTTTCCTTTTTCGGTTTTATCTACTGTAGTTCAAATTTGCAAAGAATTTACTGTAGTACAGTATACTGTACTTATAATTAAACTACAGTAATACACTTCATTTAAAGCGTGAATAGATACATAATGCATATTATAAATTTACTGTTAGATTGGGGAGCCTCCCTCCCAATAAAGAACACCTCCCAGATGCGGACAGATTGTTACGTCCCTTCGATGTCCGTAAATGAGAGGTTTTACTGTAATAAATTCATAATATTATGCCCAAGGACAGGTCTTTCACTGCAAACTTAGCATTCTTCAATCTTTCCTATTTTCTGCTTTCCTCTTTGCCTCCGCATGTGATCCACATATCTTAATGTCGTTTATCATCTGATATCTTCTTCTGCACCGAACTCTTCTTCCGTTCTCCATTCCTTCCAGTGCATCCTTCAGTAGGGAATTTGTTCTCAGCCAGTGACCCAGCCAATTCCTTTTCTTCTTCATGATCAGTTTCAGCATCATTCTTCCTTCATCCACTCTTTCCAACAGAGTTTCAAATAATAATAATAATAATAATAATAATAATAATAATAATAATAATAATAATAATAATGTTTCTTTGTATTGTTACCTCGGCTTCAAAACGTGTTTACAATTGCTCTGGACGAGTTTTGGCATTTATTTTCATTTCTGTGAAGAAAGCAGTAATGTAACGAGTCGGCGAAATAAATTCATGAAGTTTACGACCGTCGGGGGTGGTGGGGGGGGGGTTATAGGACCACAGGGGTCACGTGTGGAACAGATGAGGCTGTCGGGATTGAATAGGTAGGTCTGGACTTGAAGAGCTTGCAGTTGCTGCTGTCACAGCATTCTGCTGCAGAACAATACACTCATGTCGAATTAAAAATTAAGGCTACACACGGTTTCAAGCAACTTGTTACAAAGTAAAGCATTAAGTAACGTTACAGTAACAATACAGCTCGAGATTTTAACGGAAATACGCGTTTTCAGTATTCCTAAAGCCGAAAAGTGGTTTTTGACTTTGTTTTACTTTCCGTCTCTTTACATTTTTTCCTTGAACTAGTGGACGAATTTATTCATGTTCAATGTTTGCGAGTCGATTCATCCTGGAAATATGTATGCAGTGTGACAATTTAATATTTATATTATTAATACAGTGTATTCAAAAAGTCTCGAAGGAGTTAATTTAATAGATACCGTAAACTGGGGTTACTTTGAACACAGAGGAAACTTTGAACATTTTTTCAGAAAATCATATTTAGGTTTCTTCATGCTGCACTTGTTATGGATGGAGATAAATTTGGTATGATAATGATTTTTTATGATAATTTACCTCCATCTATAACAAGTGCAACATGTAGAAACCTACATATGATTTTCTGAAAAAAAATGTTCAAAGTTTCCTCTGTGTTCAAAGTAACCCCAGTTTACGGTACCACGTATGTAAATTACCGTCAGAAGGGAGGTAATGTGTGAAATTTTTAATTCATTTATTTTTTTAATAAGAAACTTGAATTTTTGTACACATACTCCTATTCATGGGTTTAAGTTTCATATTTATATATTGAGTAGTTTGAGTTTTTAATTTAAAAATACATATGTTGAAAAAAATTTCTTCTTCCCAAAATTTAAGTATTATATCTGATTTGTTTTACAATACCTCTGATCTCTTTAGAAAGTGCTCTCACAGTGTTTAGTTTTACCTCGTAAAAACAGAGGAAAAAAATTAAACCTACACATATTCAAATCAATAAAATTGAAACTGTTCCTTATATTGTTATATCTACTAAGTTAGAAATATAATATTACTCGTAGAAATGATTGCAATATATGTACAGTAACTGTATGAACATTTATGTAAAATTAATTTTATACATGTAACTACTTAAATTTTAAAATATTTAAATGAAGTCTTGTGTAATTTGAACTCAATTTTTCTCGGAAATTAAGGCCCGGGCGCAATTTTCGGAAAGAATAATTTGTACATAGTTTGCAAGGGTAAATTGCGTGATGGCTTGCATTTGCTCCAATTATGGTTCACCCCTGTAGATCAGTGGTCGCCAGCACTCGCTGAAATGGGTAAAGGATATTCGGTGCAACATCATATGCCCCGTCGTACACCCGGCAGAGAGGGGAGAGCATACTCTCCAGCAGCTACGGATGCACCATAGTGCAGTCTCTTATCCTTGGGTAAGAGACGCTAGCCCAAGGGTGCTCTGTGCTGATGACCGCTATTTAGATCTTAAGCTTTGTTTAATACTGTAGTATACAAAGTTAACACTTTTAATGTTTTTGCATTATATATATTGGATTATTGTGATTGTAAACGTTCTTGTTTTGTGTTTAAGTTTTTGTGTAATTGAACGTTATTAATTAGTTTCTACGCTGCTCTGCTAAAATTTTGTATGTGTACAAATTTCTGGTGGTGTGGAAGAGATGGCTTGCTGGCCTTAACACTACCATAATAAATATAATGTTATTATTATTATTATTACTAATGTTATTATTGTTATTATTAGTATTATTGCAGGAAAATTGAGTACTGTTATTTGTACTCTGTCCATTGGTTCGGAATATAATGCTTAATATTATTACACAAAATAAAAGTACAGTACTGTAAATTTTTATGCCCTAGTCCCCTAAATGAAAAGAGGAATTTCTCCATCTATAGTGAGGATCACGAAAGTGTAGTTCCTAAAAATCTAATTTGGCCGTCTCTTCAGTGTTGCCAACTAATAGCAGATATCACCAAATATTGTAAAATCACAATGCTACGTACTGAAACAATTTTATATATATATATATATATATATATATATATATATATATATATATTCAGGATTCTACAGCTACTGCCGTCTTCCTGTGCCAGTCCTCCAAAGCCTTCTGTCTTGTGCGTCTTCAGTCCTCAACCCCCTCTTGTGCATGACCTCCATTGATGATGATGATGATGATGATGATGATGATAATAATAATAATAATGTATTAACAATAACAATATCTTGCTTATTAACCACATCTCATCTTTATGTTGCGAGGTGTTTCCTAAATGGTTCTCTAATTTATGATATAGTATATTTTCCTCCTGGACTTCTCGCATATTATGTTGGTAATTAGGATTAGTATGATCTAATATTAAAATCTGTTTTGTCTGGCAACATGAAATTCATTGCTTTGACTAAACGGTTTATGATTCATAAGACCTAACCTAAAAATATATTTACTTGCTTGCGTTTTCATCAGTTTCCTTTACTGCAAACCGAAATTGTTGCTGCCAACATAACAGTTAGAAAATAACTGCCAGTTATAGTATTTGTCAGTATCCGAAATTCGAAACGAAGTTGGTAAAAGAAAATTCAACCTTGGGGCTAGAAAATCGCTATAATCCACTAGTATATGTAATAACAGAGGAAGAATGGTTAAGGCTGGTTCACAATAAACCGGAAACGGAAGCGACAACAAAAACGAGAACGGAAATAATGTTAAAATGAATGTATTTAAATGCATTTATTTTAACAATATTTTCGTTCTCGTTCTCGTCGTCGTTTTTGTTCCCGGTTTATTGTGAACCAGCCTTCAGATTTCACCCTTAGGGTATTAAGTAAGGTGATCCGGACTATATTATCTGAATTGTGAATCTCTTCACCCTATAAGTAAAGCCGTTCTGAAATACCTGAACCGGATGTGCAAATTCAATTTACTGACAGGGGAACGGAAGCGGTGTTGCATGTATTTTATCTCCAACTTAAAAACTATTTAGGAGTGTGTATGTGAGTGGAAGAGGGTGTTGCTTGGGAACTTCTCATTGTAGGTAAATATGTCTTGCATATTTGCGATGGAATGTTGCTAGAAGATAAAGTGTGTCGTGTGGAATATCTTTTTCTTATATTCGCACCTACCGATTTCCACGAAGGCGGTTCACGGTGAACGTAGATTATTGCCTGATAAGAGAGTCGGGGTCGCCATGCTACATTGACTACGTGGGTTACCAACACTTTCTTTTTCTGGCTGGGGTTTGTTAAGTTGTCAGTGTGCTTTGTGTCGGAGCTGTCAGGATTGACTGGTACCTCTCAGCTGTCGCTACCCTTCGATTTTATTACATTGTTGTGTCACTGGGCGCGAATTTAACAATGGACGTAACTAACGTGGATTTATGGGTTATGTTATAATCCACTTCCCAAACTGATTCTCATAAAACACCTTTTCGATGCAATTTTGATTCATTCTCTTACTGAGAACTTTTCTGTTTTGGTCAGATGTCTTCGCCCATGATTCTCATTAATTGTATGGTTTGTGAAAATATAAAATATAATGCCCTGTGTTTAAAGTAAAGTATATACAAGGCGAAGAAAATTTATTGGTTACGTATTCCACCAGGCTGTTCTTACCTTAGAGGTTTTGTATTTGCATAAATTCCAAATATCGTATAGTTTTGTCGGAAATGTTGTTTGAAATTGAGGATAACACTGTTGGCGTAAATATTCCTCACAGATGCTGTTTCTAAAACCGTTATAATTTTATTCAGCGATACTATTTGGGTAATTGTTGGAATTTTGGCTTACAAGAACAGAATCTTCGTTCCGATTCCACTAATTTTCTTCTTTTTATTATTTTTTTTTGTCTTTCATTCAAAGTGTAACCCGTAAAGTATTTTGTTTTTTGTTTTTATTTCCTTCTTGTGAAGTTTTCATGTGATATACTACATAAATGTTAAAGTTATCCTTTCGCTTAAAAAACACATATCAATACATAAGTTACGCTTTAAATTGAATTTTCCTTAAAAAATATGAAATTAATGCAATAATCTTAAGAAGTTTGCAGAGTTATCTAAAGTATCTGTAATTTCATTTATGCTTATTGAGAAAATGAACGGAATGTGGAATTGAACCCACGTTCCTTGCACAATAATAATAATAATAATTTATTTTTATTTTAGTTGGTTATTTAACGACGCTGTATCAACTACTAGGTTATTTAGCGTCGATGAGATTGGTGATAGCGAGATGATATTTGGCGAGATGAGGCCGAGGATTCGCCATAGATTACCTTGCATTCACATTACGGTTGGGGAAAACCTCGGAAAAAAACCCAACCAGCTAATCAGCCCAAGCGGGGATCGAACCCGCGCCCGAACGCAACTTCAGACCGGCAGGCAAGCGCCTTAACCGACTGAGCCACGCCGGTGGCTAATAATAATAATAATAATAATAATAATAATAATAATAATAATAATAATAATGCATTATCATTCATTAATTATTAATTATATGCATTACCATTATTATTATTATTATTATTATTATTATTATTATTATTATTATTATTATTTCACACTCTGTAACATAAGATTAGAATTATAAAAATGTTCCCCAACTAATATTTCAAAAGAAGATCATCAGAACTCAAAATTCATGTATTCTCATGTATGTATGTATTTATTTACATTGCAAGTGGGCAAGCACCCGGTGGCAGTGGTATACACAATATAAATAATACACAATAAAATTACAATACACAATACAATTATACAATACACAATACAATAAGAATACACAATACAATTTAACACAATAATTACAATTAATAATAAAACATAAACTAATTTTACAATACAACCTACATATGTATAGGCCTTACATAGGTTTCAGTTGTCTTTCACATTACTCTCATCTCACTCACTGTAGTGGCACTATGACGCATTTCACTGACACTTTAGGACACAGTTCACTGACACTATAGAACACATTTCATTGACGCTATAAATTATCACTGATCGGAACTGTTCACTGCACTGTAAAACCATAACTTCACTGACTCACCTCACTTCACTGATACAACAGTTCAAATAAGTCAAATAATTACACCCTTATGCATGCTTATAAACAGAACTACATTTAAACTAAATATTTCTAGTCTAAGACCCTCTTACACGCTATTTTTAACTAATTTACAATTCAAACCAAGGAAGTAACTCGTCAGGCTAAACAAATACATGTCACCTTAAAAATTTAAATGTTAAATGTCACCTTAATTTTAATTTACACTTTATACACAACTTTTTAAATTATTCTTGAATCTCCTTAAGGAAGGACAGCCCTCAAAGACCGCTGCAGGTAGGTCATTCCAATCATTTATAGTTTTATTTAAAAATGAGAATTTATCTACATCCGTTTTCTGTTTCCTACATTTGATTTTAAAATCATGATCGTTCCTACCATAGTACGTTGGCTTTTCTAACCGAGCCGTTATGTCTACCCATGCTTTCTGACCTAGATGTGCTCTATACAATGATGTTATTCTAGTTTTCCTACGTCTCTTTTCCATAGTTTCCCATTTAAGTTCTTTTATTGTATCGTTTCCATCTTCTCTTCATGAGAAGGAAAACAAAAGTGAGCTGAATTTTATAAATTGTCAGACTCGTTTAGTTCAACGTTATGTAAGCAAGTTCAGTCTTTGACATGTTTCTTATTAATAATTAAATAATTATTTCAAATTAAAGACTGAAGAAATTGTCATTTTTAAATTTTGACAGTTTTCTTTTGAGTGAGCGATATTCCTATAGAACAGAAGAATCTTCGTTTCAGCATTTCCTGATAAATATCAGCTAACTTGAAGAGGGGCCACAGGGCAATCTGAAACGAGATAGCATGTAATATTCAGGGAGAATTTCCTAGTGCGTGAAAATATGATAACGATAATAATGGCGGTGATGGTGTGTCGTAGCCATAAATCGGAAAATATTTTGCAGACTTGAAATAAGGTATTTGCCTATCATTTTGTAGTTATTTTTCTAATTAAACATGGCTGTATAGTTCCGTGTAATAATTTCACGGTGAAATGGTTACGGAACCTTGATATACTGCTCCGGTGAACCATTTCAATGCTGTGTTCTGGAGAATTTAATAATAATAATAATGGCAAAGAAACCTCCACATTTCTACAGAAAGATACATCCAGCTGGAGGTAAAGAGCCTACACTGATGGCTTTTATGGAACATAATTAAAAATATATATTCTGAATGTGATTGTTTATTAAAATAAACAGTAATATGACAAGTCTTTCTTTTTATCAGAGAGGAATTGAAATCTAGAATAAACTAAGAGACTACAATCGTATGCAGCGATAATAAATCTGAGGGACCTAAACGGCTGTATGAATATTTAAATATGTATGACTCTAATAACTCAGGCTGAAAACATGAACAATATTTCAAATAAAATTTTGCATTCTAATTGGGTCTGGGACTCATTGAACTCTCAGGGGTTCCTGATTCATGCATCACAATCAATAGACATTGCAGTACCCTTACAAACTGTCTTTGTTTAATAAGTTTATTCCTAGGAAATATTGCTGTAAAGAATTGTACAAACTTCTTTATCTCTACGTAAATGTTTTAGCTATTTTGTGCAGTATGTATTGAAATGTTCATAGCAACGACCTTCATTCACCGTTTATTGGAAAATTTGTACAAGGAATTGAAAATCTTCATACTCTAATAAATACTAGTGGCTTGTGCAGCAAATGCTGCAAACCAAGTTCATTAGACGTTCAAATAAACGTTTTTCAGATTTATTTTCAATGAAGAATACCAGACGTTCTGAAAGTTATTTGCTTCCATAATAATGAAAGATACTCTCTCTCGAGCCAATACTGAAGAGAATCACACATATAAATATCTACACCACACCGCCATTAAATATATGAAAAAGACCCAACCCCACTTGATTAATAACTATAAAAATATTTGATTTTTAGTAATATTATCTTACGTAAGATTTATAGCTTTCAGTAACATATACTATATATACTATATAGCCGCCACTCAATAAAATATAGAAATCAAAATCTAATTTAAGTTATTCTCTACATCTACTTATATAACCCCAAAACGTTTCACTTTCATATCATCAATATAGCATTAATATGTATAATTAATGAAAAATAGTCACATCATTGCATTAACTACAATAATATTTCATTTCTAATGGTAATAATATCATCAAACCACCTCAAGTTTTGTAGTTTTTAATATCCAGGAAATTACACACCACAGAATCGAACCTGTAAATTATTTTTAGTAAGTTAAGTTTTTAATAACCAATTTAATTTGAGCTCTAAATATGTCAGCATTCTTGCAGATCATGGCCTTCTTGTAATATTGTTTACTGTAGTGTGTGTTTTGTTTTATTCTGAAATGCAATTAGCTAGTTCTCAAAACTGACGACAGATGGATTTTGTAAAATAGGAAAATTATGTTGAAAAATTGAAATTTCACTGAAAACTACTATTTTTCTGAAAAACTTTGAGTTCCAAGCTTCAAAATGAGGGGTCATTTATTAAAATCCGTTCAGCCGTTTTCCCGTAATTTCCATTACCAGTTCAAATTATATATATATATATATATATATATATATATATATTTAATGTACTACATACGTTTTCTTTCAATACGCATTGTTGTATCCATAGAAACAAACATTGTTTATTGTTTCAGAAATTCTATAAAATAATTATTGCACAAACATCAACATATCTTAAGAAATATTTACTTGCAGGATATACTGTACGAGTATATAGGGTGAACCGTGATGTCATTAATTTCAGGGGGATATTCTTTGAGGTATTTCAAACCAAATAGTTTAATACAATTTTGCTTGTTTTTGCTTTCTTTTCGAGATAAATATTGTTTTATATGAAACATTTTATAGCGTGTTTTGGGAAAGCCATTGCCTGAATTACCAATGTGCTCAGTCAATTTAACAGCGCAGTGCATATGATAATAAATGATTGAAAGAATTTCAGTTTTGTCCTTCAAATATGCAGAAATTATATAAGAACAAATGTAACACTGTAAAATTCATTTGCAGAACGAAAAGTTACATTTGTTCGGTTCAAATTTCTGCACATTTAAAGAACAAAACTAAAATTCTTTCAATAATTTATTATCATAATACACTAATGCTATCTTAACTTGACTGAGCATATTGAGAATTCAAACAAGGGCTTTCCTAAAACACGCTATGAAATGTTTGATATAAAATAATTTTATCTCGAAAAGGAAGCAAAAACGAGCAAAACTGTATTAAAATTTTTCGTTTGAAATATATTTCAAAGAATAACCACTTGAAATTAATGACATTACTCACTGTCCAACCTGTATATACAATATTAAGTCATTGTATATTCTAAATACGTGAATCGTGTTGTACTGTATATTTGAAAAAGTCATAGGAACTAATTGTCTACAGAATATGACAGGGAGAAATTATCAAGGATGTCGTTCCTAGCCACGTAAATGTTTATTGCCGAAGTTTGTTGTATCGTAGCAGATGTTGAAAATGTCTCCCATTACAATCATAGCATATCTGTGCCCGTTTCTGTTACCTCTTTGGTTTTGAAAGAAGAGAGGAGAGTTCCGAATCCCAGTCTCCACAAGTGATTGCTACAAGTGATATCAGGTGGGAAGTCTTCCAGCATACACCAGACTCTTTAAATGACCAAATAACCAAAAATGGCAAGGTGTGAGATGGAGTGATCTTGCCGGCCACGGAACAGGTCCATTACTCTCAATCCATCGTCCTGGAAATCTCATGTGCAAATGTTTAGGATAATTTGCAGGTACACAATAACGGGGCAACTGCATTTAATGTATATTATATAATCTATAATATTATTATATAAATTAGTAAATTTCTTCAAATTACATTCTATTGTCAATGACAGCCATTACTGTCAATTGTTTCTTTAAAATTGCTGTAAAGAAATGAATATCAATCTTCATAATTGTATAAAAATTTAATGTACTATGCATTTAGTTATTTATTTCATTTGACACTGAGGTATCCATGACACCCATCTTCGTTTATTGTCAGAAAAAAAGTAATGTAAAGATTTGCACTTTCATCTTCATTACCTCCACATGTATTTAATACTATAAAGCTTATTCAGTAATCTCTTTGAAGACATATTGCATTAACCGTGGCAACCATTTTCTATTGCTTTTTGAAAAAAAAAAAATACTGTACAGGATTGCACAGGGCGCTGTTTGTGGAAATGTTTAACATATAAGACAGTAAAAAAATTCCTTTAATTCTTATGAGTATTGTAGTTTTGACCTTTGTTTATTGCTTTCTGAATAAGAAATGATTGCATCATATTGCACATAGTCTGCATCTTAATATTCACATGGACATATAATATATGACGTAGGCCTATTTAACTACTTCCTTGACCTTATAAGACAAACAGTTAACCTTCAGTAGTAAGAATAGGAAATACTATACAAGTCTTTGTTTTTTTTTTTGTGTTGGGTAAAAGGGGTGAATAGTCTTTGTGTTGAGTGTCTTAAATTTTCTCTCTACATTAAATCATTAATTTATTTCGTAAAATAGGTGTTGAAGTAGATACAGCCTGCATTTGGACTATTCGTCACATACAAGTGATATTCGGAAAACCATTTCTTTGGACTCTTCTTCTTCTTCTTCTTCTTCTTCTTCTTCTTCTTCTGCTTTTTCCCACTTATAGGTTCTCCGTCTTCAGTTTCCATATATATCTATCGTTCCAATCTCCTTCTTTCAAATTCCTGTCGTCCATTATTGCTCTGACATGGGTTTTCCATTTCAATTTTGGTCTACCACGTTAATTTTTTCCTGGGGGTGACCATTGATGTATATTTTTTGGCCATCTTTCGTTGCCCATTCTTTGTACATGTCCATACCATTTCAATTTTGGTTTTCTATTCTCTTAACAACAGATGTAGTGACGTTCATTTCTTTCCAAAGGAGTTCATTTCTAATTTTATCCTGTCTTGTTTTTTGAAGACTTCTCCTAAGATAGTCGAATTCAACTGTTCTAATTTTGTTTGTTTGTAGTTCTGTCATGGACCAAGTTTCCCTTCCATATGATGAAATATTCTGTATTATACTCTTGTAAATTTTAATTTTAGTTTCTTTTGTAATATTTTTATTCCAGATTATTCCATGAAAAGTCTTGGTAGCATTTTTTGCCAAAGAAATTTTATTTTGAACGTCTCTCTCACATGTACCTATATTTGTGATTATTGATCCAAGATATTTAAAGGATTCACATTGTTTTAATTTTTCCTGTTTCAAGTATGAGGTCACCCACATCTTTTCCTAAACACATACAGTATATTCTGTTTTCTGTAGATTTATGTTTAGTCCCCATTTTCTATATTCTTCCATTAGTTTATTTACCATATATATCATATCATCTTCATCCCCCGCAAATATCACCTGGTCATCGGCGAATAATAATGAATGTAGTGTTTTATCTCCTATAGGAAAACCCATTTCAGAGCATTTCTTGTACCATAGGTTAAGAGCCTGATCTATATAAATATTAAAAAGAACTGGTGATAAACTGCATCCTTGCTTAAGGCCTTATTCAATCTGTTTTCTCTGTCAATTTGTTCTGTATATTTATTTTGGCTTTTGTATTACTATGCGTTCTCCTAATAATCCATTTATCATGTATATTCATATTTCTCATTGCCGTCCACAATAATTGTCGAGGAACACTATCATATGCCTTTTCTAAATCAATGAAAGTCATATGTAGTTCTCCATTTTTTAATAGGATCTTCTCTTGTAATTGCCTAATACAGAATATATCATCAATACATGACCTTCCACATCGAAATCCACTTTGTTCCTCTCTTAATCGGCCTAGCGTCTCTTTGAGTTTAAAATTTATGATTTTACTAAAAATCCTTGCTGTTCTTAGGACTCTTAAGATATGAAAATCTCGAGGTTGAATGTTTTGAACGTGACTATACCTAATCTATAACAGGCTGTATGAGTCGGTGAAATGAATATTCCACAGACCATCATTATGTTGGACTCGTCTCTGTAATGAACACAGAGGCAGGTCATGCATTGTAACAGCTTGATAGTTTAAAAGTACCCGCGAAGAGAGTGTTGATTTGGCCGTGGTGCACACTCATGCGGTGATTGCTGCTTGCCACGAAGGAGGTGCGAACCTGCTGGTGTCTACTGCGATGCCGACCGGACTGTACTCCTGCCTCCCGCAAAGCATGGGCTGCCCGCTTTGTCGGGAAATATGTACCTTTCATAAAAATACGAAACGTCTTTCAGCTCTATTCCACTGACCAAGAACGTTGCCTTCGATATGAGCACGAACATAACTTCAGTCGAACGGCTGGCGAGGCGGCATTCCGTGCTGGAGACCCGATTTCATACTCCGGCGAGTTCAAGTGGAATTTGTGACGGATAACGACGGTGTTATTCAGTTTCTCTCGTGGTACTACCGACTTCTCTTTCACATTTCACAGAAATGAAAGATAATTTAAATAAAATGTAAATTGTTAAATACCTCTCATTGGAGGTAGCCCAGAAGGACTCAGTATACTCTCCTACATGAATTTTACAATATTAAATGTTTACATACATTTGGAGACAGAAAATTAAAATAAACATATATATATATATATATATATATCGTCGGTTTCTTGGTAAAAGTGACCAAGTCCAAAATTCAAAATTGTTGGGAAAAGGCATTTAAAGGTTTATCCAAAGATAAGTGTACAGTAAAACCTCTCATTTACGGACATCGAAGGGACGTAACAATCTGTCCGCATCTGGGAGGTGTCCTTTATTGGAAGGGAGGTTCCCCAATCTAACAGTAAATTTATAATATGCATTCACGCTTTAAATGAAATGTATTACTGTAGTTTAATTCTAAATACAGTAGGCTATGCTACAGTAAATTCTTTGCAACTTTGAACTACAGTAGATAAGACCGAAAAAGGAACATACAGTACTGTGCCATGCAATTTTATTCTAGGGCTACAGTTATGCAGTACTGTAAACCGTTCTCAACGTAATCTTTACGTTCAGGTGCCATGTATCTCGAAACAGAACAACTGATTGAAGTGAAGAGAATAATCCTACTAACCCTATCATGTGTCGAATACAATTTCACGATCGCGATAATCTTGGACCCATCAGACAGGTTAAATTTTATGACTTTGTTTATCCACCCGCTTCCAGCTAACAAAGGGTAGCCGTCTGGGCTAGTGGTAGCCTACAAGACCCTTATTGTCTTCTTTCATGTTAAGAAATTTCTGTAGAGTTCTAAAAACTAAATTTTCCATTATTGTAACACATTAGTTCTTGAAATCCAAGTTCTGTCCGCAGTCAGCAGGTAAAGCAAGCTTTAGGACTGTGAAACAGCTGTCCGTGTCCGTAAACGAGAGTTAAATTTATCATTATTTCTATATTATTTCAGTTGGGACATAAAAATCTGTCCGTATATGAGGAGTGTCCGTATCTTGGGGGTGCCCGTAAGGAGAGGTTTCACTGTACTTCTTTAGATGTTAGTAATAAGTTATTTTGAAGGTAAATGTCCTATATTATTAGCTTTTAATATAAAATTATGTCTTAAATTTTCATAATGCTTGGAAGCCTTAGAATGTGACTTGGTCACTTTTACCAAGAAACCGACGATATATATATATATATATATATATATATATATATATATGAATTATAAAGTGAAGAAAAAGAAATTAAACAGAGTGAATATGATGACTCAGAATTTGGCAAGAGCGTTTCAAAACTGAAGTTATGAATGATCTCAGTAGTAAGTGTCTGTGGTAGTTCAAAAGTCACGCAATTTGAAATTTCATATTCTAAACCTAATCCACAGTTGATTCCTGATTTACCACGCAAATCATCTGTAGCTGCACTTAGATTGGCAACAGGCTAATTGTTATTCCATAGCGGTGGATCTTCTGCTATTGTAAGATCTATGGGATTCAGCAAATGAAATGAAATGGCATTCTCTTTACATGATCAAATTATCTTTATTGTTTTGTTTTGATAGATTCTACAAGCGATTCTTGCACTTTCATTTTTTATCGCATAACATTTTATTCTTCTTCGATATTCTTGCAGATCTCTGCCAGAAATCCATCTTTGTAGAATATAGATTTGCTACTGATCTTTCTTTTTACTTCGTATATTCAGTCATAGTTTTGTCTTTCACTGCAAACTCAGCATTGTCCAATGTTTCCTATTTCTTGCCTTCCTTTTTATCTCCGCATATATTGTCGTCTATAAGAAAGTAATAAAAGATTATGTCCGGTAAAGAAATGGATACACTAATACACATTCTTCGACAATTCGATAATGGAAATGAAAGAAGGCTATAAAGTGAAAGCAGGTTTGTTGTCAGCATTTTGATGTGCAGCGAAAAGCGATTTAATAAAATAATACACGAATCCTTATTGTTTTTGGATCTATAAAACAGTTTTGAAGCTTAACGTAAACAAATATAGACTTGCCAATAAATGCTCGGAGGACTGAAAGACAAACACGCCGTTATTTATTGCAACACTCTTGACTTTTCACGGATATAATGCACTTGCGGGGCCCATTGGAATCGGTCTGGAAGTGTATTTCGCTCGGTACATGTCTTGCATCAAGAATACCCCTGCGCGCGCACACTGCACGGTCTGTAGTACAGCGGTTGCAGTTTATATAATACTTGCTGCTATGGTGTGTGTGCAATGTAAGTTATGGTACTCGGTTTACAATAAATGCCAACTACATTTCTCTGTAACTTCATGCTTCTTTCTCTTTCTGCCGCGAAGCATCATGGGAGAGAAAATAGTGATTGCCGTCAAGCTCTTACGGTTCAGATATGAGAGCAAAGAGATGCAGTCTGTTTAGAGGAGTTATTTCGTAACATATTGGTCTGGAAATGCTGTTGTTTACACTATGTAAAATTCGTATTCGATCGGGTGTTTGTTTTGTAATTCCTTTATATTCTGTGTCTTGTATTTGTTTAATGTGTCATACATAGAAAAAAATGCATTTTCAGTCACAAGATAGTGTCTGTAATGCATCTTTGTTGCTGTTATTGTAGACGTCGAAGCTAATGCAAGGAAATACAGTTTAAATATTTCCTCAAAGACATGGCCATCTGTTCAATTGCGCTCAGAATATGGATGCTTATCCTTTGTCAATGTGATTCGTAATATTCAGTATCAAGTGTGAAAAAATCCGAAGTACTAAACAAGGGTCTTTTAGTTTCCAGGACTCATTTAGTAGTGATTATGATAAGTATTTTTTATATTTCGGGTTCTTATGCAATTGTTCTGGCACTAACAAATAGATTTATTTTTTTCCTTCTCCTCCTCCTCCTCATTCTTCTTCTTCTTCTTCTTCTTCTTCTTCTTCTTCTTCTTCTTCTTCTTCTTCTCGTTACTTGATGACTGAAGTAGATGCTGCTTTCAAAACGTTATGTTTCATAATATTTTATAAACAGTGGGAAAATTCCAAACCATTGGTAGCTCATTTTAATTCAGTGTACCCCAAATTATAATAACCTGCAGATCTGCGGATTCGAATCTCAAAATTTATGATTCCGTCACCTACAATTAATTTCGACGAAAAGCCCGATTCCACGATTTCAACTCGGATTCTGCGACTCCCTGACTCGGATTCTGCGACACCCCGACTCGGACTGTACGACTCCCGACTCTGATTCTGTGACTCCCGACTCGGACTCTGCGACTCCCGACTCGAACTGCACGACTCCCGACTCTGATTCTGCGACTCCCGGCTCGGATTCTGCGACTCCCCGACTAGGATTCTGCGACTCCCCGACTCGGATTCTGCGACTCCCCGACTCGAATTCTGCGACTCCCCGACTCGAATTCTGCGACTCCCCGACTCGGATTCTGCGACTCCCGACTCTGATTCTGCGACTCCTCGACTCTGATTCTGCGACTCCCCGACTCGGATTCTGCGACTCCCGACTCTGATTCTGCGACTCCTCGACTCTGATTCTGCGACTCCCCGACTCTGATTCTGCTACTCCCCGACTCTGATTCTGCGACTCTCCGACTCTGATTCTGCGACTCCCCGACTCTGATTCTGCGACTCCCCGACTCTGATTCTGCGACTTCCGACTCGGACTCTGCGACTCCCGACTCGGACTCTGCGACTCCCGACTCGGACTGTACGACTCCCGACTCGGACTGTACGATTCCGCCTCCAACTCTCATTCAGCAAATTGATATTCTGCAAGAAAATTTGAGAGAAACAATGATTATGATAATGATGATGATAATAATAATAATTATAATAATGATAATAATAATGTTTTATGCATTATGTTACTCCATTAAAATTCTCATTATTTATTGGAAGGTTATTCCATGAAGGTGTTTTTAATTTCTGAAGGCTAATTTCAGCGTCAGAAATAATAAAATCTGATCATTATGAAGTGCAGCTTCCATAAGCCAGCAGTGAGTTATTGTTATTGCACCCGATTATGGTAGCAATAATGTACTGATGCAGTTCGAATTAATAGAGGAAAAAGATTAATAAATTGAATTTCTTGTATTGTCTTATGGAAACAGTTATTTGAATTGAAATTACTCATAGAAGGACAAGCTTAAGTTAAGAATGATTGAAAAATGTCATCATGTTTGCGTATTAAAATGTAATGGATATTTTATGGCAGTTAACCCATAACTACCTTGAGAGTTTTTCTCTCTTTATGGAAATCTTCCTGAAACCTTCTGACGGACAGCCGTGTTCCATGTACCAATAACTTCTAATACAGTAGAATGTTTATACTCAACCTCGGCAGATTTACTACAGGAAGCTACCTTCTCTCTTGGGCAATATCTTGCAAAACTGATGTCTTCGTAGGACGTAAACGGATCTATTTGAATTACAGAAAGTACTTACCGCTTGAGGGACGTGAAATATGAAGTTTTTAATTTGATTCCATATTAAAGTGCAAATACTTGGAAGGGATTGAAAGATAGCTTACATTTTAAAAAATGTCAGAGAATAATTTTGTGTACTATTCATTCTCAGCTATGCCGCCAGAGTTGGAAGTTTTCTAAACCTAATGCTATCTAGAAACATAGTTCAACTCCTGTGGCATGGGGTCGTGACGACTCTAGGTCTCTCCACTTAATGGAGATATGCTACATGTCCTAGACGGTATTCGAACACACGACCGTGACCTTCATGCTGTGTTAAGGCTGCTAATTACCTAGACCAATGTTGAGCAACTTACGACTTAAAAGTAACAACTCAAATTCTTCCCCTTCCTTTCTTGACTCTATAGCTGGAGATTGTTTTTATCGTCCTCGATCTATTGCTGGATGATGATAAACATTCTCGCCCTAGACGGGTTTGGAAGCCACAAATGTAACTTTCACACAGCGTTGAAGATGTACTTTAAACGCTGAATAATCCTATATAGAGTTGCCAGCTATTTTCATGAACGTAAAGGAGATTGGTGTGGTGGCAAAATTTCACCTACAAGGAAACCTCTAACATTATAATCATTATTACCATAACAGATATATTCTGTAGGACCAAAAATTAATCTTTACGTAGATTCCTCGCCCAACAGTGTATATTACTGTAGAATCTCGGCCGCCAAGTCACTAATTGAGTGCGCTCTTTGTATAATGGCAGTTGACTTAATGTATGTCAACATATATGTCGAACTTGGAGTCAGGCCACGAAGGGAAAAACACTAGAGGAGAGGGATTAGATCCGGTGCTGTGGATTGAACTTCAGCGTAGCTCAGCGGTTAGAGCACTTGGTACGGATTCGATCCCAGGAGCCGGAGCGAATTTTTCTCCTATAATAATCATTGTTACCATAACAGATATATTCTGTAGGACTAAAAATTAATCTTTACGTAGACTCTCACGTTAGGTATTAACTTGTTCAGAAAATGTATTTATATAAAGTAAATGTTACAAAGAAACAAGTGACAACAAAAACGCAGCTGCAAATGTACACTGTAAAATTAAGATTTGAAGTATAGGCTATCGTAAAATGTTCCGTTCTACTAGTGCTTTTATAAGCTTTATATTGGCGAAGATTGGACAGATATCTTACACTTTGCCCTACTGTAGAGACAGATTGGTAATTTTATGTCAAAATTTAATTAGAGTAAATGTCTTGTGTGAGCTGTGTTTTATAATACGAGTATGTTACTCTTAATTCAGTATGACGAAGAAATGACACTGATACTATTGGAGACACTGTGACCTTGTAGATCACGTGACTACGGTCAGGTTCGCGGAGTATCTAGATTTCTAAGCAGACAACCCTATTCGTACATAGATAAACTCCCTTCCGCCAATAGGCGATCGGGGAATGCTATGGAATGATATTGGAATAGAACTCAGACGAAATAATGTTGTTGTCGAACATGGGGAAACGAAATAACTTTGAAAAAAAAAATACTGCGGTAACTCCCGTTAAAATGTCGCAGATTTTTCATTGAAAATCTCAGGTCTTTTTCATTGAAAAATCCAACGCCTGACTGGACGGAAACAGGAATTCTTGCATGAGACGTTGATGGTCTAGACCACTCAGCCACATGTATGATGAAAGTCGAAGATGTAATGTTTATATTAATAACTCTAAGAGGTCTAGCTGATAAGACGCAAACGATCTCGGAGAACCATATCAAGTAGGCCTACTTGTCTTCAGCAGCCTGACAGAAAGAAGAAATTCCAGTAACTACTTTCTATTCGGGCTGAAGTAATAAAATACAATATATTCTTTTTTAAAATTGTAGTATATTTTATTTGATATTCGTGTATACTAGCACTCTCTACATAGTCATATATCCATCAATATAGAGGTACTTTCAATAGAGAACAACAGAAACCACTACTATTTCCATGGTAACGTTATTGCATTACAAGAAAATGGAACAAGTTTGCCCGTACAAGATTCTGCTTAACCTTTTCACGTTCAAATATCTATTCAAATACGAAGTTTACACTATTTTGAAAACTGTTTTTGTGCCTATCAGCTGTTATTGGCAGCTTTTTCTTGATCATACCTACCTAGGTATTTGAGCCTGGTGATTCTGGAGCATCTTTGTTAGAAAATGCGCATACTTTTACACTAACGATTCACGTAACTTTAGTTTATAATGATTATTATACTTCTACTATGTAATACTACTTTTAACCAATAAAACTGTACGAAAGGACGTCTTTCAACCAATCATGACTGCTTATCGCACTATTTTATCGCTTCCCTAGCATTTGTTTAATTTTATCGCTTCACTAGCATTTGTTTGTTTTTATCACTACCCTAGCGTTTGTTTGCCAACATTTCAAACTGCAAATTCTTTACGATACTATAAAATATGCTTTGCGATCGTCATTTGTTTACAGCATAGACAGTCAACTGAAAATGACGACTCCGTTCAAACGTTTTGGTGAAGGTAACAGTAATAAAATAGAGTTTCAATAAGTCAATTTAATATTTTATTGTATAAGAGTACTTTATTTCTTCTAATCTTTATATACTTTCTTCTAATCGCGTAATAGTCAATTAAATCCCACACGAGTTTTGATTTTCTCTAGATAAATCAAAACCTCTAGTGAGATTACTGTTAATAAACGTACTTACAGTACATGTTGGAATATGCAAGAGTTTTCTTCCGAAATCAATCACAAAATCTTATAAAATGAAAATTATGCCTTCGGTAGTATAGTGATACCTCTCTTTGTGCAGAAATTTTCATATTCTTCCTGCGGTTTACCTAACGTCACATTTGAGCAGATTGTTGAATTCTGACAGCATGGCATAAGCACAGAACCCGACATCTAAGACACGTAGGCCCGATTGTATAAACCATTTAATCTTAGATCAGAGGTTAAATTGATCCTTGTTTCAGCTGAACTTGGAATTTTGTGTTGTATAAAGTCTAATCTGAGATTAATTTGTCTCAAACTAAAGTCAACTTTGACTGAAGAAATTTCTCCGATTAAGTTAGATGATCCAAGTTCAGTTATTTCTTTTCTGTTTGAAATATACGAGTGACAGATTGTGCAAATAAAATATCCATTATTATTAATATTAATAGATATGTTAGGTACATTTATATATATATTTCTTTCAATTTCTTGCCTTAATACACAAACAATCTTATATTTTATAAGGCTCTATCGTGTTCAGCATTATCAAATAACATAACCTATAATTATATTATGTTTATAACAACCATTAATTATTAATGGATATGATAGGTACATTCATAAATGTTCAATTAACTGTATTACTAAACGAAAATTGTCGTTTTATAAAGCTTTATTATGTTTAGCAGTATCAAACACCATAACATGATAACAACTTGGAGAACAGTCAGCCTTCTTCTTATTGTCCGCCATTATTTACATTACACAAAAAAAAAAACAGTGTCTGCAACAGAGTGTATGGAAAGTCGCCAAAAAGTAGTTGCAAAGTCGCTAGATTTCTCATTATCAACAAAGAAAGCTTACATTTTGTCACCATGGGGTGCTAAAAAGGTCACTAAATCCCTATTTAAGCAATATAAAAGTTAAAAGAAATTGTTGTTGAAAAAGAGTTAAAGTCGCTAGATTGGCAACACTGAACAAACCTGTATAACATGGTCCGCGCATCACGTATTTCACCTGTTTATGCGATGTTGCCAAATCCTTTTCACGTGAACTTAGATTGCATTTGAACCAAGGTAATTTGATCGCAGAAAAGTTTTATACAATAGAAGAAGTGTCTGAACTCGGTTCACTTTTCGATCTTCGATCAAAGTTGATCTTTAGTCAGGGAGTTTTATACAATTGGGCCGTAGAGGTATAGAATAACACATTGGTTAAAATCTAAGTGTTGTCATGGCTTTTGCACAACATAAAATGGCCTGAATTAGCCATTGAGTTAACCACGGCGTTGGTTGTGTTCTTTGTGTTACAAAATTTAATAAAATTATTGATTGAAAGTTACTGCGTCTTCTCCTGAAGTTCATATTGGCTATGTCAGTTCTTGGATACCATACTTGTTTGGTTGATTGGTACAGTACAGCTTCATTCGTAAGAGACAGAGAAACAGAGAGAAAGAGATCGGTGGCAATTTTATGACTCGATTGGACGGAATAAGAGAGACTCTCCTACCTTCTCTTTCACTCTGTCTCTCTGAAATAAAATCTCAATTGTCATGTACGCCAATACGTCTGTCCTGGCATTTGTACACCTCTGTCCTCCCCCACTATAAAGCAATTCGTCCTTCAATTCCATTCATAGATTTATGCAGCGTAACAAACGTTTGGGAGGAGAACAGTATCATATTTTGTTCTGTTACGTAATCAGTAAGATCTCTTACAAAATTTTTGTTTTGCTCTTCATAGAATAGATTTATTGATAGTTCCTTTTTATGTTCTTTGGATGCTAATACAGTTCAACTTGGTTAATGCGACATCTCTGCTACATCGACAGTAATTAAGAAGTATAGTTTTTTTTATCTGTATTAAAGAAATTTGATTTGTCATTTTATAACGACATACTTCTAATAAGCAACTATTTTATAGTGACAGTGTAAATTCTTTAAAAATACGTTTCACTTATATTAATTTTTTATTTTAGTAGGTTGTTTTACGACGCTTTATCAACAGCTTAGGTTATTTAGCGTCTGAATGAGATGAAGGTGATAATGCCGGTGAAATGAGTCCGGGGTCCAGCACCGAAAGTTACCCAGCATTTGCTCGTATTGGGTTGAGGGAAAATCCCGGAAAAAAACCTCAACCAGGTAACTTGCCCCGATCGGGAATCGAACCCGAGCCATCTGATTTCGCAGCCAAACGCGCTGACCGTTACTCTACACTTATATTAAACGGAGAATGTCGAGAGGAATTCGTACGTAGCCTAAGGCCCGGTTTTATAAATACGGTTAATCTAAAGATTAAGTTAAGCCTAACCATGAGTTTAACTCAACGTGCCGTATTACAGAGTCTCGGTTAAGTTAAACCGTAGTGGAATACGATTGATATTACTGCTAGGAAAAAAAAGAAGAACATCGCAACTGTTTAATTAAATTATTGATTTAAAATAGCCGACGCTCGTGGATAATCTTCATTAAGAAACATCTTTGTACTTCGATATCAGAGAGAGTATCATAAAAAACCTAAAGAAGACCAATACTGCGTACTTCAGTATGCTTGTCAGATTTAACCTCAAATAGTTTCTTAACGCTGGCTACCAACGTTTTACTTCGAAACACAATGCAAGAAAAAAAAAATAAATATCGTAGCAAGTTATGTTTCAGGGAGCTTTCAAGATACGTGGAACAAACTTCAGGCAAAAATTTTGAAATTTATGAGTAGCGATTTTTCAAAATATGATTTACATTAGCAACCATTTAAAAAATGTATGTAATTTTGAACCAAATTAGATGGAACTTCGTACATAATATCTGTACATTTTTGAAATGTGTAACTCAAACGGTTATGAAAATTCAAATTTCACCTCATTGTATCCTTCACAGGCGGAAATTCTAGTTGAAGCAAGTAAAGCGATAGGGTTGGAAGTAAATCCCGAAAAGACTAAGTATATGATTATGTCTCGTGCCCAGAATATTGTACGAAATGGAACTATAAAAATTGGAGATTTATTCTTCGAAGAGGTGGAAAAATTCATATATCTAGGAGCAACAGTAACAAATATAAATGACACTCGGGAGGAAATTAAACGCAGAATAAATATGGGAAATGCGTGTTATTATTCGGTTGAGAAGCTTTTGTCATCTAGTCTTCTGTAAAAAAGTCTGAAATTTAGAATTTATAAAACAGTTATATTACCGGTTGTTCTGTATGGTTGTGAAACTTGGACTCCACTTTGAGAGAGGAACAGAGATTAAGGGTGTTTGAGAATAAGGTTCTTAGGAAAATATTTGGGGCTAAGAGGGATGAAGTTACAGGAGAATGGAGAAAGTTACACAACACAGAGCTGCACGCATTGTATTCTTCACCTGACATAATTAGGAACATTAAATCCAGACGTTTGAGATGGGCAGGACATGTAGCACGTATAGGCGAATCCAGAAATGCATATAGAATGTTAGTTGGGAGGCCGGAGGGAAAAAGACCTTTGGGGAGGCCGAGACGTAGATGGGAAGATAATATTAAAATGGATTTGAGGGAGGTGGGATATGATGGTAGAGGCTGGATTAATGTTGCTCAGGATAGGGACCAATGGCGGGCTTATGTGAGGGCGGCAATGAACCTAGGGTTCCTTAAAAGCCAGTAAGTAAGTAAGTATCCTTCACAGCCGGATGAAATATTTTTACATTGGTGGATAGGTACAGGTAAATTTTCTCTGTTAATTGCTCATGTAAGTTATACATAAATTATACTAAAACATATTTATAAAAATATATTTTTTTTTTTTGTCAGCGGGCACGAGAATGTATTTCGAAAATCCAGAGGAATCGAGTGGCTGGAAAAGTTAAAGGTTCTGGAGTAGAATTAGAAGGACTTTGTTTCATGCTGACAGGCAAAAAAAAAATGGCAATAGAGTCCTTTTCGCATAAACACTGTACGTCCAAAGACACCTGAAGAGCTTTTAATGGAATGGTAGCGAAACCTACTTCAATACAATACCCGGAACTATGCCTGTATTTACTTTCACATTCCCTGAGGTTATGTTTGCCTAAAGATGGAACTGCCAACTAAGATACGTTTGTGCTGTTATTGTGTTCCGAACGACAAAGACTGCTTCATCTATTAATTTAATGCGGATGCTATTACAAACCTACCCCCAGGGGTCATTGCGTAATGTTACTAGTAATCAGGATGGGGTGAAATAGGGTGCTGGAGGCAGACATGTTCTCTGTCCACCTGCCATTTCCTTCTTTTTTCTTCGTTGTCATGGCGACAGATTGTGCTTTTGTATCTCATTTGTACAAAGAGAGGGATTGTAGTGTTTGTCTTCGTAAACAAGGTAAATACATTTGTGCGAGATCGTGCGTATTTGCTTGTTTTCCGCACAGAACCAATATGCGGTAAGTGTGAAATACCACATTCAGTATTCCCAACGTAACACACATCACAATTTCCCTCTTCTTACCGCTTGAGCGCGACATTCATTTTACTGCTTTAGGCTATTAACATATTATTTTTAGAGACGTTTAACATAGTAATAATTATAAATTGGAAACTTACCACTGCAATTTCACCTAAATTGCACTGTTAATTATTGTTTTTAAATATTTGCAAAAATTAAGTAAAGTCTACTACTCCACGAAAGCTATTGTATTCCTGATACAAGTAACATTAAGGAAGCCGTGAAAAAATCAACAAGACTCCAGATGCCGATGTTATTACTGCAATATGTTATATAAATAATATTGTTAAAATATTAAAATGAAAAATAAATCATTACATAACCTTACCGTTTGTTTTAAGTTCGCATTTATATACTGGAGGAAAAAAAAGACAGACGTATATCACGACCTGCTGGAGTATAGATATTTTTGTTTTCTAAAGTTGCCGTCATTTTTAACCAAGATGGAGATTTCATTGCAACTAATTAGAAATTCGTCTTTCAGGTATGTAATAAACGAACTTCGCACAAAATAATGTACGATACACGAGCGGTATGTTTGTTTTCATGTTCTCGGAAATTAAAAAAGCTCAACTACGTTTCGCTTTTTCAATCTTTTCCTCGAACATGAAAACGTCAACATACCGCTCTTGTAACGTATATTACTATTACAAATAGACCTGGCTTCTAGTACTCGTCTGTAAATTCAAGTATATTCATTCCGGCGTTTTTACGGAAGTATTAATATTGCTGTTTTCGGAAAATGATATTAAGGGTACATACGTGGATGCATGGCAAAAATGATTATAAATTCACTAATATTTAAATTGCAAATACACAAAAAGTTGCAGCCATGCCTACTTTAATGCACCGTTATAATGGATAGTTTAGGAATATTTTTAGGTGTGAGATACAGTAGAACCCCGATTATCCGTCACCCTATTAACCGATTGGCTGATTTATCCGACTGTCTATTTCTCTCTCTCTCTTTTTTTTTTCTTCAGAAATAAATAACTTATATGAAGTACTGTTTTGTACATCATATTAGTAGCACAGTCTAGTATATACAGTCACGAAACTCAATACGTAGGGAATGTGCATCCGTAGATAGTTGCTAAGTCCACACGTGTGGAGTAACGGTTAGCACGTCTGGCCGCGAAACCAGGTGGCCCGGGTTCGATTCCTGGTCGGGACAAGTTACCTGGTTGAGGTTTTTTCCGGGGTTTTCCCTCAACCCAACAAGAGCAAATGCTGGGTAACTTTCGGTGCTGGACCCCGGACTCATTTCACCGGCATTATCACCTTCATCCCATTCAGACGCTAAATAACCTAAGCTGTTGATAAAGCGTCGTAAAATAACCTATTAAAAAAAAGATAGTTGCTAACCACTAGGATCGCTACTATCGCCTCTTTACAGACAATAGCCTACGAAATAGTACCGACACAGTCTATTATTCCTAGTACCCTCACAACTCAAGCTTCGTGACTGTATATACTAGACTGTGTTAGTAGGTTCTACATACGATTTTGCTATAGTGTTTTATTACAAGCCTTTATCGTCACACAGCATTGTTTACTGTTCAAATTTCCGTTCTATAATATAACTTGTATATAAAATGTCTTCCACGGGTGTTTACAGAAAACGTGTTGTGCCAGGTATCGAAAAAAAAATGGAAATAATTGAATGGTTTGAGAAAGAGAAACTGTGGCTCATCTCGTATCAGAATACGAGATTGGACTTACAACTGCGGGATTTAATAAAAAAAAAAAAACAAGGATAAGGAGTAAAAAAGTATGCAAATCTACAACATGAGACCTCCTTTATTCCTATCTTTCCTGAAACAGCATTACAAAGGGCTTCCTTGTCCTTTAAAAACCCGTCGTTTATAACCAGATTTAAATTAGTGAACTTCTGATCCGCTACATAGCGAGTTAAATACAGAACCATGGAGGAAATTACAAAATCTTTCATGGTACGGATTATCCGATTTTTTCGATTAACCGTTCAGTCCATCCCCTTCATTAACATAGATAATAGAGGTTCTACTGTATAAGTCGAAATCGGGACTGTCCTACAAATCAAACAAGTGGCAACCCTGCCCTCATCGCCGCCCTTATCGGCCGCGCAGCTGTAATACAGTCGTAGCTTATTACACATCCCGCATTAAGCGTCGTAAACCGAATTCCAGCCGAGCTGCTCGTGAAATCCTCCATCCGTGTAATGGATTTTAATTACAGACTCTTGTTCCGGACCAAACAGCTCCGAACTCTTCACTGCTCCTTCGGTTCGAGGAGACAGTTCCTTACTACACGAAACTCTAGCAGTGCCGGCATATTATGAAGCAGCCCAACGTGGTGGTAAAAGAGATGGAATTTTGTTACCGTAATCATTTCCAACATCGCGGCAGTTACATTTTTCATAATTTTCTTAATAATTTCGTGTAATTTTCTCGTGAAAGACGAATGTCGGGTAAGATCCATAGCAAGTACAGGGGCTCATGTCGCCAAAATATCTTTTCTTTCTCACCAAATCCATAGATGCTAGTTAACCTGTAGTTGATACAGCGTCGTTAAATAGCACACTTAAAAATCATAATGACGACCATTTTCCTTTCCATTTTTTAAATTTCTTATTCTTTTTTACTACCTCATTCTAATTTCTCTTAGTTCTCTTCTAATATATAGTTTAATTTTCCCACGTTTCTTTCAATTTACTCATTGTCAGATTCACTTTCTCATCAAAAGTTCATTTTTCTCATCGTCGGTTCCTTCCATCTCATCGCCGGTTACTTCCATCTCATCGCCTGTTACTTCCTTTTCATTGCCGGTTCCCTCCTTCAAGTTACAGGCTTTTTCTTTCTCATCTCCGATTTCTTCTTTTTCATCGCCAGTTACTCCTTCCTAAATATCGATTACTTCTTTCTAATGTCCGGTTGCTTCTTCCTAATCGTCGGTTCCTTTTTCTTAATTGCTGGTTCCTGCTTTCTCATTGTCGTTCCTTCTTTCTCATCGTCGGTTTCTTATTTCTCAGCTCCAGTTTTCTTCCTTCACATCGTTATTTGCTTTCTTCTCAACGCTAATTGCTTCCTTCTCATCGCCAGTATGTTCTTCTCATCTCCAGTTTCTTCTTTTTCATCACCAGTTTCTCATCTGTCATTGCCAGTTATATCTTCCTTGTAACCAGGTAGGTTTTTCTTCCTCATAGTTGGGCTCTTCTTCCTCATAGTCGGGCTCTTCTTCCTCATTATCGGGCTCTTCTTCCTCATAATCAGGCTCTTCTTCTTTCTCATCACCCTTTTCTTCTGTGTCATTGCCAGTTACTTCTTCCGTGTAACCAGATAGGTTCTACTTTCTCATAGTCGGGCTCTTCTTCCTCATAGCCGGGCTTTTCTTCCTCATAGTCGGGTTCTTCTTCCTCATAGTCGGCCTCTTCTTTCTCATAGTCGGGCTCTTCTTCTTTCTCATCATCAGTTTTTTCTCCTCTGTCATTGCCAGTTCTTCCTTGTAACCAGATAGGTTCTACTTTCTCATAGTCGGGCTCTTCTTCCTCATAGCCGGGCTTTTCTTCCTCATAGTCGGGTTCTTCTTCCTCATAGTCGGCCTCTTCTTTCTCATAGTCGGGCTCTTCTTCTTTCTCATCATCAGTTTTTTCTCCTCTGTAATTGCCAGTTCTTCCTTGTAACCAGGTAAGTTCTTCTTCCTCATAGTCGGGCTCTTCTTCCTCATATTCGGGCTCTTCTTCCTCATAATTGGGCTCTTCTTCCTCATAGTCGGGCTCTTCTTCCTCATAGTTGGGCTCTTCTTCATAGTCGGGCTCTTCTTCCTCATAGTTGGGCTCTTCTTCATAGTCGGGCTCTTCTTCCTCATAGTTGAGCTCTTCTTCTTCATAGTTGGGCTCTTCTTCCTCATAGTCGGGCTCTTCTTCCTCATACGTAGTTGGGTTCTTCTTCATAGTTGGGCTCTTCTTCATAGTCGGGCTCTTCTTCCTCATAGTTGGGCTCTTCTTCATAGTCGGGCTCTTTTTTCTCATCACCAGTTTCTCCTCTGAAATTGCCATTTACTTCTTCCTTGTAACCAGTTAGGTTCTTCTTCCTCATAGTCGGGCTCTTCTTCCTCATAGTTGGGCTCTTCTTCTTTATAGTCGGGCTCTTTTTCATAGTTGGGCTCTTCTTCATAGTCGGGCTCTTCTTCCTCATAGTTGGGCTCTTCTTCATAGTCGGGCCCTTCTTTCTCATCACCAGTTTCTGCTCTGAAATTGCCAGTTACTTCTTCCTTGTAACCAGGTAGGTTCTTCTTCCTCATAGTTGGGCTCTTCTTCCTTCCTCATAGTCGGTTCTTCTTCCTCATAACCAGTTTTTTCTTTCATAGTCAGATTCTTCTCTATAGCCAGTTTCTTCTTCCCTATAGTCAATTTCTTCTTCCTCATTATCAGTTTCTTCTTTTTTGTCATTGTTTTATTCTCGACCGCCATTTTTTTCATCATAATAAACATTACATTCTGTTCCATCATACTCCCGTTTCTCCCTTTTCTCAGCATTTTAAATATATTCTATTTCTCTATCATCATTATCATAATCATAGCCGGTCGCAGAATACGCTGTGCTTAGTGACCAGTTATGGTGCTACGTGGAAGCCACGGTTGCTAGTTCGAATCCCGTTCCGAGCTCGTTTGTTTGTCCTTTGTCAAGCTGTTCATTATCGTTAAGAATGATAATTTGATAATAGTGATAATTTTAAGATATGCTCGGTATTTTTGTGACGCTACATAATAATAATAATAATAATAATAATAATAATAATAATAATAATAATAATAATAATATACCTGGTAAGGTTTATCTTGTCTCAGTAGCAATAAAACCAAGTCCCTTCAAATGAGGGTGGAGATTGTAGGAGGGTTGTAAATTTTCAGGATTCCTTTCAAAACCTTGTTATTGTACAGGCTACCGGAACTCAATTTCTTGAAAGACAAGCTCAGAGACGGAACTACACAGTACGAAGAGAGATATTTTGCAATTTTATTTTGCGCTACAGAATGTATCAACTAGTCCCTTCCGCCACTGGATGGATGGACGGCATCACTCCACTCCCCCATTGCAATAACAATACAGACGAAATAAGACATATCTCCTTTCTTTCTCTTTTCACAGTGAGACAAGATACATCACACAGACTTTAATAATAAAAATAATAATAATAATAATAATAATAATAATAATAATAATAATAATAATAATAATAATAATTATTATTATTATTATTATTAGAAATATGACTATAGAGCTTAGCGAAATTGCTTGAATTTGTGGTGTAAAACGTATCAGAATATTCGATGTCAAAAATATACTTTGGTCATCCTTGGCTGGAATAATGTTTGTCTGCCTTTAGGGGTGATCAACTTTTTTTAAGCTATGAATGCAGTGGTAGAAATTGGACATTAGAAGGTCGAGAACGTAATAATGGTCCAAATATACAACTTGAGAATAACAAAGGAGAGAGAGAAAAAAAGAGAACGTCTGTACTTAGTAATTTAATGGCGTTTATATTCTTGTGTATGATTCTACCTGTCCCAAATGACTGTTGTTAATTGGAAGGATCATTTAAATACAACTTCGCCCAGCATTGTTTTAAGCACAATGTCAGCACACCGGAAATCCCTTCCATTTGAATTACTTAAATTAAACGTTGTTGGCAAAACGGTATTAAGCTGTTTTGAAACGTATGGATGGCTCTCAAGAGTCGCTCTTAGTTCCTACTTGTTCCAAGACACGCATTAGGGCTATTTGATGTCATAGCTGTTTCACTTTCAAGGACTTCATCGGGTGATTCGCCCCTCCCTCCCCTCCCAACCCCCCGACTATTCTCTCTAGAGCAAGTTACGTTAATGCCATTTCTACTGTATCTCTTCGTATTGGTTCATAACAGTACAGAGCAGGTCTTCCAAACGTCTTCTGTTTCGCCTGATTCACAAGTACTTATTAAGTATTTTGCATTAGAAGACCAGATGTGGGTTATTATTATTCCTGTGGTAATTTTAAATTCTTTTTTTAACCGCACCGACATGATTCATGTAGTTTACCATGAATGGGTTTATCGACCGGATGGTATTGAGATGAATCTGTCAGGCTTAGTCAGTGTTAAAGGAATCCCAACGAGAAATCTGTACCCTTATTGCTGTTAAGGCTGGTTCACAATAAACCGAGAAGGGAAACAACAACGAGAACGAGAACGGAAATAATGTTAAAATAAATGTATTTAAATGTGAGTATTCACAACAGTTAATTGTGAATGCTCACGTTTAAATACATTTATTTTAACAATATTTCCGCTCTCCTTCTCGTTGTCGTTTCCGTTACCGGTTTATTGTGAACTAGCCTTTAGGGTTTACACTAAGCCCATATTTTGGATTTGTCTCTGTTTTAATTAATCAACGCACGAGAGCATTCCAACAATTGAAACAATTATTTTTGAAAGGTCACATGTCCACTTTTGTCAATTTTACAGGAGAAGCAAAAAACTGTTTATTTTGCTAATGGTACTTTGTAGCGTAATCAGAGAAATTTTTCATTCGACGACAAAGATGTGAAGTTACATTTACATGCATAAACTAATAGTATCATCACTAAAACTTAACTGTAAAAAAATTATATTTATGATGGACTTGTGCTCTTTTAATAATAAATAATAGGTAAAACATAATGAAATGAATTTTTATGTTCTTAAATGTGTTTTAACTATTATTGACTAACAAATAATTAAGAATTTAACTGTTAAGAACATTATTTTGCTGAGACAATATATCCTATTTCTGAAAAAGCAATTTAAAAGCATAAAAACTTTTAAGTTTCTTCATTTAACACTTCCTCTGAAGTTTTCAGTCATCTTCATTGTTTTTTTTTCTTCTGTCGACCACTAGAGAATTTCTTCATAAAATTGAAGATATTCATGACATCTTCAACCTTCTTCTTATTTATTGGGACTTTTCCATAATATGATTCACTTTCAAGTAGTTTCAAGTCATTAGGATACATCGCATTAGTTCTATGCAGTAACTTGAATGTGTGTATGTCATTACTCCATCAATATATTCGTATGCAACCACTGTACTCGGGGACTTAGCATCAAAACCATCGTTGAATACTATGAAATTTGAAAGTATATTTTCTGATCTTAAGGCACTCCTTTTCCTAATGATTCAACTACTCGCCATTTTGTAACTGTTGTAAACGAAGAATGGAATCATGAGATTTTACATTGTACAACATGCGAAGAATGATGGGAAAAGAAGAGAATTTGTTATTGATAGGTCACATGTCCTGGACACGTGCTCTTTCAATACTAAACGGAAACTTCTTTACACTGTAACACTGGGTAGAGTGCACATACTTGCGTGTTTTCTTCAGCAACCGGTGCGCTTCACTAAGAAGAGAATGATGGTGGTCATAACTCAATTTGTCAAAAAAGTGGACATGTGACCTTTCACTAATAATCGATTCATTTAATTTCTTTTGTGGTATTATCATTGATATTTCTGGCTGTAATTTATGTTTTAATATAATTTACAACGTTCCTTGTGATTTAAAAGTCACGCCTTGGACTAACGATACGGAACGAGAACAGGTATGAGTCCTCATAGGAGAAGATATTGTCTCATGAAATTTCGGCCAATGTATGGGACCGGTAACAACCCAGCGAATTAGGAAAGGTACCTTGTACAGCGAGTGGAGAAATCCGGTTTCGTAAGGCCAATATAATGACTGAGGGAATAATCTTGCTGGACATAAGTTATTTTCGTTGGGCGATCGCTCACCTGTGCTGAGGCACGTGGATGCGGGACCAGCAATCGGCCGATCCTCCTTTGCCCTCCATGGGCTGTCGCGCCACGGACTGTTACTACTACTACTACTACTACTACTACTACTACTACTACTACTACTACTACTACTACTACTACTACTACTACTACTACTACTACTAATTACAATAAATATGTGAAAATGAAATTGTTCACTTTGTATCCAAATAAGAAAATAAAACTTTCATTTTCTACATTTTATTTGAGAAGCTTTTCTGCAACCCAGAATTTAAAATATTTTACTTCAGTTTCAAATTACACGATTCAAGTAAATATGTAGGATTTTCCTTTAGGAATGCTACTGCACTCTACAGCCCGCACGGCCTTTGCATGCGACTCCCTTTCACCGGTAACTGCAGTCCAGTCGTGTTTCTAACGGAAGACTATAGTATGTATTTAATTGAATTTACATACATTTCAGTGGCATATCGATGGCTAAGAAATGATACCTCGTATCTGTAAATTTGCAGGTGGATAAAAAACAGTTTTAAAAATTAATTTTAGAAGCTTCACTTTTGTTCTACTGAAAACTTGAAATTTATAACGTACACTCTTTTTACCGCGTACTATATTATCAGGTGTTATCAAATCTAATGCTGTTAATGTTAATATTGGAGTTCCTCAAGGATCTGTTGTGAGTCCTCTACTGTTTCTTATTATGGTTAATGATCTATCTTTTAATATAAAGTGTGGCACAGTCCTTTTTGCTGATGACACTTCCTTTTTGTCTACTACGTATGACATACGTAATCTGTCTTTATTAATGGATTCCTGTTTATGTGATGCTGTTGGTTGGTTTGAAGCCAATGGATTGAAACTTAATAGATCTAAAACTCAGCGGATAGTATTTTCATTAAATCATGTTCCTGATTAAATGATTTCAGAAGTTAAACTTCTTGGTATTACATTAGATTCAAAACTTACTTGGGCTGGTCACATTGTGATTGTGTGCAAAAGGTTATCTCGTGAACTTTATCTTTTGTGTAAATTAGAAGCTCTTGTATCTAGTAGATATTTGAAACAAGCATATGCATTTTTCCATAGTGTATTTCATTATGGTATTTGTTTGTGGGGTAACGGTGCTAATGTTAATAGTGTTCTAATCTTGCAGAAAAATATTACGTATTATTACTAATTCATCTTTTAATGCTCATTGTCGACCTTTATTTCGTAATGCTAATATTCTTACCGTAATTAATCAATATATTTATGACTGTTTAGTCTATACGAAGATTAATTTAAATAGTCATGCTTCTCAATCCCAGCTTCACAAATATTGTACTAGAAATAATCAGTATATTGTAACAAATACTGTCAGGTTGACAAAGACCAAGAAATGGTTGTGTTATTTCTTTAGATATGTTTAATAGATTGCCTAAGAATGCCCACTCAACTTATTTAGATTTAAAGTTGTTTTAAAAAATGGCCTTTAGATAATCCTTTTTATCGTATAAATGAATTTTTTGACAGCCATGTGAACATGGAATTTTAATCTGTTTGTTTTATTGACCATAGTCTTATAATTACGATATTGTAATTTTGACAAATAAACATGATTGATTGATTGATTGATTGTACCATGGATCTAATCATGTAGAACATTGCAATTTTAATATAAAATCGACTTTAATTCAATAGTGACAGATCGAAACGTTGCAGTTCATAGCACAAAATTGAAACGTGACTATTTCTCTTCTAAGAGGAACCGTTAAACAAAGCTTCTGCCGTCTAGACAAGTTTCGTCAAGGGCTCTAACGTCCAAACTCCAGGTACAATTGCAAAACAATAAAAAGAGGGGTCGTATTTTTACAACCATTTCTTGGCCTCTTTAACCTTGTTTCTATAGCCAATAGCACGACGGCTTTCTCTGTAGAGACGCAGGTATTTTTTATTACACTTTGTTTCGTACAGATGTGTAATGCGACAGACTTAAACCACGTACGAGTCGGTCGTCATAGTAACTAACTGCATTCTTCTTGTGTGGACGGAGGTGTAATTAATCCCATTGTATGACAATAGTGCATATCCTGTTGAGGAATGAAGTAAGTCCTTCTTCATTACGACCATCAAATATCCATTGTGCGTGGCCTAATAATCCCTCTCATGCATAATCTCTCAATTATAAAATGTAAAATTTGATAACACCTGCACTTTTAGTAAGTGGTTCTCAACCTGTTATTTCTCGCCCCTTCCCTCACAATCAACGTAATATAATTGGGCTTATTTTACATTTCTGCTCTTCGTTATTACGTATTTAGTATGAACTCGTCGGTTCCTTCATTTTCATCTAAAACTCGTAATATTTTATGTTTGCATTGAAGAAGAGACCACTTCTCATCAAAGGGGTTGAAGATCGGTTCCCGGAATGGAGAGTGTCTGAGAAAAAGTTCTATCCGGTTTCCTCTACCCTCTTGATTATTTTACTGCCTCAGCCTCGCCCTTAACATTTCAACGGCCAGAATAGTTACTTTCGTCTATAACTGTTATCAATCAAGAATTGTCAGAAATAACAGCTATTGTAACTTACATCGGAAATATCGATTTCTTGTAAATTAATATTATAAATTACTTGGTTGTAAGCCGAGTAGTTATGTCCAATAATAGCACCTTGACTCAGACTTCTATAATAACACACTCTTGATTCCATCTCCTGGTTTTGTGTAGCAATAACCTTCGATCAAAATAATAATAATAATAATAATAATAATAATAATAATAATAATAATAATAATAATAATAATAATCATAATCATAATAATAATAATAATAATAATAATAATAATAATTTATTTAACCTGGCAGAGTTAAGGCCATACGGCCTTCTCTAACACTCAACCAGGAGTAAAACTGCGTTACAAAAACACTACAAATTTACAAAGTACACTACAATTTTACACACAAAACTGAATGAGATAATAATAATAATAATAAAATGTAAACAAGAAGTAAGTAGAAATCAGATATAATATATAACATACAGAAAGAAAGGAAAAAGCATAATAAAATGTGAACAGCAGGTCAAAATAAATGAGATATACAAAGTATAAAAAAATAAGACAATTATTAATAATAATAATAATAATAATAATAATAATAATAATAATAATAATTTATTTAACCTGGCAGAGTTAAGGCCATACGGCCTTCTCTAACACTCAACCAGGAGTAAAACTGCGTTACAAAAACACTACAAATTTACAAAGTACACTACAATTTTACACACAAAACTGAATGAGATAATAATAATAATAAAATGTAAACAAGAAGTAAGTAGAAATCAGATATAATATATAACATACAGAAAGAAAGGAAAAAGCATAATAAAATGTGAACAGCAGGTCAAAATAAATGAGATATACAAAGTATAAAAAATAAGACAATTATTGATAATAATAATAATAATAATAATAATAATAATAATAATAATAATAATTTATTTATTTAACCTGGCAGAGTTAAGGCCATACGGCCTTCTCTAACGCTCAACCAGGAGTAAAACTGCGTTACAAAAACACTACAAATTTACAAAGTACACTACAATTTTACACACAAAACTGAATGAGATAATAATAATAATAAAATGTAAACAAGAAGTAAGTAGAAATCAGATATAATATATAACATACAGAAAGAAAGGAAAAAGCATAATAAATTGTGAACAGCAGGTCAAAATAAATGAGATATACAAAGTATAAAAAAATAAGACAATTATTGATAATAATAATAATAATAATAATAATAATAATGACGATAAAAATAATAGTAATAATAATAATAATAATATTAGTCGTAATAAAATACTGCAGTACAAAGCATACAATGAATACAATATTTTTAGGTACATACAGTAAGAAAAATTATGATTATATATAAGTCAAGTTATCACATTATAGATATACCATTATCTGAAAATATGAAAACAAAAATATAAAATAAGTTAAATATCACTAGAACATAAAAAATGTGAATACGTGGAAACATGCAATACAACACTGGTCATAATAGTAAGTTAGTTTGGCAACTCGTCATAAGATAATTTTCTAACTTGGATTTGAAATATTTCAATGTTCGGCAGCCCTTGACTTCAGGCGGCAGAGAGTTCCAGTGACGAAAGGTAGCAACAGTGAAAGATGAGGAATACAGAGATGATGTGTGAAGTGGAATTTCTAGCGTGTTATCGCGTTGTGATCGAGTAAATATTATGATAGCGAGAGAGAGTATGAAAACGGGCGAATAAATAATAGGAGGATGAAGTGTGCATAATTCGATATAAGAGAGAAAGTGAGTGCAGATTTCTCCTCTCATGTAACCTAAGCCATGATAACTTCTCGAAAGAAGGTGAGATATGATCATGAAATCGAACATTACAAATGAAGCGGACGCACGCGTTATGAACACACTGTAGTTTCCGAGCGGAATCAATCCTGAAATCACTGAACAAAGCGTCGCTATAATCGAAGTGAGGTAGAATAAGTATCATAGCTTCGTTTTTAGGTGCTAAAAATCGGGAAAATATTTATTTTTTATGTGCTAAAAATCGGAAAATGTGACAAGAAGTAAAAAAAATATTTAATTTTGTTTCAGTTACTTCATGTCAATATGAACAATATGCAGTACTCACCAGTATAAATTATACTGTCTCACCAACTGCTGAATTACAGTACACAATGAGATTCATCCTCAAGTTGTCCATCATAAATGACTGACGATTATCGCGGAACACTCCTTGTACTGGGTAAAAAAAGAGCGCTCTGGCCATTTAGAAACAACTCCCTAGAGACATGTTTATGATTGGAAACGAAAACGGAGGTAGCCGATGTTTATGAAATTATAATTGCTTGCTGAATCAGCGTTATAACTTACAAGACACACCTAAATGACACATCAATGTTTATGTGTGTTAGTTACAGTACAATTTTTTAGTGGTGAAGCTCTTATCGCTTGCGGTGTGAGAGAGAGCAGACTGCAGCCACAAATTTATTAAAATGAACTTTTTTTTTTTTTTTTTTTTTTTGTAATTTCTAATTTAGTTCGCAAAAAAGAATAATTTCGCATTTCGTCGCAAATTCAAAAGTAATAAATTATCAGTTTATAACTCGTGAAAACAAAATGAAAATACTAAATGGCATATGTATTGGAGACGTGACATTTATCATTAATGCGAGAAACCACGAACTCTATATCGATAATATTAAGCAATGGTGTAGCAGGAGATAGCGAAAAACTAGGAGCAAATACGTTCTATAAGCCGATTCATCGAGCACCGCAACCCACCATATAGAGAGAAGTCTTTTGCAGTAATTCTGTATGTGTGTGTGTGAAGGGTAGAGTTGAGTTTTTATGAGAAGGCGAGCAATTTGGCAAGAAGTGGAAGAAGCGGTATTTACACCCTCAAGAGTATCGAAATACGAGAGAGTATCACCGTATCTTTGCTTACGGTTGGTCTGCGGCGAGCGGTGAGAGGAGACTGGTGGCTGGACCGACCAGCCCCGGGGGCAGTTAGTTCAGTTCGGTGTCTGGCTGGCTCTCCATGCGTCCGTCCGTCCAGCAGCGCCTCGCTCGGGGCTGCCCACATTCCTATCCCAGCTGCAGGCTACTCGCCGGAGTATTGGAAATTTTACACCAAATTCGTTTAGACTAATCGACAGCCGCTACACTAGACACCGTAACACGCCACATGCCAGCTAATTACGATGCAATTATTTATATTATTGTACTTAAGTATGTGTTGTCATTGTTGGAATATTTGTTGCAAGACGATGATTGGTTAATTTAATAGCTCTTAATGAACCAATAAGAGCATACATCATTGTTGTATCTCATAATATGAAATTATTAATTGGAGAAACTGTTAGCACGCTACTTTCACACTAATTACGAGACATTTGTTTATATTATTATACCTGAGAATGTGTTGTCATTGTTGGGGTGTTTGTTGCAAGACAATGATTGGTTAATTTAATAGCTCTTACTAACCAATAAGAACATACTTCATTGTTGTATCTCATAATATGAAATTATTAATTGGAGAAACTGTTAGCACGCCACGTTCACACTAATTACGAGACAATTGCTTATATTATTGTACCTGAGAATGTGTTGTCATTGTTGGGATCTTTGTTGCAAGATGATTGGGTGATTTAATAGCTCCATACTAATTACGAGGGAATTGTTTATATTATTGTCATTGTTGGGATCTTCGTTGCAAGACGATGATTGGTTAATTTAATAGTTCTTACTAACCAATAAGATCATTGTTGGGATCCTTGTTGCATGATGATTGATTAATTTAATAGCTCCTAATTATACAATAACAGTCTTACTAATAAACCGTGTATAGTTTTTATACGAGACTTACGCAGAGTTGAGACAGAAAACGTTACTAATAAACCGTGAATAAGCTATGGACGTATAAACAGGCTGTAACTATACAATGGGAATTACTTTGCAGTAGTTATATACACGAAACCCCTTGTTTAAGCCTTGTATATAGGGAAAAAAATGGCCGCCCCTCTAACAGCTGTTCGTATCGACTGTCATTTTATGATGTTGGTTACCTTGTAACCACAGAAGAACAAACCAAAGATCATAGAATTATTAGAATTAATATTGCTGTAGCTTGTACTCTTTGACCAAAATGTAGTGTGGTAATCGATTAGAGCCAGTTGTACTATCGATATTTAACACTCCACACTAGAGCGCTCTACCGGATGCAATAGAGAACCTCAGATATTCTATTACCTTTCGTAACGAAGTAATGACGAAACTATGACGTAGCTGTGTAACAGTTATACTGTTATACACGACGTATGTAGTGATTATTAGTAAGAAATTTACACTCGACTTATAAACAAGCTACTCATTGTATAAGTATAAGACAGTTAAACGTCTGTATATAGAGTTTTTATTAGTAAGACCGTAAGAGTATACTTCATTATTGTATCTCATAATATGAAATGCATGAATTTGAAAAACTGTTAGCACGCCACGTCCACATTAATTACGAGACAATTGTTTATATTGTTGTCATTGTTGGGATCTTCGTTGCAAAATGATGATTGGTTAATTTAATAGCTCTTACTAACCAATAAGATAATTGTTGGGATCCTTGTTGCAAGATGATTGATTAATTTAATAGCACTTAATTAACCAATAAGAGCATACATCATTGTTGTATCTCATAATATGAAATGTATGAATTGGAGAAACTGTTAGCACGCCACATCCACACTAATTACGAGGCAATTGTTCATATTATTGTACTTAAGTATGTGTTGTCATTGTAGGGATATTTGTTGCAAGATGATGATTGGTTAATTTAATAGCTCTTACTAACCAATAAGAGAATATTTCATTGTTGTATCTCATAATATGAAATGTATGAATTGGAGAAACTGTTAGCACGCCACATCCACACAAATTATGAGACGATTGTTCACATTATTGTACCTAAGTATGTGTTGTAATTGTTGGGATCTTTGTTGCAAGATGATGATTGGTTAATTTAATAGCTCTTACTAACCAATAAGAGCATACTTCATTGTTGTATCTCATATTATGAAATGCATGAATTGGAGAAACTGTTAGCACGCCAAATCCACACTAATTACGAGGCAATTGTTCGTAAGTATGTGTTGTCATTGTAGGGATCTTTGTTGCAAGACGATGATTGGTTAATTTAATAGCTCTTAATTAACCAATAAGAGCATACTTCGTTCTTGTATCCCATAATATGAAATGCATGAATTGGAGAAACTGTTAGCACGTCACGTCCACACTAATTACGAGGCAGTTGTTCATATTATTGTACCTAAGTATGTGTTGTCATTGTTGGGATCCTTGTTGCAAAATGGTGATTGGTTAATTTAATAGCTCTTATTAATCAATACTTCGTTGTTGTATCTCATTCTTCTTTTTCCTTTCGCATTAAGCGCAACTTGTTGCGTCCATCCGTCAATGCTGTGTAACCGTATCTTTTCATCTCAATTTTGGACGTCGCGAACTTCTCTTTCCGTTTGGTTTTCAATCCCTAATTCTCTTCACTAATCTGTTGTCCTCCATACGATGAATATTTTCATTCCATTTAATTTTCCTATTCATTATCCAATTATTATTCCCAGGTTCAGTGTCTCATACTATGAAATGTGTTAACTGGATGAACTCTTACAGCATGCCACGTCTACACTAATTACGGGGCAGTTGTTTATGTTTTCAAAAATGAAAAATGTAGAAGTTAGAGTTGAACTTTATATATTCAACCTGTGGTCTGTTTCACAATATATTCACAATTCTGTTAAATTGTAAGTTATTTCTGTTCCACAAAATGAACTTGTAAGCAAAAAGTCGAATCTTTATAAATGAAATTTTGTAAGCGTTATCTGATTTTTTAAACCCATTAAACTTCACGAAGTAGAGTTTACAAGCTTTTGTAATATTTTACTTGTTTGTAAATTATTTATTTATAATTTGTTACTACTGTAAAAGCGCGTTTTGCTTGTTGATCTGGGGTTGCGCTCGGGTGTAGGTTCGGTTCCCGCTTGGGCTGATTAACTGGTTTGGATTTTCCGAGGCTTTCCCAACTGTAAGGCGAATGTCAGGTACTGTATGACGATTCTTCGGCCTCAACTCGAAAAATACCACCTTGCTAACATCAGTTCCATCGACGATGTAGTAGCCTAGTAGTTGATACAGCGTCGTTAAATAAAAAATGACATTGTGAAACGCATCTCTAGTCGAAGAAACAGGAAATTAACGGAGGTGAAAAGAATACGTAGACAGAATAGTAGAAAGAAGAGCTCCGGAAGTCACGAGAGTTCAGATCAAGAGGAAGAAGCATTGTAGACATTGTAGACCGAGGAGAAGATGGAAGAACCAAAATATGTGAAAACGGAATACCATGATGATGATGATGGTGGTGTTTGTATTTGTAGAGATGTGTATGATTGTTGAGGTCCTTGGCACGAGTTGCTGATTGATTAATTTAATAGCCGTTGTTAACCATTAAGATTGTACGTCATTGTTATGTCTCATAATAAGAAATATATTAATTGAATAAACTCTTAACATACCGCATCTGCACTAATTACGACGTAATTGTTTATTTGTAGTAATTAATGTCGTTTTCATTGTTGGTATTCTTACTGTGAAATGATGATTACTCATTTTAATAGCTGTCCTTAACCAATAACAAACAGCATACTTGATTGTTGTCTCATTATCTTCTTCTTCAGTTCATGGTTTGGACTTAAGCCCGTTACGACTTCTTTATTTAGACTGACTTCTAGATTTTCTGTCCGTCGCTTCTGTGATCTGTCACGATTTATCTTACCAATTGGTTTGTATTTCGGTAGGGGAGAAGTGGGTACAATAAGACAGGGAGTAGATGGTAAATTTTGATATTAGGATGTTGGTAACTTGGGAGTTGTATGTTGCATGAGTAAAGTAACAGTATTTTCATACTCGATTTGATTCCAGTTATAAAGGTGAGTGATGAAAAAATAATTCGTAATTTTTCACTCTAGAAGTAAAATTTTTACTTGTGTTTAATAAAGGTTATATTGGATTTACAAATGAGATATAAATATGAGTCTTTTCTTACCTAATACTATGGTATTTGAGATAATGTTTGGCAAAGTTTCGTCTTTCTTGTTTTAATTTTGAAGTAATGGCGTCATTCTTAAATGAACTATGCGTAAAGGGAACAGTGAGACATGCCATTGAAGGGTACACTGAGACGTCTCACTGTTCCCATGTACCAATGATTTGCAAAAACAAACTGTAATTATATTACATTTACCAGTAACTAATGTTAAAAATGAACATACTAGTAATCAATTTAGGAACTGTAGCTTAAAATAATGGATACATTACATTTTAATGGTGTCATAAATAAAAAATTATGCACAACATTTAAGAAAATGTTAAAAAATGATAAAGAATTACATTGAATTCTTATAATCGTAAGCTTTGTTGTAACCAAAAATTCATTTAATTTTTTCACAAAAGTTTGAAATGTCATGGAAAATTCACTTTTCCAAAATGTTCCAGATGTTTCAATGGTTTCGAAGTCAGACATCAAAATGATTCTAAATAAGCCTACAGAACATGTCAAGATAATGAGACAGCAAGTTTTCCTTTCTTTTGAAATAAATGTAAATTATTTCAATATCCATTAATAGACACTGTGGTGTCTCACTGTACCGTCCTGAATGGGAACAGTGAGACATTTGCATTTTTTTGACAAACACGTAATGTATATTATGTCCATTATCTATTAACATTTTTGTTTATGTATTATTATACTCCATATTTTAATGTCTATTTCTATTGCACTTGTTTTTAAAAACACTTCAATTATCACTTGCATACATATGTCTTAATATTTTGTGTCTCACTATACCCACTACTCCCCTACTTCTTTGGGAATACATGTGTTTGTCAAGTGACTTCCATATGAGGGGTCAGAAGCAAAAGGGGTATAAGTTCACTTAAGTTATTTGTGAGAAAATGTGGTTGAACGTACTTAAGATTTCGTAAATTCCGTGAAATTTTTTATTTCAATTTTAGTGTTTGGTGTGGTTAAAAGATATATCCCTTTGCCACTAAAATTTTTAATGTTTTAGCTTGCCCTGGATGCACTTAACTCATGTTCTTAAAAATGTCACTTGTACCCCTTTGCTTCTGACCCCCTCATACAATATACAACACTTTGATAATTTAGGAACAAGACTTGTTTAGCTTAAGCTGAGCAGAGGTTAGATTTCTAGAATAACAACGGATACATTTTGCTATATGAAGAAGACTATAGGAACTAGAAATAGTCAGTAACTAATAATAATAATAATAATAATAATAATAATAATAATAATAATAATAATAATAATAAAGTTCGACAGAACAGAATTGAAAGTTCTGACCAATAAGGGTAGTGGGTGTGGCAGGTGAAATGAATACAAATTCTTATTGGTTATCCATCAACGAATACAGTACTGTACTTACATTTACTGCCCGCCCCGAAACTTGTGTATGCGCTTCTAGTACCCACAGTGGGTTTCGACAGTTCCGTCACACAAACGGCACAAATCTCAAATAGAAAAAGAAGAGTTCATTAATTGAAAATCACTGATCAATATGGATGTCCTAATCAACAAAATATTCTGTTTTCCTTTAACAAAAGTATCACTACAAGACACAGAACCAATTCCCATTTAAATGGCAAACCCATTTCCTAGTGCCAGTATAGGGGCGTGTCTAATTCTCCTACGCAAGCAGTCGAACTATGAGATGTCGAACTTGATTTCTGTCGAACTTAAGAGCTTTCACTGTAAGCTCTAAACTATGAACAACTGGCAAAGAAGTAAAAGAAGCTGAGGATTGTGAAATGGTTGTGAGACAACTTTAATGTGTTGCTCGTATTACGGACCTCTGGTCATAATAATAATAATAATAATAATAATAATAATAATAATAATAATAATAATAATGGCTTTATTTAACCTGGCGGAGTTAAGGCCGTAAGGCCTTCTCTTACACTCAACCAGGAAAACATAGGCTATTTGATAAGGATGAAAATGCCTGTGATTTGTGACACATTGTATTTGTGACATAAATGACTAGTATATCAACCAGTAACCGTTATGCTAATACGATTTTTTCATGTCATGACAAGTAAGAGACTGGTGAAGTGCTTTGTGTGGAGTGTGGCATTGTATGGGGAGAAACATGGACATTACCACGAAGCGAAGAGAAACGAGAGGAAGTATTTGAAATGTGGATACGAAGAAGAATGGAGCGTGTGAAATGAACAGACAGATTAAGAAATGAAGCTGTGCTGGAAAGAGTGGGTACAGAAAGAATGATGCTGAAACTAATCATGAAGACAAAGGAGGAATTGATTGAATCTCTGGCTGGCTGAGAAGAAACTGCCTACAGAAGGATGCATTGGAAGAAATGATGGACGGGAGAAACGTTTTGGGCAGAAGAAGATAGACCTACAAGATAACAGACGATATTGAGATTTATGGAGTATATGCGGAGACTGAGATGAAGGCAGAAAATAGGAAAAATTGGAGAATGCAGGGTTTGCAGTGAATGATCTGCCGTTAGGCAGAAAACTAAGAATGAATGAATGAATGATAGGTAAGTTTACAATAATACGAGTAACATCCAGAAATCAATCACGCGTATGTACATACATACAAACATACATACATACATACATACATACATACATACATACATACATACTTTGAACATGCTTTAAGGTTTTTCACACCTATGCGAATACAATAAATTGTGTTAAGTTGCACGTGTATTCTGTTCTCAGTACAAGATTTAAGGCTTTTGTTGAAACGTTTTTTGTACAGTTCACAGTATCTTTTTATTGGTCAACTTTCCTATATAAAGAAATTCTTGAAGGTTGCAAAGATGGTTGCATGTCTTCGGTTCCTCTCTTCCGCGAATTCATATAATCATCGCACAACAAAAAACTGTGCAACCTTCATTCGATTTTGAATTAATAATGAACTGTAAAAGGAACGACCATGCATGCATGTCATATCGGCTAGGCGATTTTCATTATTACATTTCATAACTTTAAGGGATTTTGTGTGGGTTCACATTTGTTATTCCATGTTTTCTTTCCCTCTACGCCATGCTGGTCTGTGTGTATTGACTTCGGATTTGTGTTTATGACACCCGCTGGAATGTGTCAAAATGGCTACCGCTGCGAAGAATCCATGTTCTCGGTTTCGAATAATGCATAGAAGCGGATTACTTATTATCTATGTAATGTTCTGTTTTTGTCTTAGGAGAAGGCTTGGCTTTGCAGGCATTTGATCATCCATTGTGAGGTGTAGAGCAAATACATATTTGAACCTAGACTCTTCAAGAACTGTGATTATCGTTTCACTAACTAGATTACTTTTTGTAAGTGCCAATACCTGAATTTTGTTATACTGGCAAGGGAACTGCCATATCATAATTTTGATACCTCCCTTGAAAATTAGTGCAAAGCAGATATAGTGAGGGTCACATAAGAACAGTTCCTAAACAGAAAATATTGCCGTCTTGTCAGTATTGCCAACTGTTACCAGGTATCACACGATCCTATGTATTAAATTACTTATTTACTTACCGTACTTTATGTTGGAAGGTTATTCTAAATAATTCAATAAATTGTAACATATTTTCATAGACAAACTATACAAGAAAGGGATCAGCATTTCAACTATTTTGTCTGGCAATACGAAATTCATTGGTTTGACTAAACAATTGGCTCACGAGACCTAACCTAAAAATGTATTTTGTTTGACCACATGAACTTATTAGTACAAACTCTGAAAACTTACCTGACTATAGTCTTGAATTATAACCACAACGCAAGACATAAAATAACTATTGTGTATTAATATTAATACTGATATTAATTAATTATTAGTATGTTCAAATTTCATTAGCTTCCAGTAACCGGCTCAGAAATCTAGTACAATTTTAATTTCCTGGAACTCCAGTACTGACAAATATTGTCGATATTTGTCTCAGCTGCTAACATACCAGTTATAAAATCACTACTATTTGTAGTATATGTCAGTATCGACATTCGAAACGAAGTTGGCAAAAGAAAATTCAACCTGCAAATTAGAAAATCACCACAATCCACTTGCATAAGTAGTAAATGGGGGAAAAATGGTTAGGTTTCGCCCTCAGGGTATGAAGTAAGCTGACCCGGACTATACAGTAGAGACTATTAAATAAAAAAATCTGCCAGTACCAACCGCTTCCTGCTATAGGTAACTTAAAACCTACATTTGAGTAACAATTTTGTCAGCTTGTTGGAATATATTCATTACGTAGCTTACCAACAACTAGATATCATCCAGCAGTTGAATGATGTGCAATGGTTGTGATATCTGGACTTTTTGGCTAATTTTGCTGGAACACTCAGTGAAATAATTTAGAACTGCTGGGAAAAACAAATGTCTTGGAGAAATGATCAGTGCAGTTTTCCCCTACAAAGTAGGCTGGTATTAATGCTGTATGATATTAAGAACAACGATTTTTAACATTTTCATAATATACAGGACCATTTGGAAACATCCTGGCACTGCCCTTGGAACAGAAACGTATGTGGCTGAAACTGATGCTATTTTAAATGAATTTGAAGGAAGGTTCAGTGAATTCCAAAATGTTCAAGACATTGTTCATTATTTTGCCTTTCCATTTAAAATTGATTAGATATCAAGAAAAGTACAGCCCACTTGTGTCTGGAAAATGAAATAATAAATCTCCAAAATGAAATATTGTTCAAAGCTCATATGACTCATCATTTTAGAAATGAGTGTCCAGGGTATACTACCCAAACTTGAGAAGATGTGACGAGATTCATATATATATATATATATATATATATATATATATGACCTTCACGTCTTAACTTGTACTAAGTTTACAAATACCTTAGTTGACTTTATTTTTAAATCTAATTTAAGTTAGCACGTGAAGAATTCGTATATATAATTTCTAAATGATATAGTGTTGAAATTTGTGTAATCAAGATTTTTTTGTTTACGTAGCTATAGGCCTACTTGTATGAATCAGCTTTTTCTTATTATTGAACCGTAACAAAAATATCACAACGCTGAAGTCTGACTGAGAAACATATGGAAGATTCTTGAGGATTGCCCTTACAAATTATTTCCCTGATTTTCAGGTTTTGGTGGATTCGATTAACTAAAATGTTTCTCAATGAAATATACAGTAGAGTCCGTATAAACCAGTTTCTGTCTAACGCTTTCCAAATTCACTGCTCGCTAAAGCAAGAAGATGTACTATCACCTTTATTATCTAAGTTTGCTTTATAATATAATATTAGGAAAGTCCAGGAAAACAGAGAGGGTTTTGAATTGAGCGGGTTACATTACCTGCTTGTCTATGTGGATGACGTGAATATGTTAGACGAAAATCCACAAACTGTTAGGAAAATTACGGGAATTTTACTTGAAGCAAGTAAGCAGATAGGTTTAGAAGTAATTCGCAAAAAGACAAAGTATATGATTATGTCTCGTGACCTGAACATATTACGAAATGGAAATATAAAAATAGAAAATTTATCGTTTGAAGAGGTGGAAAAATTAAAATATCTTGGAGAAACAGTAGCAAATGAAGAGTCTACTGCAAGAATGATGGATGTAATTCGGAATACATTTTGCAGAAGAAGCAATTGAAAGTTTGAAATGCTTAGCGCTCAAAGCTTAACTGTGATTTTCCGATCATTACTGGACAATGACTATCAGTGTTAATGCCATATAACTCTCTAAGCACATTCTATATGTCTTAAGCTATGTATTGACAGTCTTGGTTCATTTTCGACAAGAAAGTGACCTCCTTCATTCTTGCAGTGGACTCTTCAAATATAAATGACACTCGAGAGGAAATTAAACGCAGAATAAATATTGGAAATACTTGCTGTTATTCGACTGAGAAGCTTTTATCATCCAGTCTGCTTTCAGAAAAGTTAAAATTAGAATTTATAAAACAACTATATTACCGGTTGTTCTGTATGCTTGTGAAATTTATACTCTCACTTTGAGAGAGGAACAGAGGCTAAGGGTGTTCGAGAATAAGGTGCTTAGGAAAATATTTGGTCCTAAGAGGGATGAAGTTACAGGTGAATGGAGAAAGTTACACAACGCAGAACTGCACGAATTATATTCTTTACCTGACAGAATTAGGAGCATTAAATGAAGACGTTTGAGATGGACAGGGCATGTAGCACGTATGGTCGAATCCATAAATGCATATAGAGTGTTAGTTGGTAGAACAGAGGGGAAAATACCTTTGGGGAGGCCGAGACGTAGATGTGAGGATAATATTAAAATGGATTTGAGGGAGATGGGATATGATGGTAGGGATTGGATTAATCTTACTTAGGATAGAGACTGATGGCGGGGTTATATGGGGGAGACAATGAACCTCCGGATTCTCTAAAACTCATTTGTAAGTAAAGTGGATTGAATGCAGATGCTGACATAGCATTAAATGAAAAATGTGTAGACCTATTTTGTTATGCCGTAGGTTTCAGTGTTATGTTTTATTACTGTTTCTTCACAGATAAATGTTTCTTGTTAAAATATGCCTTCCGGCTAATCCATTTTTAGTTACAGAAGTAGATCACACGTGAATTAAATTTGCCCAGCCCGGTATGGTATATAGAACAGATTTAAACTTAATGGTACAGTCTAGACAAATTAAAACTAGTACCACTGGATAAATAGAGTAGGCGTGTAAGCCTGTAGATTACATTGACATGTCATTACAACTTAAGCTTGATACTTCTTAACCGTCTTATGTATCTTGTTTCTATAGTAACAGATAAATGGTTTCAGTTTTACATTTTAATGTCTCTTTTTAACTTAGAAACGCAAGCCTACAAGGATTTACGTATTACTGTGATGGCGTCTATGTATCTATCTTGATCCATTCCAAAACCAAGTGTATGTGAAACGGCATATTCAAAATGTCTCCATTGAACATGTGTAAGTGATCTGAATAGCTTGAATTATTTCGTACGGCGGAGAGCTGACAACCCCATGACAAGTGTCAATGTTAGCCGGTACAAAGAAGACGGCCATTTTCTATACCTTGATGTACCCCCCCATTTCTAAACGTTGTATATATTAAAAAAGAGAAAGAGAGAGAGAGAAAGAATAGGTTGCTGACGGATTTATTGTGACACTTAGTCACTCTTAAGACTTTTCTCTAGCAATGATAATAACTTGGCTTCATTTGTTTTCCTATAAGACATGTGCGAAATAAGATTTTGTCATTTACATAACTGTTTCTCTTTTTTGTACTTCGATCGTGAGGAGCAAGGTCAAATGTAATAAAAAATAACAGCAGTACTATCGCTACACGTCGTATAATGAGGTATAATATGGCGTATTTATCAGAGTGATATTTTTTTATGTATTAAACTGAACTTTCCAGTGGTTGCTAAGTATTCTTATCTTATAGGCCTAACCTTTTCATATACCTTATTCTTATTGATTAGTCCAATCAGAAACTTCTCCTAATTTGTATATAAAGCACATTATACAGTGTGTTCTCAATTTAGTCAAAGGAAATGAAATAGTCTATTTAATAAAAATAGTTCGCTAATAGAATAATAAGTACTTACCTACAAATGGCTTTTAGAAAACCCGGAGGTTCATTGTCGCCCTCACATAAGCCCGCCATCGGTCCCTAACCTGTGCAACATTAATCCACTCTCTATCATCATATCCCACCTCCCTCGAATCCATTTTAATATTATCCTCCCATTTACGTGTCGGCCTCCCCAAGGTTCTTTTTCCCTCCGGCCTCCCAACTAACACTCTATAAGCATTTCTGGATTCGCCCATACGTGCTACATGCCCTACCCATCTCAAACGTCTGGACTTAATGTTCCTAATTATGTCAGGTGAAGAATACAATGCGTGCAGCTCTGCGTTGTGTAACTTTCTCCATTCTCCTGTAACTTCATCCCTCTTAGCCCCAAATATTTTCCTAAGAACCTTATTCTCAAACACCCTTAAACTCTGTTCCTTAAAGTAAGAGTCCAAGTTTCACAATCATAAAGAACAACCGGTAATATAACTGTTTTATAAATTCTAACTTTCAGATTTTTTGACAGCAGACTAGATGACAAAAGCTTCTCAACCGAATAATAACAGGCATTTCCCATATTTATTCTGTGTTTAATTTCCTCCTGAGTGTAATTTATATTTGTTACTGTTGCTCCAAGATATTTGAATTGTTCCATCTCTTCGAAGGATAAATCTCCAATTTTTATATTTCCATTTCGTACAATATTCTGGTCACGAGACATAATCATATACTTTGTCTTTTCGGGATTTACTTCCAAACCTATCTATCGCTTTACTTGCTTCAAGTAAAATTTCCGTGTTTTCCCTAATCGTCTGTGGATTTTCTCCTAATATATTCAAGCAGCTGATGTAGCCAGAAACTACATTTAGCTACATAAAATAGTATTTTTAGCTGCTTGAAATTGTGTTTTTAGGCGCCTAAATCTATGTTTTAGTAACTTAGAAAGCATGTTGTAAATATTCAGATTGTCAATGTTAATACAGATAATACAATATAATATTTGTTTTATTCAATCTTATGACAAATCAATTATTAAAACAATGACATATATTTCATAACATACAGTCAATGAGTTTTATACAAAGTAAGTTACGAACGTTTTCGCCCATTCAGGCATCTTCAGGTTCTGTGTACAATAACTCATTATTAATCTGTATGATAATTACAATGATATTGTACACAGAACCTGAAGATGCCTGAATGGGCGAAAACGTTCGTAACTTACTTTGTATAAAACTCAATGACTACATGTTATGAAATATATGTCATTGTTTTAATAATTGATTTGTCATAAGATTGAATAAAACAAATATTATATTGTATTATCTATGTTTTTGTGCCTATTTTGATACATTCAGGGCCTAGTTTAGGTGCCTAAAAGTTAGTTTTTAAATGCCTAAAAACCCAGAGGTTTCAGCATCATTCTGTCTTCACTCACTCTTTCTAGCGCAACTTCATTTCTTATTCTGTATGTCCATTTCACACGCTTCATTCTTCTCCATATCCATATTTCAAATGCTTCTAGTCAAAATTGGGAATAAGAGAGATTATTATTATTATTATTATTATTGTTATTATTATTATTATTATTATTATTATTATTATTATTATTATTACGGCTGGGAGGATCATCGTGCTAGCCACACGATACCTCAATTCTGGTTGGATGATCGTCCACATCTGCTTCGGCATGTGGGCGTGAAGCCAGCAGCCGGCTGGTCGGTCTAGGTCCTTCACGGGCTGTAGCGCCACGGATTATTATTATTATTATTATTATTATTATTATTATTATTATTATTATTATTATTATTATTATTATATACCGTTGACAGCTTAGAATTTGCGGGTCTTAAGCTCTCTTCACACTGCTTAATGCTCGTCTCCACAGTAACTTGTGTTTAATTAATTATGTTATTTATGAAGGCTGAGGGCGTAGCAGCACTGGTGACACCTGACGGTGACAGTGGGTGAAGTGACTTAATTGTGGGCCGGTGATGTCTTATGCAAAAGCGTTTGCGGAAAAGTGGATCAGGTACTGAAAGATTGAACACAAAGCTTCATTTAACTCACTCGCATTCTCCGCATGAGTCAAATATGTGCCGCGTGCTTCCAGATGAGATGGGGTTATGACAGTAAACAAACGTGTAGGATGTCCATCTGGTTACTGTGTTAGGGACAATACAAAATAAATTAATTTAAAGTGTGATACAAGTAGGCGTAATACAAGAAGGAAAAATGAAGAAGTCTCAAACTCAAAGAAGAATCTAGAGAGCAAAGACTATTAGGCAGAACCATATAGATATATTATCCTAGAAAGAAATCAAATGTATTAATTGTCAAAGATTGTTGTCTGAAGATCTATGTAACTTGACATCGGTAGCGCGTCAGCTGGAGGTGAATTAATAAATATCAAAAGATTTTGGAATGGAAATTTCAGCAAAAAAATCAAAAGTAATGGCATTTTTAGGACAAGACCCAGTCAGAAGTAAGATAATACACAATAACCAATGCCTCGAACAAGTACAAAATTTCACTTATCTGGGTTGTGAAATATCCTATCAAAATTAAAAAGATGTGAACAAGAAAATTAGCAAATTTACACAAATTCTAGGAATAATAAACAATACATTAAAAGCTAAATTAGTACAAAAATCTACAAGAATAAAAATATATAATACACTAGCATTACCCTCCCTTTTATACGGCAGCGAGATTTGTACATTAAAGAAAAAAGACATGAACAGAATCAAAGCAACGGAAATGAAATTTTCAGGACAGCAGGATATAGTCTTTTAAACCGAAAAAGGAATGAAGAAATTTTAGAACAATTAGAAGTAGAGTCAGTAGAAAAAAAATCAGCAGATACAAATTCAATTTGCTAGATCATGTAAGAAGAATGGAAAATTCAAGAATCCCAAAAATTATGATGCAGTATAAACCTAAAGGACATCGTCGACCACGAAGACCTTTTAGAAGACTGCTAGATGGGGCCGAAACAGGTCTACAGAGGCCTAATTCGTGAAGGATGATGATGATGATGATGATGATAATAATAATAATAATAATAATAATAATAATAATAATAATAATAATCTCTTCATGTTTCACCGTCTCTGCAACTCATCTCTGGAACTCTCTACCACAGCATGTAAAAGACTGTCTGACATTACCTGGTCCGTCTCAGGAATCTGTAGAGTGACTTGTTGCATATGAGGGCGGAGTCTATCTGTGACGGATTGTGTTGCGGGCAGCATCAGCTCGAGGCCGCTAAGGAGTAAGATGCTCGTGGTAGTGTTCAAATAGATATGATCTTCATGCAAGCGATTGGTAGTTTCGTTCAACCAATGCCTCCTCCCAGAGCGGTCATTGGCCCTAGTCCTCCCACATACCACTTGCGCAGAGGTCTTATTTCGTTTTTCTACTCTACAGATTCCTTGGACGAACCATAGTTTCAAAAAATAAACTAAAACTGCACTTTCTCCATTTCAGATTTCCTTTATTATAAGTCCTTTTCTTTGCGACAGTGTTATAAATAATCTTATTGTTTCTTTCCTGTTCACCGACACTGAATTGTCATGACCGCCACATGAATTTATTATCATAGTCTTTTTATTGTGGCGTTTATTTAAATTTAGATTTGTTTTTATTATATTACATTACATTTGTTGTATTCTTCCTTACGTTTTCCCTGTTAACTATTTGTGCTAATTGAATTGTTTATGGTATATTCCAATCTTTAGATCGGTATTTTACTTTTTTTCTACGAGCTATGGTATTATTTTCAATTTGTACAGTGTCAGCTCATGTTATGTTATAATTTTCTGTAATGTGTTAATATTTTGTTCTTTCAATTTTTGTTAAATGTCACTAATTGTGTACTTTGTGACCTGGTAGAGCGTAAGAGAATACCCAATGACCTTAACTCTGCCAATTTAAGTAAATAAATAATAATAATGCTATTATTATTTGTATTATTATTATTATTCTTATTATTATTATTATTATTATTATTATTATTATTATTATTAACCTAATAAGTACAATATTCTTCTCTTAGTTATTTGTGTCCCAATCACACTGTTTTTTTTTTAGATATATTCTCTACCACTAGCTATAACTCCTTGGTCTAATGGGAATTATGATTGAATGTTGACTCAATAGAATATAGAAGAAATGGCAGTCGATGATTACAGATAAAACTCTGATAAATTTTCATTGTTAATATAATTCAGAACGACTGATTTTGTACCTGATGAGCTGAAGTGGGTGGTGAATGAAATAATAATAATTGATAATAATAATAATAATAATAATAATAATAATAGTAATAATAATAGTGATAGTAATAATAATAGTAGTAGTAGTAGTAGTAGTAGTAGTAGTAGTAGCAGTAGTAGTAGCAGTAGTAGTAGTAGTAGCAGTAGCAGCAGGAGTAGTATCATTATAATCGTTTCTACAATTATTGTAACTATTACATTCACTCTGTTTTGTATATTTCATATGGTTGGCATCAGTTCAGACGTGCAGCAAAGTTATTGAAAACATTCTGACGTTTAATGATTCTAATAAAATCAGTTTTGTTTTTTACTTGGAGGAGTTTTAACGATGCTGTATCAACTACTAGATTATTCAGCATCGATGGCATTGGTGACAGCGAGATGGAATTTGGCGAGATGAAGTCGAGGATTCGCCATATATTACCTGACATTCGCAGTACGGTTGGGGAAAACCTCGGAAAAAAGCCAACCAGGTAATCAGTCCAAGCGGGGATCGAACGCGCGCCCGAGCACAACTACGGATCTGCAGGCAAGCGCCTTAGCCGACGGAGTTACACCATTGGTCTAAAATCAGTTGTTCAGGATATAAAATACATTTATAAATTTTGAAATAAAGTGAGCGTGATTAATGGATATGTGTACGGAAGTAGAGCTTGCATTTCCGCCCTGTTTATCTCGTGTGAATCCTAAACTGTAGAGACGCCCTCAATGACATCACACTTAACTGGAATATGAGAAAGTATTGTGATATATATTTTACAGCATGTTTGCTCATATAGCGTAGTGTGAAGTGATGTTATCGGAACGTAACACTATTCTTATGCTGGGTAGCTACTCATCGGAACTCCGTATTCGGAAAGCGTGGCGTTCAGACATGTCTCAAAAGTAGTGCAGAAAGGGAAGGGAAACATGGAATATGATAGACGCAATATAACTTTGTGCTTGATGTTAAGAACTCTTAGTGTTACCTAAATGATCTAACTTATGTTGTTTTCCTTTCATAAGTGATGCGTAATGTGATGCTTTCAGTTTTCGAATGTTATTAGTGTCCATCTATACCGTAGTTATGTAGGCTATGTATGTATGTATGTATGTATGTATGTATGTATGTATGTATGTATGTATGTATGTATGTATGTATGTATGTATGTATGTATGTATGTATGTATGTATGTGTGTGTGTGTGTGTGTGCATGTATGTATGTATGTATTTTTTTTTAAATTGGACAGCATGTTCCATTACAAGGTTAGTAATACTACATACCTTGTTGATCATTCAATACAATTCTAAATTACTATTAGATAATCACTATTAGATAAATGTCACATATGGCTTCACTGTTCTTTGGGTTTGGTTCATAATTATCTAGTTCACTTCCCTTTATGTTTATACTTAATACACTCTTATATCGCTAGTATTACTACGAGATAAGTATTATATAGTTACGTATGTGTGTATGAATGTATGTGTGTATGAATGTATGTGTGTATGTATGTATGTATGTATGTAGGCCTATGCATGTGTGTACTTGTGCATGTATGTATATATGTATATGTATGTATTATATCGTCGTTGTTCCTGCAATAACTCCTATGTGCAAAATTTAAAATTTTTCAGTAGGAAGAAAAAAACACATATTTTATTCATCCTATGGCAGCCGTACATAGTAGACTATGAATTCTTACATTTTCGAAACAAAGAAATATAATTACATATAGGAGATTTTATTATTTGCTGTATCACTATTTAAGTTATTTAATAGAGCATAAATCTGAAAATCGATAAATATGTCGCAAAGGAGTTATTGCAGGAACAACGACGATATGTATGTATATGTGTGTGTATTTTTTTATTTTATTGGGTTATTTTATGACGCTGTATCAACATCTAGGTTATTTAGCGTCTGAATGATATGAAGGTGATAATGCCGGCGAAATGAGTCCGGGGTCCAGCACCGAAAGTTACCCAGCATTTGCTCGTATTGGGTTGAGGGGAAAACCCCGGAAAAAAACCTCAACCAGGTAACTTGCCCCGACTGGGATTCGAACCCGGGCCACCTAGTTTCGCAGCCAGACGCGCTGACCGTTACTCCACAGGTGTGTACTGTATGTATGTATGTATGTATGTATGTATGTATGTATGTATGTATGTATGTATGTATGTATGTATGAATCTTTTGAAGCGGGAATAGACGAAATTATGTAAAGTGTGACGAAGATGATGTACGAGCATATATATATATATATATATATATATATATATATATATATAATACAGTTTAGTAGTTATGTATATATATGTAGGCCTATATATTTTTTTTATTTATTTATGCCTATAACAGGGCAAAGCCCCAATTACAATAGGCAGTACAGATATGTGTGTATATTTTTTTATTGGGTTATTTTACGACGCTGTATCAACATCTAGGTTATTTAGCGTCTGAATGAAATGAGTCCGGGGTCCAGCACCGAAAGTTACCCAGCATTTGCTCGTATTGGGTTGAGGGAAAACCCCGGAAAAAACCTCAACCAGGTAACTTGCCCCGACCGGGATTCGAACCCGGGCCACCTAGTTTCGCAGCCAGACGCGCTGACCGTTACTCCACAGGTGTGGACATATATGTATATATGTATATACATGTGTGTATATGTATATATATATATATATGTATCATACAGTTCAGTAGTTATCGGTTTCCTTGGTTTCCGTAAACAATAACCAAATGTTAACATCTGACGTTATAGTATAGTTTTGAATAGTTGTCGGTTTCCATGGAAATTCCTCATTAAAGTATATAACTGGAACAAACAGAATGGCAGCTGCGAAGTCGGAGCGCAGGACCTACATCTCAGCCCGTTGTTAAGGCTGTCGATTCCCATGGAAATTCGGTCCTGCGTTGCGCTCTCACTCCCTCCATAGGCACGCGAACATTATGTAGAATAGGTAGCATGACTAATGGATTACATAGCTTCCCGGCACATAGCGCACCGCGAGCTTTGTCATCTCCGTAATGCGAGCAAGACGGAGAGAGCGGGTATTTATCTTGGTTCGCGAGGCCTTTTATCTGTTGCCATCGCTCGTGATTTGAGGAAAAAACACATCGCAGTAAACTAATAGAGTTTTACGCAGAAATTTGTAACTTTTTTCCGGACATAAAATTGATAGCGTCGAGAGGTAACATTTTGGTACGATGATTGATGCACGACCTTACTTAAAACAGGTCGAATCTTAAGTGACATTTATGAGGCTGCCTGGAAACCCTACCGTAAGTAGACAACATCATTTTTCAATAGAGGAAATACAGCAAATCAGGTCAAAAATGTCGATTTTTTAATTTTGATGCAGTCGAACATTTTATAAAAGATCCAAGAAAACGTTTTCCTCCAGTTTTTGATTATTAGGTTATTACTCCATTTCTGTCTAACAATGGGGTATATCCTTTTTTTGTTTAACTTTAAATTCAGTGTACTATTTTTATATAATAATTGAAATTTACAGATGAAATACTGACGAAATACAGTGAGTTATTTAAAATTTTCAGTCATGTAACTTATCATTCTTATTGCAAATTAACATTTTTGCTACAACATGTTACTAAAAGAAAAGTATAAACGTTTTCGCCTGTACGGCATCATCAGATACATAATTATTTAACGCATACCTGCACAAACAGCGCTCAACGAGCGCGCGCGCTCTTGCGGAGCGGGAGAGCTGTGTTTACCGCTCGCCGAAACGGAGAGGAAGATACGTCAGAATGACATAGACTTGCTATAGGTAGAGGAGAGGGAAACTCAGTTATCTAGTGGAGTGCAGTGTGTAGCCCTATTCTCAGTAACTGTTTCACGTTGCTTACCTACTGCTACAGTACAGTATGGAGGAATCTAAAAGACGTAACGTAACATTTAACATTTAACGATTTACAGCTCGAACTTATTGATCTTCAATGTGACCTAAGGGCTAAAGACCGTTTGAATAATACTGCCAGCCTGGTTGAGTTTTGCAAGACTAAACATTAGCAACAATACCCACGACTACACAGGCTGACTGTGAAAATGATTGCTATGTTTGGCTCAACATTTATATTTGAAGAGTCCACTGCAAGAATGATGGATGTCACTTTCTTGTTGAAAATGAACCAAGACTGTCAATGCATAGCTTAAGACATATAGAATGTACATAGAGAGTTACATGGCATTAACACTGATAGTCATTGTCCAGTAATGATCGGAAAATCACAGTTAAGCTTTGAGCGCTAAGCATTTCAAACTTTCAATTTCTTCTCCTGCAAAATGTATTCCAAATGACATCCATCATTCTTGCAGTGGACTCTTCATTTGTGAGCAACTGTTTTCTATAATCAACTTTAATAAAGGCAGACATCGAACATCTGTAACTGATTTTTCATTACGATCAGTAGGCTACTGTTCCTTTCAGCTGCCAACAGCATAAAACCTCGTTTTGATGTACTGATAAATAAAAATATAACAAAATCATATTGTACATATAAGTAGCTATAAAATTTCTATTATTTCTGTAAAATAAATATTTCTTTATTAATTAATAATAGTCCAAGATAGTTTTGAAAACACTGAACTAGAATTCATTTCATAAGCACTCTTACTAGTACTGTATTTTCTTTTGTGTATATTTTGTACGAGATCACCCCTTCTTCCAGTCCACTCTTATACAGAGCGCAGCTAATATCTGCATTCCGCTCATGAGCTGTGAGCCGGCTCGGAGAGCGCAAACCTTGTGCAGGCCTGGTTTAACGATATCTAGCATAGTACAAAGTAGAACGTATTCATTTGTAACAAAATATTGATTTGTATATGTATAACATTAAAAGGTGTAGTCATGAGTTATATGTAGTAATAGTTAATATATTTATAGGGAATATGTTGATTTCAATTTGCATTTGATTTGCTAATTTGCTAAAATTGTACTTAACTTGGTGTATGTGTGTATATATGATTAAAAATTTTAAATCAATATATTTCATAATTGCTATATATTACTATATTACTGCTTTTTATACGCCAGAATATTAGATGCAACTTGTTTTGCATATAAATGTTTTGTGTGGCAATAAGTAAAACTAACATAGGTTCCCTTTATTAATAAGTCAATCATAGATTGAGCATTAAAATCCTGTCTTTATGTGGGAAGCTTTGAAAGTCTCGTGCAGTAATTAATTTGTAACTTATTTAGCCGCCGATATGTCCTTAAGAAGTTGCACTGTCATCTTGGTGATAGGTCACTTTCCCACTGTACAAGCTTTCGCAAGGAAAATAAAAAGTAAATGAGCTAATAATCTTCTACCATAACGAATTTAAGTATACAACAGATCATAGATTTTTCAACCTGAGAATAAAGCCACATTAAAATGATGTCATACAATTTATTTTGTATTATATTGGGAAATCCCTCCAGGTGCAACATATCCGCCTTAGACCAGACGTCCTCTTTTGTCCGGATATGTCCTCCTTTTTAAGCCTTTGTCCGGGATCTTTTAAAAATCAAGGAATGTCCTCCTTTTCGTAACTTGTATGCCTGATATTTTGAAATTATCTGATGTGACGCCTTTTTCAAGTAACTAGCCTGTAGGTTGCAGCAGCATCGACGGAATATACTCTTTGCCAACGATCATTAAAACTCTCTTTGCTCCCCCTTGTTATGATCATTGCTCACAGGTAACTAGTAAATCGAGACATCTAGGTGTGAATGTAAATCTAAATAGATATTATCTACCCTCTTTAAGAATTGTAGTTCCCTTGATTTTCATATGTAGCTAACTGTGAAACTATTATTATTAAGTTTTTTTCATAATTATTTTATAATAAAATAGATATTAACGTAGCCACCTTGAAATATGATACAAGCCTAAATCTGTACTGTAAATATTTTGTAATAAAATAAATATGACGTACTTTAAAGTATAATATACGCTTAAGCCTAAGTCTAAGTATACATATTTTCTGTCCTCTTTTTTCGGACAATATCCTCCTTTTTGAAGCTTTATGTCCTCCTTTTTTATCAATGTGAATCTGGTTACCTTAGGTTTATCCCTGATACAGCTCAGAATTGTTTTAGTATCTCCTGTATGCGACACGAAGGCACTTGGAGGGCATGGAGGCAGAGCCCCATGCTTCCTTGATCTCGGCACTAGACTGAGGTGTCGGCATCACTCCTCTTATCCCCTGGAAAGACCCGGTATTCAATTTGACAGGAGGCTGAGTGAACCTCGGGGTCTTTCTGGAAGTTTTAGTGTCGAGAAAAATCCCGCCACAACCCGAGTTTGAACTCAGGAGCTTCCTGTTCGTAGCCAGTTCTCTACCAACTGAGCTACTTAGCTGGCCGTAAAATAGGTTACTATACTCTCTCCGAAAATCAGCTGTAAACTTAAATCGCTAAAAGGTATGGTAGAATTCTCGCAACATGCCGTCAACTTCATGCAATCCTTCGTCTTAGACAATACATAACATTCCACTGAATGGGAATAAACATTCTCCCATGCCCTAGAAGGGATGCGAACTTACGACAAAGACTTTGAAGCTTTTTCTTGCATACGTCGTGGTCGGCAGTGTCCATGCTAACTCTCATCAAACTCCTCTTGTTGTCACAACTGCGTATGTTTTGCTGATTTGATCAGAATCTTCCCAAAGGGCCACACAGACAGACAATGTTCGTAATTGAAAGTATTTGCTATATGAAAGCTGGGAATATAAAGTACTTAAATTATTAAAGCATTATAGATGTGTTTGAGATTGTGCAAGCCCTGATACAGCGTGACGCTTGGAAATTTATCACGAGGAAGGGCTCATAAATTATATTCCGTCGTCATTGTAGTTCACTGCCTTACATTTACATTCGTACAGACATCTAAACTATTTTTACGCAAAGACATTGTTAAGGAAAAACGCGAATCCTTCCCATAGGACGTATGATCATCTCTCTTTAATGCATGTCTGTGGTCACTGCAAATGGATTGTATCATTGGTTTTAACGTGCCTTATTTGGGTATTCACAAAGAGCTTCAAAAGGTATAAAAACAGTCTTGTGTTTTAAACATCAGATCAGATATATTATAAGGAATGTAAAGGGGTAGAAAATGATAGAGACAATAAAAAGTCGTTCCCATGGTCTTTGAATTTTTGAGTTTTAAAAATCTTCAAACACGAATGTAGCGTACTGGCAGAAAGTTTTAGAAACGTCAATTCATCATGTCTTGAAGATGGGGCGTAGATGTATGCCGACCAGCTTTCATTCGCTCACAACCCAACCCTTATTGTTTTATAAAGAAAAGCCTTGCTTCTAAACTATAAAAACTTCTCTTCGCCTGTCGGTCTTGCTCTTTTTACTTTAACAATAAAACACGCTCTCCAGTGCAGGCACTACACATCTTTTCTCTTCAAAACTTTTGTCATACTTACGTATTCCCAGAGAACAAATGCAACTAGAATATTATAAATCGATTAATTTTTTAGCTGTTGAAATTCGTGGGACTTATTGAATAGAAATGTAATTTGAAGTTTCAGAATAAAATTTAATGATCTTGTTAATTGACTACAGGACTATTTTTATAGTAGGAATAAGAAGGGCTTTGTGGAAGAAGGACCTATCCTATTTTTTGAGAATGCGTTAGCTGACACCATGTAATGTGTACATTCACGAGTTTTTTGTTGTGGGATATGTGTAACCTTGCCATCCTTGTAACTGAAGAAGAAGAAGAAGAGCTAAGCCTAAGCTTACTGCTTCTCTTCCTGGTGCAATAATGTTTTCTCTCAAAACTTCTTCAAAAAGAAGTTAGATATGCCCTTCTTCTTGGGATGAATCATGTGCAACACAATCTGCATTCCTCTATTGTAACGTAATTTTATATAACGAGAAAAAGAAATAAAACATATTCCAATTGAATACGAAATATTACAAGTACCTGAATCATTTTTACTCTTTAACATTGAAGTTGATAGTGAAGTTAGTACGTTGGCCAGACTGCTAACATCAGTCAGCCGTTCATAGTGTAACACATCTATGTACTATATATTAAACAATTAAAACTTCACTTAACAAAAAGAAATCAAAATTATTGCAATCGAACACGAAATATTACAAGTACCAGAATCATTTTTACTCCTTAACATTGAAGTTGATAGTGAAGTTAGTACATTGGCCAGACTGGTAACATCAGTCAGCCGTTCATAGTGTAACATATCTATGTACTATACATTAAACAATTAAAACTTCACTTAACAAAAAGAAATAAAAATTATTCCAATTGAACACGAAATATTACAAGTATCTGAATCATTTTTACTCTTTAACATTGAAGTTGATGGTGAAGTTAGTACGTTGGCCAGACTGCTAACATCAGTCAGCCGTTCATAGTGCAACATATCTATGCACTAGCCTATACATTAAACAATTAAAACTTCACTTAACAAAAAGAAATAAAAATTATTCCAATTGAACACGAAATATTACAAGTACCTGAATCATTTTTACTCTTTAACATTGAAGTTGATAGTGAAGTTAGTACGTTGGCCAGACTGCTAACATCAGTCAGCCGTTTATAGTGTAACATATCTATGTACTAGACATTAAACAATTAAAACTTCACTTAACAAAAAGAAATAAAAATTATTCCAGTTGAACACGAAATATTACAAGTACCTGAATCATTTTTACTCTTTAACATTGAAGTTGATGGTGAAATTTGTATGTTGGCCAGACTGCTAACATCAGTCAGCTGTTCATAGTGTAACATATCTATGTACTATATATTAAACAATTAAGACTTCACTTAACAAAAATAAATCAAAATTATTCCAGTTGAACACGAAATATTACAAGTACCTGAATCATTTTTACTCCTTCGCATTGAAGTTGATGGTGAAGTTCGTACGTTGGCCAAACTGCTAACATCAGTCAGCTATTCATAGTGTAACGTACTTACTGTATACTAAGATTTTAAAAATATTATTTTCAAAGTAAACTATCGTGTAAAAAATGCTGTACCTACAATACATGTTTGTGAAATGCATTACAAAATCTCGGAAATTGAAAAAGTCGCCCTGTTCGTTTTTCAAACTTTACCTCGATTTTGTAAAAAGCATTTCCCAACCTTGTATAATATTTTTTTAATGCTTTTATTCAGACGATCAAATAACATTTATCTGTAGTAGAGTACTCCAAGAGGAATCATCCCTACAGTGTTGTGGTGGTGGCAAAAATTCTGACAGGGTGCGCCGTGCTAGGATTTTAATGTAGCTTTGTTTGGGGGGTGAGGGTTATTTATTATCTGAGGTCAGGCTCTCTTCCATCTCCAGCACAAACGTTCCTCCATGGTCTGTCAGTTTAGCGCACAGGTGTGAATGGATTTTCACAGCCACATGACAACTATTTTTTGAACATTACCTACCTACTGTACTTTTTATTACTGCTGCTACCATACAAGGGAGGAAAGGTGTGTGTCTGGAAGCAACATTAATTGGCACCGCCTGAAAAATGTTTTCATTCTAAATGTTTCTCTCGTCGTATCAACTACTTTATCGCCTTTTATAATATTCCTCGTGTATTTTTTTTAACACTTTATGAACATTGTGCCCTATATTATGTTGCCAGGTGCTTAATTGTTTTCTTATATCTATTTACTTCCCTCGTCATCAATGAGTACTATAAGATATTTAACTTCAAAGTATGTTATTAGTTTTCCGATAAAGCACGCGATAAGCAGATGTGAAAATAATAAAGTGTCTTCAACTATGAATTGAATTAACTTGAATCAGCTTACTTTTCTAGTGCTACGAGTGTCTTATCACCTTATCTAATAAGAGACGGGAAAGTTACACCGATTATGATAGTTACAACCAATAAAACAATAATTATTATGCCTTTTGACGTGAAACGTCTGTATTTGACGTACAAGAGAGAAAAATTGTAACGTTATGACGTGAAAAGTTTACTCCGACGTCATTTGTGATGCCAATAAAACGGTAGTGTAGGATAATAATAATAACTTACAAATGGCTTTTAAGGAACCCGCAGGTTTATTGCCACACTCACATAAGCCCGCCATCGGTCGCTATCCTGAGCAAGATTAATCCAGTCTCTATCATCATATTCTACCTCCCTCAAATCCATTTTAATATTATCCTCCCATCTACGTCTCGGCCTCCCCAAAGGTCTTCTTCCCTCCGCTCTCCCAACTAACACTCTATATGGATTTATTGATTCGCCAATACGTGCTACATGCCCTGCCCATCTCAATAATATTAATAATAATAATAATAATAATAATAATAATAATAATAATAATAATTCATTATTAATACTACAGCCCATGAAGGGCCTGGGCTTCCTTAATCAGTAGAAACCATTCATCTCTATCTTGAGCCCGTTGTCTCCATCTCTTGCATCCAACTCTCCGCAGATCATCCTCCACATCCTGAAGCCACCTCAGCTTTGGTCTTCCTCTCTTCCTTAATCCTTCTGGGTGTCCATATAATGCCCGTTTAGGTAATCGGCCTTCTGGCATACGTTCAAGATGTCCCAACCATCCAAGTCTGCCTTTCTTAATGAAGGAAACTGTACTCGGTTCTCCATACAGTTCCATTAGTTCTTTATTTGTTCTGCTTCTAAACTGACCATTTTCCAAATGGGGACCATATATCTTTCTCAGGATTTTTCTTTCCCAAACTGCTAGCATATTTTCATTATTTATTGTTAAAACCCAAGCTTCGCTAGCATATGTAACCACAGGTTTTAGAATAGTTTTATAAATTATTTTCTTTGCAGATCTGGATAATGAACCGAGTTTAAATAGTTTTCCAAGCCCAAACAGGCAAATAATAATAATAATAATAATAATAATAATAATAATAATAATAATAATAATATAATAATAATAATAATAATAATAATAATAATACTTACTTACTGGCCTTCAAGGAACCCGGAGGTTCATTGCCGCCCTCACACAAGCCCGCCACCAGTCCCCATCCTGAGCAAGATCAATCCAGTCTCTATCATCATATCCCACCTCCCTCAAATCCATTGTAATATTATCTTCCCATCTACGTCTCGGCCTCCCTAAAGGTCTTTTTCCCTCCGGCCTCCCAACTAACACTCTATATGCATTTCTGGATTCGCCCATACTTGCTACATGCCCTGTCCATCTCAAACGTCTGGATTTAATGTTCCTAATTATGTCAGGTGAAGAATACAATGCGTGCAGTTCTGTGTTGTGTAACTTTCTCCATTCTCCTGTAACTTCATCCCTCTTAGCCCCAAATATTTTCCTAAGGACCTTATTCTCAAACACCCTTAATCTCTGTTGCTCTCTCAAAGTGAGAGTCCAAGTTTCACAACCATACAGAACAACCGGTAATATAACTGTTTTATAAATTCTAACTTTCAGATTTTTTGACAGCAGACTGGATGATAAACGTTTCTCAACCGAATAATAACAGGCATTTCCCATATTTATTCTGTGTTTAATTTCCTCCCGAGTATCATTTATATTTGTTACTGTTGCTCCCAGATATTTGAACTTCTTCACCTCTTCAAAAGATAAATTTACAATTTTTATATTTCCATTTTGTGCAATATTCTGGTCAAGGTACATAATCATATACTTTGTCTTTTCGGGATTTACTTCCAAACCTATCTCTTTACTTGCTTCCAGTAATAATAATAATAATAATAATAATAATAATAATAATAATAATAATAATAATAATAATAATACTGCTGTTGAAAATTTCCTACACCTACTTTTGTAAAATATTTCTCACTCCAAACTTTTGTACTGCTTCTGTTCTTCACACTTTCGCTGATCCCATGTATTCTTGTATTCACAGGTCTCGCACTCTTCATCTTTCTTGTAAATTCCAGTTTGTAAACTGCTTAATCTAATTGTCCTTCACTCGCATGACGTGGCAATATCGTTTTAATTTTATTGTTATTATTAGGGCTAGGAGTTTGATGACGTATAAATCATGAAAAAATGTCCTAAAAACAATAGATTTATGACCAAAAATTCCTTAAAAATGTCCTAAAAACAATAGATTTATGACCAAAAATTCCTTAAAAAATGCCCTAAAATTGATCTTACATAATTGGCTTAGTAGGAAAAGAGGTTTTGTACTACTACTTAATATTTAGACTAGTAATTAAATTAAATCTTATGTAACTTTCTCTAAGTAGTACCCTTTAATTAATATTTTTACCTGATGTAGTTTCCTCGGCTTCGACATGTGGACGTGAGGTCAGCAGTCGGCTGGTCGGTCTTGGCCCTTCATGGGCTGTAGAGCCATGGATTTACTTTACTTTTAGTTTTCATGTAGTCTATCACAAGGCCACTCTTATCCGGAATTAGCAGGTATAGAGAAGTGTATATTGAAGGGGTGGTTGGACTGATCCATTACAAGGGGTGTACTACGTTAAATGGCAATATTTGTGTAGAAAAACGATTGAAATATTATACAAAATAATGGGTATTAATGGAAAAAATATGTAAAGAAAATATCAAAGGAAATAAACATTATTTTACATTAATCACAGGTAGTTATGGCCAAAATTATATGAAAATGCCTAAAAAATGACCGAATAAAACAAAGGATGCTCTTATGAGTTGAAACAGGCAGAAAATGCAAAAAAAAAAAAATGCCCTAAGAAACATGTCTTAAAACACTGAGTTTATCACATAACATATAAATACAAAAGCAGCTATGTTTCTGGCTTACTAGAAAAAAGATGTAATTTCATCAAAATCCTAGTCCTATTATTATATTTCCCCTAAAATGTGTTATCTTAACGCCAATTTTCCTTCAAATTGTTTCTAGAATAATATATTTTCCCGCCACGTTACCTAACAGCTGTGAAACAAGCGGTTTCATCTTGTGTTCACATAATATGAATATAATACAGATATTAATGGGCATATTTCTTAAAAATGTAATTTGCAAATAACGTCAAAATGGTTGTCGTAGACTATTTTAAAGTGATTATGAAAACTCTTAACACGGTTATATATGGACTTGATTGGATGGCCAAACCCATATTTCAATATCTAATTTCACCAAGAACTGCAAAATGCGATAAACACAGTGAAGAGGAGGCGAAATCATAGCTTTGTGCCTAGTTAACTGGTACAACCATTAAGAGTCTGCAACTGTAAGAAAATTTATAATAGTTAACTACATTTTAATTGCTCCTGTTTTTAATCGACTCGGCATATGCATGATGGTGTTGCTAGGATAAGAGTTACGTAAGATGCTCCTCTCCTCTTTATCAGTCTTCCTCTGTCCTGATTGAGTTTGCAGTTTCAAAACTATTTCGAATTATTTGTTTTTTATGCCGAGGTTTATTACCTCCTTAGAAAGGCTGCATTTATTTCGCCAAAGGAGACTAACTGGTTTTTGATCGTGTACAGATGTGAGATTTGTGGTGGACAAGGCTGGTTTTCAGCGAGTACTTCTGTTTCTCCTAACATTATCGTTTCATCATTGCACCGCCATAACCGCATAATCCACGCTTTTCTTTTTCATTTATAAAATACATATGAAAATACGAGTGTAGTTCAGCTTTCAGTAAGATCTCTCCTTTTCGTGCATAAAATACGTATAAAATTATTTCAGAAAAACTTTCCTTTTTCGTTCATAGAATTCCATAAAAATATTTAGCATTTTTCACTAAGACTTTTCTCTATAATTCATAGAATACTACGTATAAAATATGGAGTATGTTTCAGTAAGACTTTCCTTTTCTGTTCGTAGAACTATAACAGTCTTACTAATAAACCGTGTATAGTTTTTATACGAGACTTATTTAGGGTTGAGACAGAAAATGTTACTAATAAACCGTGAATAAGCTATGGAAGTATAAACAGACTGTAACTATACAATGGTTATATGCACGAAACCCCTTGTTTAAGCGTTGTATATAGAGAAAAAATGGCCGCCCCTCTAACAGCTGTTCGTATCGACTGTCATTTTATGATGATGTTTACCTTGTAACCACAGAAGAACAAACCATAATATTGCTGTAGCTTGTACTCTTTGACCAAAATGTAGTGTGGTAATCGATTAGAGCCAGTTGTACTATCGATATTTAACACGCCACACTAGAGCGCTCTACCGGATGCAGTAGAGAACATCAGATATTCTATTGCCTTTCGTGACGAAGTAATGACGAAACTATGACGTAGCTGTATAACAGTTATACTGTTATACACGACGTATGTAGTGATTATTAGTAAGGAATTTACACACGACTTATAAACGAGCTACTCATTGTATAAGTATAAGACAAGTAAACGTCTGTATATAGAGTTTTTAATAGTAAGACCATAAAAATATTGAGATGTTTAAGCAAGACTTTTATTTTCCGTTATTGGAATAAGTATACATATGGAGCATGATTCACTAAGAAGTTATATTTCGTTTTTATTCCTAGAATACGCTAAAAAATGTTGAGCATGTTTCAATGATGCGTTTCTATTTTTTTTTTGTAGAATACGAATAAAAAATATTGATCATATTTCACTAATAGCTTTCTTTTTTTGTTCCTAGAATACGTATAAAATTGTTGAACATGTTTCAATAAGGCTTCTATTTTTCGTTAATAGAATACATATACAAATATTGAAAATGTTTTGCTGAGACTTTTCGTTTTCGTTCTTAAAAAGCAAAATATTGAGCATGTTTCAGTAACACTTTCTCTTTTTGTTCGTAGAATACGTATAAAAATATTGAGCATCTTTCAACAAGACTTTTCTTTTCCGTTAATAGTATGCAAATAAAAATGTTTAGTATGTTTCAGTAAGACTTTCCTTTTCTGTTCGTAGAAGTATAAAAATATTGGGCATGTTTAAGCAAGGTTGTTATTTTCCGTTATTTGAATAAGTATACAAATATCGAGCATGATTCACTAAGAAGTTATATTTCGGTTTTATTCCTAGAATACGTTCAAAAATGTTGAGCATGCTTCAATGATACATTTCTATTTTTTTAGAATACGAATAAAAAATATTGATCGTGTTTCACTAATAGTTTTCTTCTTTGTTTTTAGAATACGTATAAAAATGTTGAACATGTTTCAGTAAGACTTCCATTTTCCGTTAAAAGAATACGTATACAAATATTGAATATGTTTTGCTGAGACTTCTCTTTTTCGTTCATTAAAAGCAAAATATTGACCATGTTTCAGTAACATTTTCTCTTTTTGTTCATAGAATACGTATAAAAATGTTGAACATGTTTCAATAAGACTTCTATTTTCCGTTCATAGAATACGTATACAAATATTGAATATGTTTTGCTGAGACTTTTCGTTTTCGTTCTTAAAAAGCAAAATATTGAGCATGTTTCAGTAACACTTTCTCTTTTTGTTCATAGAATACGTATAAAAATATTGAGCATATTTCAACAAGACTTTTCGTTTCCGTTAATAGTATGCAAATAAAAATGTTTAGTATGTTTCAGTAAGACTTTCCTTTTCTGTTCGTAGAAGTATAAAAATATTGAGCATGTTTAAGCAAGATTTTTATTTTCCGTTATTTGAATAAGTATACATATCGAGCATGATTCACTAAGAAGTTATATTTCGTTTTTATTCCTGGAATACGTTAAAAAATGTTGAGCATGCTTCAATGATACATTTCTATTTTTTTTTAGAATACGAATAAAAAATATTGATCATGTTTCACTAATAGCTTTCTTTTTTTTGTTTCTAGAATACGTATAAAATTGTTGGAAATGTTTTAGTAAGGCTTCTATTTTTCGTTAATAGAATACGTATGCAAATATTGAACATGTTTTGCTGAGACTTTTCTTTCTCTTTCATAAAAAGCAAAATATTGAGCATGTTTCAGTAACACTTTCTCTTTTTGTTCGTAGAATACGTATAAAAATATTGAGCATCTTTCAACAAGACTTTTCGTTTCCGTTAATAGTATGCAAATAAAAATGTTTAGTATGTTTCAGTAAGACTTTCCTTTTCTGTTCGTAGAAGTATAAAAATATTGAGCATGTTTAAGCAAGATTTTTATTTTCCGTTATTTGAATAAGTATACAAATATCGAGCATGATTCACTAAGAAGTTATATTTCGTTTTTATTCCTAGAATACGTTAAAAAATGTTGAGCATGCTTCAATGATACATTTCTATTTTTTTTTAGAATACGAATAAAAAATATTGATTATGTTTCACTAATAGCTTTCCTTTTTGTTCATAGAATATGTATAAAAATGTTGAACATGTTTCAGGGAAGCTTCTATTTTTCGTTAATAGAATACGTGTACAATAATAGAATACGTGTACAAATATTGAGCATGTTTTGCTGAGATTTTTCTTTTTCGTTCATAAAAAGCAAAATATGTAGCATGTTTCAATAACATTTTCCCTTTTCTGTTCATAGAATACGTATAAAAATATTGAGCATCTTTCAACAAGACTTTTCGTTTCCGTTAATAGTATGCAAATAAAAATATTGAGTATGTTTTAGTAAGAGTTTATCTTTTCGTCCGTAGAAAACATATAAAAGTGTTGACCATTTTTCAGTAAGTCTTTCTTTTTGGTTCATTAAATACGAATAAAAGTACGGAGCATGTTTCAATAAGACCTTTTTTCGTACATAAAATACTTATAAAAATACTGAATATGTTTCAGTAGGACTTTTCTTTTTCATTCAGAGAATACATAAACAAATATTGAGGATATTTCAATAAGACTTTTATTTTTCGTTGAGAGAGCATGTAATAAATATATTGATTACATTTCAATATTATTTTTCTTTTTTGTTCATATGATACGTATAAAAATATTGAGTTATGTTTGAGTAAAACTTTGCTTTTTTATTTACAGGATATGTATAACATTATTGACCGCATTTGAATAATATTTTTCTTTTTGGTCCATAGGAAATTATAACAATAGAAACATATTTCAGTAAGATTTCCTCTTTCGTTTATGGAAGAGTATAAAATTATTGAGAATGGTTCAGTAACACTTTGTATAACTACTGTATACTTCTCGTAATTTATCTCAAATCTTCTGCTATAAGCCATCACTTAAATCTATTTTTCTTTCACAATTCAATATATTTGCAACATCTTGGTGGTATTCCAGACCATGGTAAACCATACCTCTTGTAACCTCGAGTATCCATTGTTCTATTAGCCTTATCTTTATTTTTTTTCCTGCTATCTGAAATTTACCTTGGAATTATCTGATTTGGCATTATTTTCAATTGTAAATACCACTTCAGCGTCGGGAGTGGACTAAAATGGTAAAATAAAGCCGGGGTCCGGCGCCGAAAGTTACCCAGCATTTCGCACATCTACTAAAATACTATCGTAAGTCGATAACCATGTTACTTTTGTAAATTATTTCCAACTTTCTTTTACTAAATGGAGGTATGAAATTAGAAATTAGAAACGTGTTGATGTCTTCAGTTTGATTAAATAAATTTATAGCCTATGTATATGAATTAATCAGCCTATATTATATTTGTATTCTATAATTTTGGAATTTATATTTTTTTTTATCAATTGTCCTACTTTATTCACGTACGATATTATTCTTCTCTATGTTAATATTATATTATATAAATTCATTGCCGCTGTTATTTTAATTCTTATTTCCTATTATATTTTATTTAATTTTCTATATTCCTCCTATATTAATATAGGCGTATTATATTATATAATTTCACTGTAACTGCAATTTTAATTTTTCTTCCTATTTTATTTTACTTTGTATATTCTCTTATGTGGTTTCACAACACAGAACTGCACGCATTGTATTCTTCACCTGACATAATTAGGAACATTAAATCCAGACGTTTGAGATGGGCAGGGCATGTAGCACGTATGGTTGAATCCAGAAATGCATATAGAGTGTTAGTTGGGAGGTCGGAGGGAAAATGACCTTTAGAGAGACCGAGATGTAGATGGGAAGATAATATTAAAATGGCTTTGAGGGAGGTGGGATATGATGGTAGAGAATGGATTAATCTTGCTCAGGATAGGGACCAATGGCGGGCTTATATGAGGGCGGCAATGAACCTTCGGGTTCCTTAAATGCCGGTAAGTAAGTAAGTAAGTAAGTAAGTAAGTAAGTAAAGTAAGTATTCTCTTATATGGCTATTAATAATAGGCCTATATCTGAACTGCGACCGAACACGAGCGCTGCTCATTCGGTCCTCAAATTTTGTTAATAATACTCCATCTCCTTTTTTATATTGATTGTATTATTTTATTTCTATTTCTATAGTTGTAATTATATTCTGTATGCTGCATATTTAAATAAATAATAAATAAATAAATAAATAAATAAATAAATAAATAAATAAATAAATAAATAAATAAACTACAGGAAATTCTAATAATAAAATAGTAAATTATCAAGGTTTTGGTACATATTTATTAAAATATTTTTACAAAAATATTTTACTAGGAAATAGCATATCTTTACAGATTACAATTTTCTATTTAAGACACTATTTTACTGGGAGCAATTCCAAGCCTTGGTGTAAAAGCCGATGCAACACCAGGTCGATTAAATCAAGTTAGATTCTGAATTAATCGACCTGGTGTATTATATGGTCAATGTTCCGAAATCTGTGGAGTAAATCACAGATTTGCGATTTGCTCTTAACGGATTGAAAAGAGAACCCCCCCAGAAAAAAAAGTCTCAGGGAACTTTCCTCTACCAGGATTCGATCCCGGGCCTTTTCGCAGTTAGGCACGCAGATTACTACGACAAAGCGGTGGACACACGCAGTGTTGTTTTTTTATATTTCGCCTTGTGTGTGTTATAAATCGCAACACTGTATAAGCATGAATTGTTGCGATGCATTCCAGCTGCACGAGGTGGCAGGGCGAAGTGAAGCTATTACTATAGTGAAGAGAAATATATCCGTCATATATTTCTGATTAACATAATACGCCACTGATATCTGTCGGTGTCACGATCGAGGTGAAAATCAGGTTGACGAAAGGTAGTGATGGAATAAATAGTGAAGATGCTGCCTGAACAATGCGTTGCTGGAGAAAGGAAGGATCGAGGGGGGGAGAAAAACAAGAAAAGAGCATTCACATATGTAAAGAGTAAGAAAGAGAAAGGGAGATACAAAAATTCTGTTTGGAACTTTTCTTCTTTCTCCTACTTCTCATTGAGAAGAGATAGAGGACCCGATTCTTCTCCGTCTCTCTCTCTCGTTCCCCCGCGTTGCCAGATTTCTTCAGGTAGCTAGCCGCTCCCTCGGCTCGTAACCATAGTAACCAGTAGACTGTAGCTAAACCCGTAATAATAATGTTTCTACGAATCTTGCACCGCGAGGCTCGAGGAGAGAGAGAGTGAGGCGTAGGTTGAAGCTTGACTTATGATCTTACCCCGCATACCTGTTCATCTTGCCGCACAAATGTTTAAAACTACATTAATAATGCATCTCGGCTACTGTGTACTTTGTTCACCCCTTGCTTCGGCTCATTGTAAGCATTCTTCATTACACAACTGGCAAGATTAGGCAGGAGTCGATATAGAAAAAGACCGATCACTGTTTCTTCATTAATTGAATGCAACAGAAAATTGGTATGTTTAATCAGCAGAAATTTGTTAACAGTTACCTATGAACCGTGTGCGGGTATGAGGTCAGCGGTAGTATTATTTACAGAGTCAGCACCTAATTTCTTCTAAGCTTATTATATTAGAAGGCTGTAAGAGCCCTATTGCTTTTCGGCGAACAGTGACGAAGTATTTTTTCTCCGGATCGGGGAGAGTGGGGGGGGGGGTAGAATATCTTAAATCTGTCAGTTTGTCTTTTACCAGTCCTCTTAATGTGAATTTGGTTAACAGATTATTTTAATGAAATGTAGGACATTATAGGATTAATAATGCATCTCAGCTACTGTGTACTTTGTTCACCCCTTGCTTCGGCTCATTGTAAGCATTCTTCATTACACAACTGGCAAGATTAGGCAGGAGTCGATATAGAAAAAGACCGATCACTGTTTCTTCATTAATTGAATGCAACAGAAAATTGGTATGTTTAATCAGCAGAAATTTGTTAACAGTTACCTATGAACCGTGTGTGGGTATGAGGTCAGCGGTAGTATTATTTACAAAGTCAGCACCTAATGTCTTCTAAGCTTATTATATTAGAAGGCTGTAAGAGCCCTATTGCTTTTCGGCGAACAGTGACGAAGTATTTTTTTCTCCGGATCGGGGGGAAGGGGATAAAATATCTTAAATCTGTCAGTTTATCTGTTACCAATCCTCTTAATGTGAATTTGGTTAACAGATTATTTTAATGACATGTATGACATTACAGGATAATGCGGAACAATTGAACATCAAAATATGTATTTATTAACACTACAATTGGGTATACACACAGTGGCAGTGATATATAATATACAATAATACCATTATAATTCTACAATAATTACAGCAATAAAAGAAAAATAAGAAAAATAAACTAAACCTAAATTTATTTCTAACTATAAATAAATAGATGTATTAAACCCAGGACTATAAATAAAAACTATTCTATAATAACGCCTACAATAAGAGAAAGTAAAACAAACTTATAAGTACTTCTATTTCACCCAACTATTACCAATTTAAGTAATTACATAAACCTTAATTAATTACAAATCAACTTAATTAAATATCATCTTAATTAGTTACATATCAACTTAATTACATGACACAACTTAGATATTTACACTGCACCTACAATTACATTTTCAGCCTAATCTTCTCAACCTTTCCTTAAATGTATTGATTTTGAGAGGACCACCCTGAAAGATTGCAGCAGATAAGCTGTTCCAGTCTACTATTGTGCGGTTAACAAAGGAAAATTTTGCCACGTTTGTTCTTTGTTTCCTACATTTAAACTTCCTAATATATAAAGTATAACAAAAAATGTGTATTATGTATACATTTTATATTTTCTTAATGTATATAAACACGAAAGGAATAACTCTGCAGTGCTTGGGAAAAGTGGCATAAGTCAGTTTTCACAAACATTTTTTTTTATTAATTTATTGACAACTTACGGAACATCTGCTCGCTTGGGAAAAGAGACATAAGTATTTTCTCCCATTACAATAATTCATACAGAAGAAAATCAAATCGACATAAACCAGTGTGAAGACAGTTTTTTTCAAAACACGTAAATGTTATTGATTAAAGCTGTATGTAAAAGTAAATATAGTTCACTTCTAAGACTTTTTTTTTATTTTATACTTTTAACAAATAAATTGTTGGCCTTAATTTTACACGAGTATGCATGTCATTCTTAAATTACATTTTATTTATTGCTGCGTACTATAAAACAAAATGAAAACACAGAATAAACATAGCAGACACCCGTTTGAGCAAACTCGTGTTCGGGGGCAGTTCGTATAAATATAATTTTATTTTGTACTAGAATACAGTATAACAAAAAATCAACAAAATTTGAAACCGTAATTACAAAATGGCAATTATTGAGATAAAACAAGAGCCACCAGCGTTGCTCAGTCGGCAGAGACGCTTGCTTTTTGATCTGGAGCTACACTCGGACGTTGGTTCGATTCCCGCTTGGGCTGATTACCTGGTTGGGTTTTTTCCGCGGTTTCCCTCAACCGTAAGGCGAATGTCAGGTAATCTGTGGGAAATCATTTGCCTCATCGCGCCAAATACCATCTCGCTATCACCAATTTCATAGACTCTAAATAACTTAGTAGTTGATATAGCGTCGTTAAATAACCAACATAAAAATAAAGATAAAAAAGAGAATCATATCAAGAAGAGGATAGCCTACAATTTTGAATGAATAAATAATATATTGATATTTAAGAAAAGGGGAAAAAAAGACGTGAATAATAAACAATTTACTTAATGTCATAAAAATTAAAATTAGTTAGATCTGAATTTATTATGAACATGAAGTTGTATAACATTGGCCCGTAACTCTGGCTGTGGTTCAGTCCATTGTAACATTTAAGTTCAGGTAAAGAACATGTCGAATTTAATATGGTAGACTAAACATGAAGTTCTTTTTATAATCTTGACGATTTTTATGATAACATTTTAATAATGTATATTTATATATTTGTTCAAATTTGAAAAAAAAAATGGAATAAATAAAATATGTTGGATAATCAATTGACTCCTTTAAGCAAATTTCAAATACCCTCTTTAGATGCAATATCATTGGAGAAACTATACATTTTGTTGTTCCTGCCCATCCGATTATACCATGTTGAACCAAACCTACATAAATTAATCTTAGAATATTTTGTAGTGATGTAAGAGCGAACAATAATAAACTTATTCATTGTTCTACGAACTCTGTTACATATAGAATAAATATTTATCCTACCTTAAATGTTGATAAATAATAATTCCAAAGTACTTCATTGAGTAGATGAAAGTAATGTCTATGTAGGCTTTTTATCCGCTATCTATCGCTAAGAACGTTACTCTTTAATTGTAAGAGCAAAGCTTGTACTGTATCTCGTTTGTGACGTGGCGTGACGATATTTGTGTGTTTGTATGTGTGTTACGCATTGTTTACTTATTGTTGTTCTGTCTAACTACTTCAGAAATGTTACATCTACTGACCGCAATAACGTCAGCTACTCATAAAGTTATGGTCGACGTATTATTTTGGTTAGTGTGAAATTCATTCATTGTGAATTACAACCAAGACGATGAAAACAAACAATGTAGTAATACTATAGGTTACCTGGCCTACTCTTCTTTCTTTAATTGAAGTTGTAATTGATAGTATTGTTTAATAGTCTTGAACTGTAGGCCTAAATCCTAAAAATTTAAAACTCTCGTAGTATTTGGTCTTAAAAAGATATTCCCTGGAGCGTCTACAATCTGGCATTTTCAGTATGCGTTTTAAAAAGAAAATTCTGTTAATACCGAGTTAAACTGGGATAAATCGATTTCAGGATTTTAAACACACTTTACTATCACCTTCATAGCCCAGGGTTAAGGAGCTTCTCTCATGCTCAGAGGTTTCGTTTGGACCTGGGTTCAAATACCGCTTGGATCGATTATCTATTTTCTTTCTTTTTTTTCTCTCTTTCTTCTTCTTCTTCTTCTTCTTTTTTTTTTTACAGGAGAGCAAAAAAAAAAAAACATTTTAATATCTTGATAACGAAAATACATCTGACATAGGAGGGTTTTTAAACGTCTTGTAAAGTTTGTATCCATGTTTGGACATAAGATGTGTTTGCACAAGATTCGGAAATACTTTTTGTATAGGAATAAAGTGAAATCTCGTTTCGTTCATTTTTTATATACGAGGTTACTGTTAAATACCATCGATATATTAAATAATTATCTGTACAATAAAATAAAATAATTAAAATTATGTTAAAACAATATAATTACAATAGTTAACAGTACCTTTTAGTGCCAACACTGTATACAGAAACATACATGGAAAATACCAAACTATTTTTAAACCAAATTTTACATATATTGCAAAAACTACTTAATATGTTTGGAACTGAAATTGGCTCAATCTGGTGTTACTGATGGTGCCGAGATATATGCTGTTTATGCTCGCTCTATCGACTGATTTTATGAAAAAAGTGTGATCTGCCCTTGTTTATTCGTGGCTTGTATTCCAAAGACAATATTGACCAGTGACTCTAATATTTGAAACACTATTGTAGCGTTGAAGTGAGTTCATTCTCAGAATAAAATATATCGACGAAAAACTGAAGTTTTATTCGCGGTTCAGAATTCTGGTTTGAATACTAATTATTGCAAATGAGATGATTGGGACTTTTTCATAAAAAAAATGCGTACATTTAACAAACCTTCAAAAATAAATACGGACGACAGAACAGATCTTCAAAATATGAACATGTCCTTCTGAATATGGACGTTTGAAAACCCTGATTTCAAGAAAAGAGTAGAGTTTAAAGCTATTTAATATCAAGAACTAATAAATTTAATCAGAAGGTTTGGAAACAAATAGGTTACAGTGACTTCAATAATTTCATGTTACAGGAGTAACACTAAAATCACTTGAAATACTACTTTTACCATTATACTCAACAACAACAACAACAATTATTATTATTATTATTATTATTATTATTATTATTATTATTATTATTATTATTATTATTAATTTTTTTCAGGAATTTGGGCATTGACTTTTTACGATTTCAGTTTCTTAAATACTGCACGAATTAAAAAAAACTGCTTAGGTCTCTTTTCTTTAGGCGTATATGCATGCCTTTATTTCTTTTTTTGTTACTGGTACATTAGAGCCTCTAGTTATAGCCCAACCAAGTTCCGATTACCGACGGCAGGAGTCCGAACTACTGAGATCGTTGCATGTTTCCTGTTTGTAGCGATAGCAGCGACCTAATTTCCAATCGGTAATAAGATGTTGGTGGACTCATAATAAAAATTCTTATCATAAATATTAATTTCTGTTTGAATTGAAAAACAGTTTTTAATAAACAATTTATGTTTAAGTTATCGTGTTCCAGTGTCAAGACAAAGCTACACACATACAGACAGACTGACTGATAAATGGTACAATGTAAAGAGCTTTCATACTTACTAATTGTTAAAACGTTACTACAATTTTGTGTTACACTTTGTTACATCACGTTAGATCATTGGAGCACTTTCTCTTTATCTTGTGTGAGAAAGTAAAATTAATTTCGTAAACAGAAGGTAATGCGAGCTGATTGCTTAGTGACGCATCGGATTGACAAATGAAAGTCCCCGTGCTCTATTTAACGCGTGGTCGATCGTTACTTTTTCTCTTCCACCTGGAAGGAATGCTTCCTCGGGCAATTGAACACGAATGTCGCGCCGGAGACTTGAATGCGGGGATAGCCGAAAGCCGCGAGATGGAATGTCATTTATGTTTCGTATATAGACAAGAGTGTCAAAGTCGAGAGGTTTTAAGAAATTATGCTGGAGGAACCCGAAATCTGTGATGGAGTACATCATCTTTAGAGCAATGGTACTCACTAGAAGTTAGAGGAGAGCCAAAAGTGAGAAATAGTAATTTTCCGAGAGTCACGTTGCATTTTACAGTATTAAGATTTAACAAAACTCGCGAATTTTTAATTATTAGATTATTCGGCCTATTATTATTATTATTATTATTATTATTATTATTATTATTATTATTATTATTATTATTATTATTATTATTATTTCAATATAAAGTATCAGGGCTAACAAATATTACTGGTATTCTGAAGTTGAAGGTTGGTCTTTGCTACTGTTCTACCAAATCATATCAATACGCGCAGGCTGAGTTGTTGTTTTATTTCACTTGTCTTTTGTTTTGAATTTGGAGATTTAGAAAATGAAATGTCACATATAGTTAGAAGACACTCCTTAATAATCTCTTCATCTGTATTCATAGACATTTCGCAGCACGCGCTACGAGCGTACTAAGCTAGCCCCGGCTATCCACTGGTTACTTGTACTGAATTCAAATCATATCCTATCGCTAACACTGGTTTATGAATACGAAAAACGCTGATCATCCACCGGAAACCCGCGCTAAAAATGTCTGTGAATACGGCTCTAAATGTCTTAATTTCTGCTACGTGGAGCGTTGCTTTTGTTGCCAATCCGTTTTTAAGTACAATGGAATACATTAAACTTTCTGTTCAGATATTATGGACATTTGTAGCATTTTCGTTTTTCTATCCTTGATTGTGAATCTTTTGGTTACTTGTTTTCATAATTTGAATGAACGGTGTTTTAATGTCTATTAATATAAAAACGTTTATAACCCGTTATTATATCAAGACAAAAGCACAGGATGGCACTACTTTTTCTTAAAATAAAAGAAATATGTGTCATTGTTGAACACCTTCACTGGCAGTAATTATGCAGGGTAATCAAAGTTTTCTCCAGTTGCACGTTATTTCAGAAATTAAAATATATTTATCAGAAAAAAAATAATACTAATATTAGTTCAAGAGCAGCTTATAAATGTCTTTGAGAACCGCATGCGGCCCGCGGGCCTCGTAATGAGTACCACTATTTTAGAGAGAGACATACATGCATGTTATTTTTTATCTATTAGATTCTGTATTTTCGTCGCTACGCCTCCAAAATCCGGTGTGTGTTTTTAATAAGATTTTGCACGAGAAAGAAAAAGGCATTGCCACTTTTAAGTCCCTTGACTTTCAAATCTTCTTTCGGTATGCAGTAATTTATATATATATATATATATATATATATATATATATATATATATATATATTAGTCAGTTTACAATGCCTTTTGACATTTTCCTACAGCCAAATATTAATTTATAATCACTGATAAATGTATCGCACTGCAAGATACCACTCCCCTCTATCTCTCCATAGCTCTTCTCCTAATTGTCTTCTTTCCATAGCCTCCAGAATCCCCTTTTTCCATGTTATCATATGTCTTCCTCTTTTTCTTATTCTTGATGGGGTTCAATCATATGCCAACCTTGGTAATCTTTCCGTATTCATTCGCATCATATGCCCATACCATATTAGTTGTTTTGTGAAAATATCCTCTACAATATCATTCTTAACTTGTATTTTCTCTCTGTTTATATTGTTTCTGATTTTATCTCTTCTTGAAATGCCTGCTGATCGTCTCCAATAATCCATTTCTAAGGCCAAAAATTTAAATTTAAATTCTTTAATTTATTTAATTATTTAATACAGTAATTTAAATGATGGAAATATAGGGAAAGTGGCTTTGAATATCAGGGGAATTAAAAGTGAACGATGTTTTTTTCTTTCTCCTGCAAATTTTTTTAGGAACACATAGCGAATTTTGGAGACGCAACGAAGATTTGTTGTGTATGCAACACAATTGTATTAGTTAAAAATCTATATCAGTGTCATTAGCGTTATACCATAGGCGCAGAGAGCCAAATATTCTGATTATTTAAATGTACGTTGAATTTCATTAATTTGTCACTTTAGAAGATAGATTTTTATATTTTTGCAAATAGTATTTATGGTTATAAAAATATGTTCGCTAGTTCCTGGTTTATCATTTTTAATGGATCTGATTTTTTAAACTTTATTACATTATATAGTGTTAGATAAATGATACTCGGGAGGAAATCAAACACAGAATAAATATGGGAAATGCCTGTTATTATTCGGTTGAGGAACTTTTATCATCCAGTCTGCTGTCAAAAAATCTGAAAGTAGGAATTATAAAAAAGTTATATTACCGGTTGTTCTGTATGGTTGTGAAGCTTGGACTGTTACTTTGAGAGAGGAACAGAGATTAAGGGCGTTTGAGAATAAGGTGCTTAGGAAAATATTTGGGGCTAAAGGGATGAAGTTACAGGAGAATGGAGAAAGTTACACAACACAGAACTGCACGCATTGTATTCTTCACCTGACATAATTAGGAACATTAAATCCAGACGTTTGAGATGGGCAGGGCATGTAGCACGTATGGGCGACTCCAGAAATGCATATAGAGTGTTAGTTGGGAGGCCGGAGGGAAAAAGACCTTTAGGGAGGCCGAGACGTAGGTGGGAAGATAATATTACAATGGATTTGAGGGAGGTGGGATATGATGATAGAGAATGGATTAATTTTGCTCAGGATAGTAACCAATGGCGGGCTTATGTGAGGGCGGGAATGAACCTCCGGGTTCCTTAAAAACCAGTAAGTAAGTAAGTAAGTATATAGTGTTAGAAATGTCAGTTTTTGTAAGGTGCATAGATGTCTATAATTTGTAGATAACAAGACGCTAATTCATCTTCTATTTCCCAATTTTGTCCCGACATTTATAAGCCAATTTTATTCCAATGTTTTCAGAATTCTTCATAATTACGTTTTCATGATTTTTAAATGCACAAAATATCGGGAGTTATTGCTGTCAGCTCTGTAAATAGCAATTTAGAAAACTAGTTTCCTTGAAATAACTTCCGCGGGCCCTTCCTATTGCCGCTTTATTTATATCTATGCCCGCGCTCGCGTCGCATCTCTCTTCATCCCATAAAGATGCTGCTGTACCACAATTTAGGTTCGTATTGGAAACAGTAGCAGTAGCGATTTGCCCCTGGGGTCTAAAACACTATCATATCTATCATGATATTCCCCCTTCATCGTCAGGCCACCTCTTCGTCACTGGAGCACAAAAATTACCTCACTCCTCCAGTCTCTCTTTCACTCTTATTTTATCTCCTTCTCTTTCCTTTTTTTATCTTCTCTGCATAAAAAAGGATCCCGAGCTCTGGTTTTCTGCTCCGTTCTCTGCACACGTTGTTGGGAGCCGAAGAGAGAGAGAGAGAGGATATGGCAACCATGGCTTACCGAGCTGGGGCGGCAGACGACATGAAATATGGCTATAGCCTCAAGCTAGGGGAGCCTCCTTACTCTCCTCGTAGCGCGGCAATAAAATAGTGCAGCAGCCGAGGTAGAGGCCAGGCCTTCCATCATCTTCAACAGCGCTCATCTCGCTTCGTTATTGACAATATTAGAGCAGCGCACGGCAAAAGGATGCGCTTAAAAATGTTATACTCTGAATGACGACCTGCTCCAAAACAAAGTACAAGAAACTTCTTCTTCGAGGAGGAGAGCAAGAGTGGGACTACTTTTCTTGTAGCGACCGGCCGGCATCTCTTCTGCCCCCCCCTCTCCTTCACCCTCTAGCTCCTGGACCACTCCCCCCCTCCTCCACCACCTCCCTTCCTCACGGCGCTACCAAAAATGTGTCCAATAATCATTGAAATGAACTATCCCATACACGTCCAGTCAAAAGGCAAATTATCTAATCATATTCGTCAAATATTTTCTCCCTGTCCACTTCATTCGTAAGTTCTTGTACCGGGGGACCTGTAAATAGGCTCAAGTCAAAACAGGAACATTGTGTGTGTGTTTTGAGATTGAAATAATTCATCATGCTAGTTGCTTTATGAGTTCAATTTAAGAGACATTCGCTTTCCGCCACCGCAGTGTTTCGCTCTTGAACCGACGTTGAAGTCTCCGGATTTAAATATGCATAATTTTTGTGGCTTTGATAAATATATGTGCCACTTATCATATAAAACTTGTCGAAAACTTAAAACATCACATTAATTTATTGCCTATTATTTGTTTGATTAATATTAACCAACTTGTGTTGAAACCCATTGCTGCTTGACTACACGACAGGTATTTTGTAATTGTAATGCTGGGATTAATCATATATCTCCTGTTTACTCCATTGACTGTCATCTTGTCTACTTTATAGATTGCTGAGAACGAAGATTTATAAAACAATTACCTCGGTTTTTGTTTCGTATGTAAGCCAAGATCAATTACTTGTAAACCGGGACATAACTTGCGAATCTGTGGAAAGAAAAACTCAAGCAGATAATTTTGATCAAGAAGAAAGCATTGCAGACTGAGAACGTTTAACGCAATCTCTTAATAAACTAAGGAAGATTGAAAACATTAATAGAACCTCTTAATAGAGCAGTAAGGTAAAATGATTGAAGTTCATAATGTAAAATTCTCAAAAGACTCTGCAATTAAGATTTAAGTGCAGGCTTCTTTTTAGGATTACATTTGCATAACCTAGATAGAGATTACAAGTTTAATATGAGGGACAATATCAAGTAGAGATCGTAAATGGAAGTTTTTTTATCATCATCATCACCATCACCATCACCATCACCATCATCATCATCATCATCCGCCCAAGCGTAGATGTTTAACAGCTTCAGCATTTCACTGTCGACGTCTTTTCTGTTGTCTTCAACCTTTATATATTTGTACTGTAGCTGTTATTATTCTTATTTCTTGTGGTGTTCATACGATGTTTCTCATTTTTCTCGATTGAACTAGTTCAACATTCATGAATCACCAGAACTATGCATTGGTGTCTTTAAGGGTGCAAATAAATTTTAAAATGTTACATTTGTTGGTATCAAATTCATTCACATTTAAAGAACAAAACCAAAAATTCTTTCAAATATTTATCATAATGTTACATTTGTTTGGATCAAATTTCTGCACATTCAAAGAACAAAACTAAAATTCTTTCAAACATTTATCATAACACACTGCTCTCTTAAATTGACTGAACGTACTGGGAATTATATCAATGATTTTCCCAGAACACGTTATGAAATGTTTCGTATAAAACATTTTTTTTTTCTCGAAACGGAAGCAAAAACGAGCAAATATGTATTTGTGTAATATTATAAATAATTGTGCAGAAAGATAAAATTAATAAAGTATGCAGAAACTAAAAGTTATGTAATTTGTTTCTTAAACTTTTATTACTTTCAATCCATCTTACAGACTCTAGATAGTCTATACTTATGTAAGTAAATCATTAAACGTAGGTATGTTTAGAATCAATTACTGCTGAATTTACATCACATTAAAATACGTTATTTTATGGGCACTCTAAAAACAATGAAATTCTTTCCTAGTAGGCCCTTCAAGATTTATTATTGTCAGAGTGCTAACTCTTTTTAGTGAAAAGCTGTTTCTAATTCCAGTTTTTACAAGATTCAGGCAACTAAATCCTCGCTCACAATTTACAGTATGCGATGGAATTATATAAATGAATTAGAAGAAATTGTTCACTTAACTTACATGAATTGCACCAACTCTTTGAAATCTATTCCTGAACATCTACTGCTCAATAACTTTTCGAACATTGCCCATGTCAATAGCACTTCATTTAAATTCAGATTAGTTCAAACACATCTTTGATTTCATTTTCTCCATTACCATCTTCATTTCTGAAGTCCAATGTGGTTATCGCATTTTTGCACATTTCATTCAAAGTTGGTTGCATTTTTAGAAGTCGAGTAGGAAAATGCGACAAATGGGACTGTGGCTTAAACCGTGCTGTTCACCCTGTATGTTATTTTTACATGAATCTGAACTTTCTAGGTAGTTAAATGCTTTACTTGTTCGATAATTATGTTTTCAATTAATGTTATGCTTCTGTTTGGGTTTTGACTTTGAAATAACAGCAAATTATACATCAATTTTTTATATTTCATATTTGAGGGTATGGGAAATTGTGATGTTTTATATTATTTAATACTTTATACACAAAGAGAACGTAATATCCTTCCTTAATATCATACACAAATGTTGGAACCCCTGTCTGAATTGAATCCTTTTGAAACCCTGTATCTGCAATTATAGTGACATCACTGGCAATAGATATAGTGAGACATACAGAACGTTATTTTTATTTATGTATTCTTTTTTTTTTTCTTTTAGAATTCAAGGGAATGCTCATATATTTCACTAAATTATATAAAGGTCACCCACGTCGTAATATGGAGTTTCAGACATCATATACATGGATAAATGATGTATCAAGGATTTCTATTTAAACCCGCATCGGAGAAGTTCAAATAGTTACGAGTCGAATGGAAATGTTAAGGGTCTAATGAAGTCGCAAAAGGAAAATAAAAACTCACTATTTAATATCTAGATGCAAAAAATGACGTTTATTATGCAATTAATAGAAGGATAAATTTTAAAAATTGTAATTCTATGGCTATCACATGCAACTGCCTGTATAGTATTTTTTTATTAGTTGTCTGGTATTTGTTTATGTAATTACCCCGATGTAATGGTTCTGCTGACATTCTACAAGAATAATATTGCTGACGAATCGGAGTGTTTCTTGAAGATAGCATGTAATACGTAGGGGATCTACATTCACTACTTATTAATATTGGTGCTGGAAATGATCGAGGTGTAGACATTTACGAAAGCAATCGTTTTACAGTTACCGATCCTGAAAAATATGTGTTTATAATGCCGTGTGTCTGTCTGTTCGTCCTTCGTATTTGTACAGCCTTTTCTCCAAATAATTGGACCCCTTTTGTTTACTTATATTCAAAATCTGTCAGCTAATTTATCCTGAAAGTGTACCAAAGAATCACAGGAACATTACTCCAAAAACAACGTGAGCTTTGTAATGGCCTGATTAGAAAAAAAAAACAACAGAAGAAAGGAGATTTACGAATTCACTCGGCACTAACGGTATTCCGCCGTAGAACTTGCATCTTTCCCGCCACGTAAAAATGTCACCTCTCTCCTTTTTCTCCTTGTCCGTATTCCTTTTGTTCTTATTGTCTTTTCTCTTGTTCTCCTTGCATTATCTGCGTTCTTCTTTTATTCCCCTTGTTAACCTTGTCTTCCCCTGTTCTCTTCTTCTTCCTCCTGTTCTAATTGCCTACCTTCTGTTCTCCGTGTCTTCCTCCTGTTCTCATTGTCTTTCTCCTGTTCTTCATGTCTTCTTCCTATTCTCATTGCCTACCTCCTGTTCTCCGTGTCTTTCTCCTGTTCTCGTCTTCCTAATGTTCTCCGTGTCTTCCTCCTGTTCTCATTGTCTGCCTTCTGTTCTCATTGCCTATCTCCTGTTCTCATTGCCTATCTCCTGTTCTCATTGCCTACCTCTTCTTCTCCATGTCTTCCTTCTATTCTTATTGTCTACCTCCTATTCTCATTACCTATCTCCTGTTTTCCGTGTCTTCCTCCTGTTCTCCATGTCTTCCTCCTGTTCGCATTGCCCACCTCCTGTTCTTCTCCTCTACCTCCTGTTCTCCTCGTCTTCCTCCTGTTCTCATTGCCTACCTCCTGTTCTTCGTGTCTTCCTCCTGTTCTCATTGCCTACCTCCTGTTCTTCGTGTCTTCCTCCTGTTCTCCATGTCTTCCTCCTGTTCTCATTGCCTACCTCCTGTTCTTCGTGTCTTCCTCCTGTTCTCATTGCCTACCTCCTGTTCTTCGTGTCTTCCTCCTGTTCTCATTGCCTACCTCCTGTTCTTCGTGTCTTCCTCCTGTTCTCATTGCCTATCTCCTGTTCTTCGTGTCTTCCTCCTGTTCTCCATGTCTTCCTCCTGTTCTCATTGCCTACCTCCTGTTCTTCGTGTCTTCCTCCTGTTCTCATTGCCTACCTCCTGTTCTTCGTGTCTTCCTCCTGTTCTCTATGTCTTCCTCCTGTTCTCATTGCCTACCTCCTGTTCTTCGTGTCTTCCTCCTGTTCTCTATGTCTTCCTCCTGTTCTCATTGCCTACCTCCTGTTCTTCGTGTCTTCCTCCTGTTCTCATTGCCTACCTCTTGTTCTTCGTGTCTTCCTCCTGTTCTCATTGCCTACCTCCTGTTCTTCGTATCTTCCTCCTGTTCTCATTGCCTACCTCCTGTTCCTCCTCCTCTTCTCCTGGTCTCTCTCTTCTTTTGTCTTTCTCCTCTTCTCCTTTTCTTCCCTACTCCCTTTGTCTTCCCTATTCTTCTTGTCTTTCTCTCTTCCCCTTGTCTTTCTCCTGTTTTTCTAGTCAAGTTTTTTAACGACGCTGTATCAACTACTCGATTATTTAGCGTTGATGGAATTGGTGATGGCGAAATGGTATTTGACGAGATGAGGCCGAGGATTCGTCATACATTACTTGGCATTCGACTTGCGATTGGGAAAACCTCGGAAAAAACCTAATCAAGTAATGAGCCTTAGCGAGAATCGAACCCACGTCCGAGCGCAACTCCGGATTAGTAGTCAGGCGCCTCTGTCCACTGAGCTACGTCGGTAACTCCTGTTTTCCTCGTCTTCAACTTGTTTTCATAATTTAATCTCACGTGCTACCCAAACGTAGTTCTATGTAAAGATATGCAGCGAAGTAGCACCTGTCTACAGGTGATCGATTACACCCACACGTAAAAATATGCAGCATAGTAAACATATGCACATGTCGATTTTTATTATGCAAGAAATAGTGCCAAACGAAACCGTATACATACCGTTTATTTCGTAGGAATCTTTATTTATATTCTTCTCAGATTTCCTCAACCAGAAGATACACTTATCTTCCTGCAGAGATCGTGTTTGATAGTGGTACACTTTCCATCGTCTATGTTTCTTTTCTGCATGCTATTATTATTATTCCATCCCTCCAAGTAGGCAGTAGCCTTCCTCGTTTGCTTTCCCCAGACTTCTTTGTATAGACGTTATGTCTAAAAAATATTTGATTCACAGCATAACAACTTGATATTTATAAAATTACTCAGCAGCTACACGTCGATTAATAGAAAAGTTATTTTACTTCTAGCAGTTGATGGTGAACGGGAAGAGCATGTTCTTGAAAGTGATACTTTTTCTAATGCTGTTTTTGTACTCTGAAGTATTGATTATAGCAGAAAAACAACTCCATTAGTGAAAATGTATGGAGAACCATATAAACTATGTAGAAATGCCGATATTTCGGTTCTATACGTTTCTGCTACATCCTCAGGGAAGGCAAATATTAAGTGGGAACCTAGCTATTGGATCTTTTTCCAAGAGCTTCAAGATTTTCACGGGGGAAAATGGAACCGAATGAAGAATTTTTTATAACAGATGCAACAGATATCATCCACTGTTTCTTGGCTTCTTTGGGTTAATTCGCAGCGCAATATGTTTGATATGTACTGCATCTGGGCTCCCATAACGAGGGATTCGATGTATAGCTCAGAAACGTTGGAACCAATCAATTTCGCACCACAGAAGACAAGAACAGGTAATATATCTGTTGCAACTGTACCAAAGATTTTTCTCCACTTTCTGGACTTCCTTCATGATGGAATCCTTATTTGGTAGCTTCAAAACTTTGGATGTCCCATCAATAACACTACGAAAAAACTCAAATTTTCGCATTATTATGAAAATAATAATGAGTCGTACTTCGTAAAGCGTTTCTTTAGAATATTGTTTTAGTTGCTGTATAGAAATAGAAATATAATAGCAGTAATGGAAATAAAAGTCAAGCACTTATTACATGCAGACAATCAGATCGTAATTGCTAAATTTGAAGATTACCTCCAAAGTGTATTAAGCGAATTAAAAATAAAGCAGGAATTATGGCATGAAATTGTTAACAGTCAAAACAGAATCAGTGAGAATATTAGGGGAAATATATATAGCCATCATAGTTATATGCTGCTAATATCGGTATAAGAATATGTTTCCTTTTCCTTGTTTATGTTTTATAAATTACTTCGTCAGTTTTGAACATAGAAATTGGGCTTTGCCTGTTATGTTTAATAACAAACCAAATAAATAAATGAATTAATGAATGAACGAACGATCGATCGATCAATCTAATCAATCAACCAATCAATCAATCAATCAAAGAAATAAATGAATACATGAATAAATGAATAAATAAATATATAAATGACTTTATACAGAGTGGAAGTGATATAACACTGCAGATCAATAGCATACATTAAAATAAATAACAAATCTATTATACATTTTGTAATTAAGTGCATGGTTAATTAGAAAATTAGGCCGAAAGTCCGCGTAGTTCGGCAACAGCGCATCGCCAGGTCATCTACGAAAACACATACACACTCTATCTGTATAGCAGCGTTCCGTCCTTCAGTCATTGCAGTAAAGTTGTCAGACTTCTTAGGACGCGTTAGTATTTTTACTTAATTTGCAAGAAAACTGTCCCTTTTATTTTAAAAACTGCACAGGGATAAATAATTTCTTACCAATTTCACTAATGATAAGAGTAAAAATCAGAATCGTATGGATAATATTATCGAGTAAAAATGATAACATTTAGAGGATTTATTTTGCTGTGAAAAGTGTTAATTTGGTACCAATATGGTATTAGAATTTTTCTGTAATACTCTACCTATGCAATAAGCTGTTAGCATTTTCAGAGTTATATTACTTTCATTCTACGCGCGCGCGCGCGTGTGTGTGTGTGTGTGTGTGTGTGTGTGTATGTGTGTGAATAAAGGAAATAACTAAACTAACCTGTTAAACACATGTCAACTAACACCTAACTACACATTCATAATATTTGTTCTAAATCAACCTTACTATAATCTATATATGTAGCTAAGCCAAACTAGGATCATAAATAAGAGATGCAAGAAAAATAACTGTACAATTGCTGGGATTTACTAGATATTAGACAAAAAACACAGATATTTGGAAAATCCTGAAAGTCATTATCTTCTTCATATTCACGGTTAGCCGCCAGACCCTTTTTTTCTCAGAGGCCATCCTGTCATCGTGGACGATGTCTTACGATGTCTTGAGTGCCTTTAGGGTTACATTGTAGTGCCTGATAAGCCGGTCTTTTTGTGTTCATACTATTGTACTGTATCTTTTTTTAAGACTTATTTTTTCGTTTGTTACTCGTAAAAATTTATAACTGCTATATACTAGTTTAATTTTTGGTATGGTATTTGACGGGTATATCCAGTAACTGATCGTAGAAACTTCATTTCTGCTCTTTTCACCCTTCTATCTGACCTTTTCATAGCCCAATTTTCCAGTACAAACAGCAACATGGGTACCGCCATTACTTTGTAGAACATCATTATTGCATTCTTTCTAACTTTGTTTTTTAACGTTCTTACTATTGTACTATATATGCCTAAAACTTGCATATCTTGCGATTTAAATCATCCTCATAAATAAAATACACGTCGAATTTTAAGTAATGTCAGCTTTGGACCTGCTGAATATTTGTATTATCAATTAATAACTTAAATCTCATTTGATGCTTAACACAGAAACGCGTATTATTTCATTTCCCACGTATTTTCAATGTTTCGAATGCTCATGAAAATAGATGTAGGCTACTTTAATGTGATATAAATTCAGCAATATTGATTTTAAACGAAGGTCTAATGATTTAGACCTACTTACATATTCCTGTAGTATGGTAAGATGGATTGAAAGTAATAAAATTCCAACAAGATTTTTTTTGGTCTGCAAACCTCATTAGTATTAATTTTTGTCTTTCTGTACAGAATTTAGAATGTTTCTCAGCTTTCTGACAATTTGCAAAAATATTAATTTGTGTATTTTTACGACAATTATTTATTTTCCAGCTTAAACCCTGGTATAGTGAGGATCACGTAAGAGTAGTTCCTAAAAGCCAATTTGGCCGTCTTTTCAGTGTTGCCAACTATTATCAGATATCACCAAAAAGAGTAAAGTCACAATGCCATGTACTGAAATAATAATAATAATAATAATAATAATAATAATAATAATAATAGGCTATAGTATTAACAATAACAATGTCTTGCTCATTTACTCAATTACCACAACGCATATTTATGTTGGGAGGTGTTTTCTAAACAGTACAATAATATATAAAAGAGTATTTCTTTCCTCCTGGACCTTTCGCACATTATGTTGGTAATTAGTAGATTAGTATTATCTAATATTAATATGTATTTTGTCTGATAACATGAAATTCACTTCTTTCACTAAACAGTTTACGATTCACGAGACCTAACCTAAAAATGTATTTTGTTTGAGCGCCTGAAATGATTAGTATGAATTCCGAAAACAGAATACCGCTTTGAAATGTGGGCCTATACCCTTCTTAAAATAGGCCTACATACTCTTTAAGTTGCTACCATGCTATTTCCTCTCTTGAACATTTTAATAAAAAATCTGTCCATTAGCCACGTCCTTGTCTCATACCAAGTAGGTCTATAAGTTATATCTTATTTAACAACAAATTCCACAATTTGGGACATCTGGCCGAAATCTACGGCTGACCACTAGGATCCAGAATACAAAGCAGAGGTTAAAATTAAAAATACAATATGATTACGGAACAATGATAGATTTAAAAATAAAGTACAATTTGATTTCGGAGAAACATGAGATGAAAATACATTGAAGAATAATGAAATGAAGTGAAAAAAAATACATAGTATTACACAAGTGATTGTGTAAAATGGATAATGAATCTCTTAATACCATTAGACAAATTTTGTTAATGTCCTCATTAGAAAATTTAAGAGAATGGAGAATGGTTTTGGTTAACTTAAATGAAGTTCCCCTAGCGCCAAAAAGAAGTTCTTTCACTTCCCATGTATTAATATTCATTTTGTATCTCTCACTGAAGCGAGGAATGCATGGGTTGTAAATAGACTTCTTTTCATCGTTAACGTTATTGGCTAGTTGATCATCCTTCTCAAAACGGACAGTGGGGTCAAGAATGAGGCTTCTTTGATTCCGGCGATCGATGGCTATAATGTCTGCTCTTCTCGTTGACCCATTCTCAGCCAAGCAGTGCACTTCTTCGTAAACCTCCCACTTTGCCTTCCGAAGAGTGGTTGCGATGGAGCTTCTCACTTTATGATGGCGATTGTTCCTCAGTAGTTCTCCTTTAGGGCAATAACCCAAAACATGCCCAAGGGTTTCTACTTCGCTGCATCCTGGATGACGACAGTTTTGATCTTGAAAGGAATGACCTGGCACCGATCGTACTGCTGCGATATTTGTGGACATCTTTATGGCACTTATTTGAATATAGTGTTGAATTGGAATCACAGCGCAACATAACTGAATTATGTTTTGATATAAGTATTAATGAATTACTAATGAATTATTAATTACGTTCAAATTTCACAAGCTCAGTTATACTTTCATTTCATCAGTTTCTTTTACTGCAAACCAAAATTATTGCTGCCAACATAACAGTTAGAACATAACTACCAGTTGTCGTATTTGTCAATACTCCAAATTCGAAACAAAGTTGGTAAAAAAAATTCAACCTAACATCTAGAAAATCACTAAAATCCACTAGCGTATGTAATAATAGGGGAAAAAATGGTTAGGTTTCACCCTTAGGGTATTAAGTAAGCCGATCCGGACTACAATATGTGCAGTAATATATATATATATATATATATATATATATATATATATATATATAATTTGAACTGGTAATGGGAATTACGGGAAAACTACTGAACGGATTTTAATAAATAACCCCTCATTTTGAAGCTTCGAACTCAAAGTTTTTCAGAAAAGTAGTAGTTTTCAGTGAAATGTCAATTTTTCAACATAATTTTCCTATTTTCCAAAATCCATCTGTCGTCAGTTTTGAGAACTAGCTAATTGCATTTCAGAATAAAACAAAACACACACTACTGTAAACAATATTACACGAAGGCCATGATCAGCAAGAATGCTGACATATTTAGAGCTCAAATTAAATTTGTTATTAAAAACTTAACTTGCTAAAAATAATTTACAGGTTCGATTCTGTGGTGTGTAATTTTCTGGGTACAGCTGTGTATTGGATATTAAAAACTACAAAACTTGAGGTGGTTTGATGATATTATTACCATTAGAAATGAAATATTATTGTAGTTAATGCCATGATGTGACTATTTTTCATTAATTATACTTAATGCTATTGATGATATGAAAGTGAAACGTTTTGGGGTTATATAAGAAGATGTAGAGAATAACTTAAATTATATTTTGATTTCTATATTTTACTGAGTGGCGGCTATATAGTACTGTATATGTTACTGAAAGCTATAAAACTTACGTTAGATAATAATATTATTAAAAATCAAATAGTTTTATAGTTATTAATCAAGTGGGGTTGGGTCTTTTTTCATATATTTAATGGCGGTGTGGTGTAGATATTTATATGCGTGGTTCTCTTCAGTATTGGCTCGAGAGAGAGTATCTTTCATTATTATGGAAACAAATAACTTTCAGAATGTCTGGTATTCTTAATTGAAAATAAATCTGAAAAATGTTTGTTTGAACGTCTAATGAACTTACTTTCCAGCATTTGCTGTACAAGCCACTAGTATTATGTATAATTTAATATTAAACTCATTCTTTGAAACTAATTCTGTCCTACCTAGAGACACCGTTCTTTACAAATAATATTCCCCAGTTTCTCCATATATTTCACTAATACAGAATTAATCTTAACACTCCAAAAGCGTTGTTGAATAAATATAATATAGGTACATTCAAAATTAGTGCTATTTCTAAATTGCGAAGTTTGTGAGATACTTGTCCGAGAGACACAGATAAGTAGAGGACTGGTAAACAGACAGGCAGATAGATGTACTGTAGGTTATTGAGCTCGCTTCGAACCATCTTTTCTGTCAGGTGAAACGAAGTAATGTATCGGGACCCTTAATTCCACATTGTACCAGCAGGGTGCTTCGTGAATATCACACATTAATAAGTGCTACAAGCATATTAAACGGTTTGACGTTTTAAGATTACTATCGATACGCGTAACCTTTCATTTTAGGCGATCGGTGTATTACCATTTGGCAGTTTCTTATTGAAACAACTAGCAGGTAGCATTCGTGCCTTAGATTCTGGAGGTGTCTGATATCTAGCTGATATGTTCAAGTAAATTTCGTTTCTCTGTGTGGAGAATTCTTTAGTTTTTGTTCCATGAATTTATTCTAAAACCTACGTAAGCACATAGCTTTCCAAACAATAATGTTTGCCTGTCGCGAAATTAATATATCTGTGGTGCACGGTAGAAAGGGCATCAGTCACAAATTGCAAGTTTTCAGTAGAGCAAAAGTAAAGTTTGAAATGAGGACCAATATCATAATGGGGGATTGGAAATCTGACGCTCTACATCATTATCGAAGAGGATAGACATCTGCATTTTTTACCATTTGATGAAGTACATTTTTTTATAATCACATGGAGGTCAAACTCAAAACCACTAATTTATGACTTGCGCTCTTTTACCGCATACAATAGATATTTTGTATATTTTTTCGACTCTGTTTTTGTGGCGTAATATTTTTCACCTCCTTTCTGTTACTACCATCACTAGGGATAGGATTTTGATGAAATTGCATCTTTTTTCTAGTAAGCCAGAAACATAGCTGCTTTAGTATTTATATGTTATGTGATAAACTGAGTGTTTTAAGACATATTTGTTAGGGCATTTTTTTTTTGCATTTTTCGCCTGTTTCATCTCATAAGAGCATCTTTTGTTTTATTCGGTCTTTTTTTTTTTTAGGCATTTTCATTTAATTTTGGCCATAAATCCCCATTATTGATGTAAAATAATGCAATTTCCTTTTATATTTTATTTTTATATTTTGTCCATTAATACTCATTATTTTGTATAATATTTTAATCGTTTTTCTACACAAATATTGCCACTTTAACGTAGTACACCCCCACGTAATGGATCAGTCCAACCACCCCTTCAATATAGACTCCTCTATACCTGCTAATTCCAGATAAGAATGGCCTTGTGGTAGACTACACGGAAACTAAAAAGTATATAAGGCATATAAAGTAAATTCATGGTGCTACAGCCCATGAAGGGCCAAGACAGACCAGCCGACTGGTGACCTCACGTCCACATGTCGACGCAGAGGTGAACGATCATAGATGGAAACTACATCAGATAAAATAATTAAAGTGTACTACTTAAAAAAATATATAAAATTTAATTTAATTACCAGTCTAAATATTAAGTAGTACAAAACCTCTTTTCCTACTAAGGTAATTATGTAAGATCAATTTTTAGGGCATTGTTGAGGTCATTTTTGGAAGATTTTTAGGTCATAAATGCATTGTTTTTAGGACATTTTTTCATGATTTATAGGTCATCAAAATCCTAGCCCTAATCATCACCAATCATAAATTTGGCCTTAGTAGGCCTGGTTGGGCCTCATTTTGATGTCATTTCGTGCTTTATCATTTTAGCTTCCGAATAGTACTTTCGCTGCAGTTTATTTATTATTTTTTAAACATATTAGTGAAGAAATGGACGAACAACATCTAGAAGTCTGTACACCTGTTGAAGAGAAACATCCTCAGTTACAAAATACTGCAGAGAGAGATTACTGATAGCTTCAGAGTCAAATGCAGCACTATAAACAACAACAATTTTTATATGCAAGTTGACATATGCTCGTATTTCCAGGTCTTGATATAAATATTGCAAAGTTTTTATTGGCCACATACGTACATGCATTTGTTAAAGTCTTTCTTTAGTATTAGACCTTGTTAAACACCTTGATATTGAGGTAGTTGCATACCAGTTGTATTGGTTTACAATAGGTGTGGGTTTTCCATTGTTTGTAGGCAGTTGAGTTTTTAAGTTTTTGTTAGAACTGTACTTGCAATAGTCGATGGAAAAGGACAACTTAAGAATTAACAGTGTGGCGTACTGTAGTACATTTCTGTAGGGTCGTAAGTTACAAACTTTCAGAATAAAAATGTATAATAGGCCATAATTATTTTCTGTGAAGCTAAATAAAATTAAAAAGCAGTAGGTTAAATTTTAAATTTCATTTCCATATTTATTAACATTCTGTACCATGTGTGCGCACATTTCTTTGTGCTTAGGCCTTAAAAATCAGATTCCTACTAATTATTTTATCATAAATTACATAGATTTGGCTCGTTCCAGCTACACGATTATAGTTTAAAACTGGGCTCACGAGCCTTTTCTTGATTTATAATTATGTATAAAAAATGTAATCCATTGTGATTCATTCTCAGTTGATGCTATTGCCCTTTGAACCTGTATTCTGTCATTATGACGATCATCTTTGTAGAATCCAACTTAGCCAGTTGTCGAAGAGATTTATTTCTGCAGTACCTATTCATTGTAAATACTATTGTGTTGATTAATTTTTCAATTTCTTTTAGCTAAAGATTGCCGAAAAAACTGAAATTATATGAAACAAAAATAATTATTATAAACTATTATTCGATCCGTGACGCGAAAAACCCTTGAAGAGCCAAGGCCGACCAGCCTAGTGATAGCTTTACGTTCACATGCCTCAGCAGAGGTGAACGATCATCCAATCAAAATGAAGGCATGGCATGGTCAGCACCATGATCACCCCAGCCGTTGTAGCAAATTATTATTATTATTATTATTATTATTATTATTATTATTATTATTACTATATTGTCATCACGATAGAGTAGATTAGATTTTTATGTCTGCTTCTGATTCTACCTTCACTTCCTTCTCTTCGTCCTTGTTGGATGCAATTGATTATATTTTAAAAAATTCCACCTTCTATAGAATTAAATCCTTATACCAGCGTTTTTCAATCTTTTTCAACATACAATTTAAATACCGCGGCATACTCATATAATCTAAACCAGTGGTTCCCAAACAGGGGGGGATTTTGAGGGTTTTAGGAGGGAATGTAATTACTGAATATTAACTTGTGCCACGTTCACTGAATTTTGACTCTTGTGGACTCTCTTTTTTACTACTCTTCACTTTTATTTTCCCAATTTTTAACAATCTTTCCTATTTCTATTTCCACGCGGCAAACCAACGGATCATTCACGGCACAGCACACCGGTTGAAAATGGCTGCCTTATACCAAGAAATGACTACCAGTTTCTTATTTTAGATTTAGATTTTAGATTTTATTTAATAATGACATATACATAAAACGTTACATTAAAATACCCCGAAAGAGCAAAGCTCGTGTTCGGGGACAGTTCCGTTACATAGATACACATACTTTGCAGACTAAATACTTAAGAAAAAAGCTCACATAAAGATGATAATAAAATTAGTAAATAATAATACTAGTAACAACTGAGTGAAAAAAGAGACGATGTTGAAATTGATGGATTAATATTAAAATATTATTAGTATTATAATTAGTGCAGGTCATGTTGATATAGTAACCAAGATAAAATAGAAAAATACACTTAGGATAGAAATAAACTTGTTTTACAATACATGGTACATAATATATATACAGGGAAGTCTGTCATATAAATTTTTTAATTCTGGATCTGAAAAGTTCATCGCTTAAAGTACCCAATTCTGGATGAAATTTTATTATCGAATTATATAGACGTGGACCATAATTTGTACTGTGTAGTAAAGCAGCAGATGTGAAACATTTAGGTTCAACTAATTTAAGAATTTCATTTCGTCTTGTATTATGGTTTCTTTATTTTTATTAATATTGATGTAACTAGCAATATTATTTTGCATTTTGTCGATTAGTTGTTTGTAGTATCTTTAAATTTTTTTATTTCTTTAAAAGCCTCATCTCTGCAGCTAGATTTTTGCTTTGTTCTGTTGGTATTCAAATTATAAGGGGTAAGCAAAGAAGATATTGCAACACTTGTAAGGTTTAATGAAATTTAGAGATCTTAAAACTTAACTTCAAGGAAAAACAAATAAAAATACGGGGGGCACACATAAATACACTCTTAAATTCTATGGATGAGAGATATATATTTCAACTTTAATGCAGAGAATCGAAGCCAATACGTTGCACTTCTCGCTAGAATCAGCATTGCCTGAACCATAAACCAGGACATAGCTGCTTCATTTCTTTTTAATATATTTAATCAGACGTGGGAGCTATTGTGTTCTTTCTTTGTTTACCTACTATGGAAGGAGACGAGGCAGAAGCGAACCGTGGGCTACTTTGTAGGCTGCCGATGTCCGAACATTGACCAAAACATTTACCGGCCGGTGGAGCCTCACCTCCGGCCAAAGCTCCTTGGGCAAGCTTCGCAGACGTAGGCACGCACATGTTGACAGCAGCTCCTTTGTTTTTGTTTCCGTCTGCTATGGAAACACATGAATTTCAATTCTCCAGTTCCTTACAGCCGTTGCGACTTTCAGATGTCTTAGACAATTACATTTTGTTTATTTTCGTTTAGTAATATATCTTCTCCGTGCTTTTTCTCGGAAAGAAATCAGATTTTACTGCTTTAAATGAACTGTATTTTTTTTTATTCTCTGCACCTCTGCAATTCTTTTCTTGCGCTCTAAAAGGCACATTAAAAACCAAAGGGACAAGTTCATTTTCTGCCTTACAAAGTCGTAAACTTTTGAGGTCTAATGCTTATTATTAGTGTTGCTACAGCATTCGTACAGTTCCTTCCTTTCCTAGAAGGAAAATAAAGCAAAAAGGAAATGTAACGAATTTGCGAACATGGTTATTGTAGCTCTGAGAGAAGTTTTAAACTTTCATGAATATGGGTTACGGCCGGGGACTTGTGATTATGAGGAATCTCTAGGCCATGGCACAAATAAAGTTGGAGTTTCACAGGGCTTATTATACAGCCATATACCTGAAACGCACTCCGCATGGTCTTCCCTCTCACCATAAACCGGAGCGAGCCCCCCAGAACCTTCTTTAAAATACATAATAACAATAACCTGCCTTACTTTCCTCTGCATTCTTCGGGGTCTTAAGTTCTGTTGTAGGCCCCATTGACAGCCATATTGCTGAGCGTTCCCTTTTTCTGTTAATTACGCCGTAACGTATCTGTTATATGTTTGTTTAACGACGCTAGACATCGTGTTTTTTTAGTTGAAGTTGCATCACAACTAGGTTATTTGCTGTCGATGGAGATACTTGACGACGAAGTCGAAAATTCGGCATTGGTTTGGGGTCCAACTGATGTTAGCCTTACAGTTGCGGAAAATGTAGTAAAAAAACCGAAAATGTAATTAGTAGACATCGGGTTTTAGGTAAAAACCTCTTTTGTTCTGAACGAGATAAACTCATATAACTTGTGTACTTTTTTCATAACGTATTCAGGCGTGGGTACCCAAGTTATATTCTTTGCTTTAGAGAATGAATTTGAACATTCTTTTCAATATGAATGGTTACATAAATGTGTTACTACGGAGTATAGGCCTATATAACTTATTTATAAATAAATATAAAAGTTTTGAAACAATTATTTTATTTATAATTACAGTAATAGATAATTATTTATGTGTGAGTTTCATATATTTTCTACATTTACCTGCAAAATTACCACTGGAAATACGTTTACAATCCTTGCTTTGTTGTGAAAATATTTGTGTACAATAATACCGGAATAGTTTGTGTCCTATTGTCCTATTTTCCTTGGATTATCCTTAAAAAGTCTTCATAGCCTATGTGAATGCTTTCTGCAGACATGTCTTTACAATACCTAGTTATTTACAAGCAATTTACACAGATGTCACTCATATGGTCGACACATATCCGTTTTGAACATTTCACACAAAATTTCTACTCGTTTTGTTACCAAATTGGTAACAACAGCCTCCATTCCTTTGTTCTGCGACTGGCGTAGCAGATTCTTTAATTCCCAGTAATACTTGAGAACGCCTTCTAATCTCTGAAGGAATTTGATAAACGTAGATCCACAATCCTTCGAAGTTCAATAGAACAAATTATTCGTAAAGATATGAAGAGTTCGCGGGAAAAACGATGAATGTCACATTTCTGTTAAGGATTAGATAATGATCTAATTGAGTCTATAACTGCAAGATGTAGTGCTGTTTCTATAGAAAATAAAGGAAAGGATTACTGTATTCGTGGTGATAATTCTCCTTTTTACCATTTTTCATAAGAACAACATTAAATTTCGCAGTGATCCATTGAATTAGATAATGACATCAACCTTAAGAAAACTGTGACATTCATCGTTTTTCCCGCGAACTCTTCATATAGTATATAACTCATACAAAAGTGATAATGAATACTTACTGAAACTTGCAGAAACCGTAATGTAAAAATGTAGAGTGGTTTACAGTTGTCACTCAGAAAAATAAAACCTTAGCTACACAATTTAAAAATCATCATGTATGTCCGATAACCTGTAACCTTATAAAATTAATTGGATACAGTAGGACCTATTGCATTCAATTAATTTGATTAGCTACTCAAGTTCTACGAGAAACTTCAAAACTGAAAGCAAATTACGAGTATTATAGTATTGACTTTAAATTTACAAGAATTTCTCATAATAAAACCTAAACTTTTATAGTTTATAATATAATTAATATGACTATGAAGTGTAAAATTACTGCTAAATAATATACTTAAATCTCTATGTTCATTTTCTGCTGGTAAAACCTTTTGGCTCTATTTTATGGTCCACTGTACTGTTACTTTCTTCTGTCTTTGCCAATCTCGACAGAATAGTTCGCTGCTCTTCACCACCCCTCACGGGATATAATGTTATAACGTGGCGAAGCAATAACTCCTCCTCGATGGAGTTTTCCCCCCTTGTAGTTCAAAATGAAGTGTCTGTTGGGTTATCCATTTCGTCTACGTGTTGAAGCCAGATACTTCTGTATTCACCTAATATCTCGGTAACATTTTTACATATCCCAGAGTCCTTTTTTCAGATTCCTTTTCCCTTGTAATATATTGTGGCTTCATTCTTTATTGGCTAGGGGAGGAAACACCAGTAGAAGATGAGGAAAAATGTCTGTTCTTGGATATAGCAAAGACAATTTATTTCAAAGGGAAAGTTCTGAACAAGATTTCTGCCTAGTAGGGGAAATGGTAGTTCCGTGGCTTGTAACAACAAATTTACATGAAACATTTATTCGTGATCTCCCAACAATAAAAATTGGACACCTCGATGTAAGCAAATCTGTCCGTAAGTTGCAATCCTAAGTAAGAATCATGTGGAACGAAAAACTAGCTATTCTTGCGTGTCCTGTGGTGTCCAATTTCAGGGTAAGAGAGTAATTTTTGAAGGGTCACTTTTATGCAATTTGTTTATTTGAATATGTATAATTTATTTTCTTGAGGTATGGGGAAGAATTAATTATTTGTTGTATTTCGTCGGCTTAGAATGTAAACCTGCTAACCGCCAAAAGAAAATTTTACAAGAGAAGCAAAAAACTAAGTTCAAATTAACTCTGAAGCTTAGGACCGAATCCACAGTATACGTAGGTACAAATGCCACCTGTACTTTGGATTTGGTCCTAGAGTTTCAGAGTTAATTTAAACTCAGTTTTTGCTTCCCTTGTAAAATTTTCTTTTTGGCGGTTAGCAGGTTTACACTCTACGCTGACGATTTATACATTTATTTATGCGAAGCTGATCCATTCTTGTTGATTATAAGATTAAATTAATACAAATCTTAACTGGACATTTCCTAGCAATGTATTATTGCCCAAATATTGAAATAGCACTTTCAAGAGTAGCATATACTGCCGAGACATAAATTATGGTTGTTTATTACGAAAACTTCTTGCAATGTTGGCAGTGTTAAGTACCAACGCACTGTGGAATACCAAAAAGTCTAGGAAAACTTGATGCTATGGACAATTTATAAGGGTTTGATTGTACGTAATAATACGCATATATGTAGATAGTAAAATATTTTGTACGAATATTTTCTTGTTCATCAAAGAGAACTCCCACTTGTTTGCTTACATTTGCACAGTTTAAAGTTCAAATATATGAGACAGCATCAATCTGCTTTCCGTTAATGATTACTTATAGAGTTGTCAAAGTCATTTACTATCTACTTACAGTCTTACTAATAAACCTTGTATAATTTTTATACTAGACTTATGCAGAGTTGAAACAGAAAACTTTACTAATAAACCGTGAATAAGCTATGGACGTATAAATAGGCTGTAACTATACAATGGGAATTGCTTTGCAGTAGTTATATACACGAAACCCCTTGTTTAAGCGTTGTATATAGAGAAAAAAATGGCCGCCCCTCTTACAGCTGTTCGTATCGACTGTCATTTTATGATAATGGTTTCCTAGTAACCAAAGAAGAACAAACCAAAGAGCATAGAATAATTAGAAAAATATTACTGTAACTTGTACTCTTTGACCAAAATATAGTATGGTAATCGATTAGAGCCAGTTGTACTATCGATACTTAACACGCCACACTAGAGCGCCCTACCGGATGCAATAAAGAACCTCAGATATTCTATTATTTTTCGTAACGAAGTAATGACGAAACTATGACGTAGCTGTGTAACAGTTATACTGTTATACACGACGTATATAGTGATTATTAGTAAGGAATTTACACACAACTTATATACGAGCTACTCATTTTATAAGTATAAGACAGTTAAACGTCTGTATATAGAGTTTTTTTTATTAGTAAGACCGTTAAAGTGTACTTCTATCTCCGCATATTAGACCCCTGCGACATATTATATACAATACAAGGCTATAGGTTCTGTATTCATGCGTACGATTTTTGTTCATGGAAAGATTTCGAAGTAAAACAATTAATATTCGGTCCGATGCTGTGGATTGAATTCGGCGTAGCTCAGTGGTCAAAGCGCTTGGTACGTAGAGCCAAGGACCCGGGTTCGATCCCCGGCGCCGGAGCGAATTTTTCTCCTCAAATATTACGTCTTTTGGCTAACTGTTTCAGAAAGTAAACTCTAAACTGTAATATCATTGGCAATATGGCGAAAGAACGGAATTTTTCGAAACTCTTAGGCCCAATTGAATAAAACTCCCTGACTAAAGATCAACTTTGATCGAAGATCGAAAAGTAAACAGAGGTCAGACACTTCTTCTATTGTATAAAACTTTTCTACGATCAAATTACCTTGGTTCAAATGCAATCTAAGTTCACGTGAAAAGGATTTGGCAACATCGCATAAACAGGTGAAATACGTGATGCGCGGACCATGTTATACAGGTTTGTTCAGTGTTGCCAATCTAGCGATTTTAACTCTTTTTCAACAACAATTTCTTTTAACTTTTATATTGCTTAAATAGGGATTTAGTGACCTTTTTAGCACCCCATAATGACAAAATTTAATAATGAGAAATCTAGCGACTTTACAACTACTTTTTCGCGACTTTCCGTATTACACTCTGTTGGAGACACTGTTTTTTTTTTTTGCAATGTAAATAATGGCGGACAATAAGAAGAAGGTTGACTGTTCTCCAAGTTGTTATCATGTTATGGTGTTTGATACTGCTAAACATAAAAAAGCTTTATAAAACGACAATTTTCGTTTAGTAATACAGTTAATTGAACATTTATGAATGTACCTATCATATCCATTAATAATTAATGGTTGTTATAAACATAATATAATTATAGGTTATGTTATTTGATACTGCTGAACACAATAGAGCCTTATAAAATATAAGAATGTTTGTGTATTAAGGCAAGAAATTGAAAGAAATATATATAAATGTACCTAACCTATCTATTAATATTAATAATAATGGATATTTTATTTGCACAATCTGTCACTCATATATTTCAAACAGAAAAGAAATAACTGAACTTGGATCATCTAACTTAATCGGAGAAATTTCTTCAGTCAAAGTTGACTTTAGTTTGAGACAAATTAATCTCAGATTAGACTTTATACAACACAAAATTCCAAGTTCAGCTGAAACAAGGATAAATTTAACCTCTGATCTAAGATTAAATGGTTTATACAATCGGGCCTTAATGTGACAGATTTTTTTTAACCCTAGAGCTGAATGATCATAGTGTATAACTCGGATTACAGCACATAATTTAACCAATAATTGATAATAATTGGAGTCTTCGAATTAATTGAGTATCATAATATGTTTATAAGTAATCCTGAAGACAATGGCAGGGAGATGCATCGTCCTTGAAGGTTTTTAAACCTTTTATGGAATAATAATATTTCTTATTTGCCTCTCCCTAAACGCAGTACAATTGCCATTGTATCACCATCTGCAAGTATAACTTCCTTCGTTTGTGTGTTAGTCCCTAGCCCAACTTCTGAATCACGGCGAACGCCAAGCAAACACAAACACAAAGCTCCCTGCGTGTAGGAAGCCTATTCAACTTTGTTTCGAGTTGCATTTTTTAACTCAGTTTGTATTTTAGCTACGTAAATTACATTTTAATATCATCTACTTTTCAAAACAACTTTTAGCTTTAATGAGTTTTGTGCTTGTTATTTGTTGTAGCAGTTTCAGCCTGTCAGCAAATTAAATTCATTGACTCATTTTATGTCCCACCTGCTACGCCATTGTCGACGCTCGGCACAAGAAAAAATCTGTGTGATAATAGTCGAAAGCGAACTGCATGTATCTGCTACTGCCACTTTGTATCACGCAGGTGGAATGCTAGAAATATTCTTTTCACATTATGTTCAGATTTGAAATATGAGCGTTGCTGGTTGTCATATAATACAGCATCCTTCTTTTGTGTGTAACATTCCACGGTTGTGGGTTAGAGCCCCGTCTAAGATGTTCTGCTTTGTCTCATGCGAAAGTCCGGGTACATGCTGATCATAGGTCATCAGTAGACACGGGTACAATATGAAGAAACTTTCGTCAAAGTATGGTATTTATTTTGATAAAATATGAAATAAATATTTCAGTGCCAAATTATCTTCGTTCCTAACCCATTTAGAGAAGGTTTTCAACACTATTTACAAAATAAATCTTTAAAGATTAATAATTTTGTTTATATTTGATATATTTCCAAATAAATCAAATAAATCTACATAATTAAACAGATTGCCAGCATCATCAAGTCTTTAGCTGAATGCAAGGACTAAGTAACTCTATTTTTTTCTCATACATTTCCAAACAAAGGCGAAATTAAGTAGACGACACAATTGAAACCCGCTTAAAACATTAATTTACGTTTATAAAACTAGATATGGCAACACTGAAAAGATTTTCTCTGCATTCGAAACAATGAGCAAAGGTGGAATAGAAACCACTTAGTCTATTTTGTTTTGGTTTCTCGAATTCGTTGACGCAACGAGTTCAGTGACTCTCAAGAGGAATTTGGAAATTTCACTTTCCCTTGGGAATCCTGGAATGTTGGTTGAATAGGTGTCTTGGGTTTTTGGAAAACATCTATATTGTCTCCTTATGAACTAGGCTTATATACAGTTTCGCCTATCAGGCCACTATTAATCGCATTCTTGACACTGACCAACTTGTCAGTTCGTAGCTTTAAAAATCACGTTTTACATTTTAGGCCCATCATAAATACATTTAATGATTTCTACACTGTTTCATAGATGGATTTCAGATATCGAGTTTAGCAATATACTGGGCCCGTCATGTTAAGGAAGGAGATGGCTGAAAATTTGATGATTGTTGGTTAAACAATCACTTTTTTTTTTTTTTAAGAAAATGAAGCTACTGTATGATGGCTACTTTACAATTTGAACGAAGTTTACGGCGGTTGTGTAGTTAATTATATCATCTTTAAAAAGGCTGCGCTCATTAAGTTTAAATGCATGCAAACTTCAAATTTCCGTTTTTTTTTTTTTTGCCCACTTCTCTGCATTCACATTGCAAAGGATTCCACAGGTTGTATGCTAGGGAACAGAAATTTTTACTGCAAGTTCGTCGAAGTATAGTCCTTAAACAAAGTTACGTTGATATTAAAAAAGAAAGTGAATAGTTTTTTAATAAAAAATATAATGCGTGTATGCACATTGTAGGCTAAATTTTATAAATTTGAATATGAATAGATTTAATATTATTTGCCCTGTTTTTGCAAGGCAAAACTAAAAAAAAAATAAAAGAAAAATGTTACAACATGGGCGCTTTCTAAAGAAATCAAAGGCATTATAAAATATTCAGATTTGTACTTAAAATTTGGAAAAATGAAATTTTTGAAAACATGTGAATAATAATAATGTATTATTATTGTTATTTATTATTAAAATTAAAATTAAAATTTAAATTACGTTTAAGTATTGCAATTCAACGCGGAAATGCAATAAGCGTTTTGGGTACCCTTTCCGAGTATTAAGTATTTCATATGCAAATATTTGTATTTAGTTTTGTAAACCGTATTGTTCAAATTGTTTCAAATTTTCAGGAAATCTGTAGCCATATAAGAATTTTATTTTTTTTTTCTCTTCAATACAAAAATTAAGTTATTTAGTCCCTGAATTCAGGTAAGGATTTGGTGATGCTGGCAAATTGTTCAGTTATGGAGATTTATTATATTTTATTTGGTAATATATTAAATATAGACAAAACTATTCATAAAAAATTAAATAACTCTTAAACTATTCAAACTATAAATATGAAACTTGAACACATGATCGCTGATATCAATAGGAGTATGTGCACAAAAAATCAAGTCTCTAGCTTAAAAATATATATAAAATAGAAATTTCACCCATCGCCTCCCTGAAGTACTAGAAACTAGAGTTCACAGCAATGGCGGACATTCGTGTATTAAATACAGTCAAAAGGCATTTGTGCCCGAGAAACAATAAATAGGCAATATGTATCTCAGAGTGCTTTATTTTTCACAATAGTTTCAGATTGTTAAAACTGTAATTTATAAGTATTACGCATTTTCATATTATTCCGTTACAAATTTATCAATATTCAGGGGTATTGAGATACTTATTTAGCGTTTGTAAACTGCTATCCACGACACGAGGCAGGCGCGTTACAACATGGTATATAAGAATGAATGTATCCATTACGTTAAGTTAGAGGTTGTAAAAGTGCTTTCGATGGTAATTGTAATGGTTTCAGCAAATTCAAGAAGACTAAAATGTAGGCAGCCTGCCTTCTAAGTACCGGCTATCGTAAATCAACATATTGAAGACGAGAGAGAGGGAGGGAGACGCTGCCCAGTCCGTTTAGAAGGGAATGAACAGTATCTACCTATTTGTTTTAGTGGTTAGTTCCAGAGATGACGGTGGTGGTAGATGGAAAAATAATATGAATGAAAGTTGGCAGTAAAATGTAATATATTAACCACACACCACTATATTAAGTTGTCGCTCTATGGTAGAATGGGAGAGAGAAAGAGAGGGAGATGCGTAGGGAATTAAAATGTGTGATGCAGTAAAATGCGGAGCGGGCAACATTGAACGAAAAGAATTTTCTATCTCGAAAGATGTCTTTGTTTCTTTCTCTGTGCTTAAAGTCTGTGTGATGAATCTTGTCTCACTGTGAAAAGATAGAGAAAGGAGATATGTATTACCTCGTCTGTGTTGTTATTGCGATGGGGAGAGTGAAGCGATGCCAGTGGCGGAAGGGACTAGTTGATATATTCTGTAGCGCAAAATAAAGTAACAAAATATCTCTCTTCGGACTGTATACTTCTGTCACTTAGCTTGTCTTTCAAGAAACTGAGTTCCGGTAGCCTGTACAATAACAAGATTTTGAAAGGAATCCTGAAAATTTACAACCCTCCTGTAATCTCCACCCACATTTGAAGGGACTTGGTTTTATTGGTACTGAGACAAGATAAACCTTACCAGGTATAGTAGAACCTAGATTTTTCAAGACTAAGAATTGCTTAAAAGTTACCATTAAAATGGTAACGGCACTAAAGTTTAAAATAAATTAGTTTAATATATTTGTTATGAGAAACCACTGTTAGAAGCCTATATCATTTTATTAAAAACTTTTTTTCTCTCAGACTGTTAATGGGATGAAGTTCATGCCCTATAAAGCTGGGTATACTATGTGATATCACAAGGAAATGAAGACATTTTATGTGAATTTGAAATGGAACCAATATTGGAATACATGAGTATCAGTTGGCGACACACTAAGAATCTCTATGGTAACTGACAGAGTGAGATGCCTCAAGAAGAGATGCGAAGAAAACTATGTACCGGTATAGATCTTAATAGTTGTTTTAGGAGTATAACCGATCAGGAAGATGACGACGATGAAGATTTTTCGCTCTTTCAGAAATTTGTATTGTCTGATTTTCTCATTTGGATTTTCTAAATGAAGAGTACACTGCAAGAATGATGGATGTCACTTTCTTGTCAAAAAATGAACCAAGACTGTCAATGCATAGCTTAAGACATATAGAATTCTATTTACCTGAATTAGGACACATAATACCAAATTTAATTCAAAATCTGGAATATAGGTATACGTACAATATACTAGCAGTGTCCAGTCTGATGGCAGTGAAGTTTGGACTTTGGATTATATTTTAAAGATCTTGCAAAGCATTGTTTTATCTATCTGGTTCTGGCGAATAATTTTGAAGATATTGGAAAACATTGTTTTAGCTATCTGATCCTGGTGAATAATTTTGAAGATCTTACAAAACGTTGTTTTAACTACCTGGTTCTGTTGAATAATTTTGAAGATCTTGCAAATCATTGCTTTATCTGTCTTATTCTGGTGAATAATTTTGAAGATCTTGCAAAACATTGTTTTATCTATCTGGTTCTGGTGAATAATTTTGAAGATCTTGCAAAACATTGTTTTAGATACCTGGTTCTAGTGAATAATTTTGAAGATCTTGCAAAACATTGTTTCAGCTATCTGGTTCTGGTGAATAATTTTGAAGATCTTGCAAAACATTATTTTAGCTATCTGGTTCTGGTGAATAATTTTGAAGATCTTGCAAAACATTGTTTTATCTATCTGGTTCTGGTGAATAATTTTGAAGATCTTGCAAAACATTGTTTTAGATACCTGGTTCTAGTGAATAATTTTGAAGATCTTGCAAAACATTGTTTCAGCTATCTGGTTCTGGTGAATAATTTTGAAGATCTTGCAAAACAGTGTTTTATCTATCTGGTTCTGATGAATAATTTTGAAGATCTTGCAAAACATTGTTTTATTTGACTTTTTCTGATGAATAATTTTGAGATCTTGCAAAACATTATTGTTTTATTTATCTTTTTCTGATGAATAATTTTGAAGATCTTGCAAAACATTATTTTAGCTATCTGGTTCTGGTGAATAATTTTGAAACTCTTGCAAAACATTGTTTTATCTGTCTGGTTCTGGTGAATAATTTTGAAGATCTTGCAAAACATTGTTTTAGCTACCTGGTTCTAGTGAATAATTTTGAAGCTCTTGCAAAACATTGCTTTATCTATCTGGTTCTGGTGAATAATTTTGAAGATCTTGCAAAACATTGTTTTAGCTACCTGGTTCTAGTGAATAATTTTGAAGATCTTGCAAAACATTGCTTTAGCTATCTGGTTCTGGTGAATATTATGATTGTTCTTAGATTTTTTAAAATTACGGTAGTGTTCATATTTACTATTTAGAAATAGGAATATGTAATGAAAAATATTTATTTCATAGAAATATGGATTTATACAAAAAAATAAGATACACGTAAAATTGTAGGATGCGTAATTTTAAGAGAATACATTTTACTTCATATATCTCTGAATGTTATTTTTTTAGTATGTATCTTTCATACAAATCCGGACTGCTGTAATAACCGATACTTAAATGTCATAACTCACAAAATAAAGCACCATACATTTTGAAAATTAATGCGTTTCTTGAGAAAACTAGTCTTATACGAAACTGAATTAAGTTATCTAAAAGTTTCACAAGCCATATGCGAAAAACGACAACTTTACACAGCGATTTCAAGACGAGGCTTGAGTCAATTGACTTGAAACTTGGTCGAGTCGGGTTTGTGTTAAGACCAACTCTATTAAGATGTCATTCTAAAATACTGTCCTACAATAATTACTGTCATACTCAGGGAAATAAGAACCATGACCGTTGAAAGAAATTCTATAAACTTAATATATGTGGATTTTAATAATGCTGTAAGTCTTGCGGTGATTCTGTTATTTAATAAAATACTAGTATTCCACATTTTTATTGAAGGAAAGATGTCGTCGAGTATGTAGTAAATTCAATGAAAAAGCAGTGCACAAAAATAACATATTTCTGTAATGTATTTTATATAGAGTTGCAAAGTGCAAAGCTATTCATTCTTCCGTCTGAGGATATTTTGCGTGGTAATGAAAGTTAACGAATGCAAATGTTATGGTTCCGAAACTTTTCTGTTTCGAGTGGTGGGCGTTTACTGTAATATTCCCTGGTTGTATGGCGTAGTCGGTATAGCGCTGGCCTTCTGTACTCGAGGTTGCGGGTTCGATCCCGGCCCATGTCGATGGCATTTAAGTGTGCTTAAACGCGACAGGCTCATGTCAGTAGATTTACTGGCATGTAAAAGAACTCCTGCGGGACAAAATTCCGGCACATCCGGCGACGGTGATATAACCTCGACAGTTGCGAGCGTTGTCAAATAAACCATAATACTGTATTATTATAGATTTATTAATTTGTTATACAGAATAATATCTGCAATATTGACAATTAATATTTGAGGAGAGAAATTCGCTCCGGCGCCGGGGATCGAACCCGGGTCCTTGGTTCTACATAATTATTCCATTCTTCCAGTTCGTGATTTTTCTCTTCCAATATTTTCTTCATTCTTTATTATCTAACTGTAGGCGCTACGTTGACAGCCATTTCATTATAAATAATTTTAAGTATAGTATTTCTGTCGACTTTTTCTTTAGTGAATTTATTGTTACATTATAGGCTATATTGTTTTTAAATTCTTATGAGCTACTGCTATAATAATAATAATAATAATAATAATAATAATAATAATAATAATAATAATAATAATAATAATGATGATGATGATGTGATGATATTTGCGGAAGGACTACTTACTTACAAAGGACCATTAAGGAACCCGGAGTTTCACTGCCGCCCTTACATAAGCCCGCCATCTGTTCCTATTCTGAACAAGATTAATCCAGTCTCTACCATCATATCCCACCTCCCTCAAATCCATTTTTATATTATCCTCCCATCTACGTCTCGGCCTCCCCAAAGGTTCCCCCCCCCTCCGGCCTCCCAACTAACACTCTATATGCATTTCTGGATTCGCCCATACATGCTACATGCCCTGCCCATCTCAAACATCTGGATTTAATTTTCCTAATTATGTCAAGTGAAGAATACAATGCGTGCAGTTCTACGTTATGTAACTTTCTCCATTCCCCTGTAACTTTATCCTCTTAGCCTAAAATATTTTCCTAACTATCTTATTCTCGAACAACCGAAGCCTCTGTTCCTCTCTCAAAGTGAGAGTTCAAGTTTCACAACCATACAGAACAACTGTTTTATAAATTCTAACTTTCAGGTTTTTGAGAGCAGACTGGATGACAAAAGCTTCTCAACCGAATATTTTCCTAAGCACTTTATTTTTGAACACTCTTAGCCTCTGTTTCTTTCTCAAAATGAGAGTTCAAGTTTCACAACCATAAATAACAACCGGTGATATAACTGTTTTATAAATTCTAACTATCAGGTTTTTTGAGAGCAGACTGGATGACAAAAGTTTCTCAACTGAATATTTTCCTAAGCACCTTATTTTTGAACATTGTTAGCCTCTGTTCCTTTCTCAAAGTGAGAGTTCAAGTTTCGCAACCATAAATAACAACCGGTAATATAACTGTTTTATAAATTCTAACTATCAGGTTTTTGAGAGCAGACTGGATGAGAAAAGTTTCTCAACTGAATATTTTCCTAAACACTTTATTTTTGAACATTGTTAGCCTCTGTTCCTTTCTCAAAGTGAGAGTTCAAGTTTCACAACCATAAATAACAACCGGTAATATAACTGTTTTATAAATTCCAACTTTCAGGTTTTTTGAGAGCAGACTGGATGACAAAAGTTTCTCAACTGAATATTTTCCTAAGCACCTTATTTTTGAACATTCTTAGCCTCTGTTCCTTTCTCAAAGTGAGAGTTCAAGTTTCACAACCATAAATAACAACCGGTAATATAACTGTTTTATAAATTCCAACTTTCAGGTTTTTTGAGAGCAGACTGGATGACAAAAGCTTCTCAACGGAATAATATTTTCCTAAGCACCTTATTCTTGAACACGCTTAGCCTCTGTTCCTTTCTCAAAGTGAGAGTCCAAGTTTCACAACCATAAAGAACAACCGGTAATGTAACTGTTTTATAAATTCTAACTTTCCGGTTTTTTTTGAGAGCAGACTGGATGACAAAAGTTTCTCAACCGAATAATATTTTCCTAAGCACCTTATTTTTGAACATTCTTAGCCTGTGTTTCTTTCTCAAAGTGAGAGTTCAAGTTTCACAACCATAAATAACAAACGATAATATTACTGTTTTATAAATTCTAACTTTAAGGTTTTTTGAGAGCAGACTGGATGACAAAAGCTTCTCAACCGAATAATATTTTCCTAAGCACCTTATTCTTGAACACTCTTAGCCTCCGTTCCTTTCTCAAAGTGAGAGTCCAAGTTTCACAACCATAAAGAACAACCGGTAATGCAACTGTTTTATAAATTCTAACTTTCAGGTTTTTTTGAGAGGAGACTGGATGACAAAAGCTTCCCAACCGAATAGCGGAAGGACTATACCTATTTAAAACATTTTTCAATATTACTTCATACGAAAATTTTTGATGGTAGTAGATTGCGAATTCTCTTCGACTTAAGTTGTAAATAATGTACATTTTGCTTTTATTTTATGGGATAAATATGGTGGTGTTAATTGTGCCCAGCTGTTGGTCTATGTTGCAGCCTTCTTCATGAAATTTCGGTTCCTCTGTCATTTTTATTCCGTCATTGCTCCATCAGCAGCACATCGTGATGTCATAGTCTCCGGGCTTCTGCACTTGGCAAAGGAACGTTAAGTGGAAAATCCCAATTAACTTAATTGGTTATATAAACCGTTGATGGATAAGATTATATTAAACGCATTCTTCTGCGAATTTATGGCTATCGAATGGAAAGGTGGCAGCCCGTACCACGTGTTCCGGTGCCTGGTTGGAATTGCACGTCCTCCGCGGCAGCCTCGTCAAAGACGGTGTCGGCTTTATGGACACTTTTAAAAGTTCCCATGTGGTTTGGACGGTGAGACCGTCCTATCACATAACTGGCCATCAGTCGTAAAAACGCCTCGCAAGATATGTGTGGTTTCAGGACTATTTTTTTTCTTCTTCTAGACACATTCTTACATTTTTCTCCGTCTCTCTCAATCCCTTCCATTAGAATTAGTCATATATTGACCGGTATTAGAATTCAAGACGCAAAATCCACAGTCGTACAATATTGTTTGCTTGCCACACTGTGGGTTGCACAGGTTCTTTCTGACGTTCCCTGCGATTAGCGTTCACTATAAATGTTGTAGTTATATTTTTCAAGTCTTGGATGCATTAAAGGAAGTGCTGACAACCTCCGAAATAAAATGAAGGGTTTTGAAAAAAAAAACAACCATAGTCCAAAAACATAAATTTTCAGGAGAAACAAAAAGAAAAACTATCTGGTATTGGTGTTGTTGACACTTCAAGTATGAAATTCATCATGCCGTTTCTTAAGGGGAGAGGATGGTATTTTTTTTTTAACTTTTTTCCTATTTGGTGGAAATTATTATTTTTGTATGTAGAGAGCTCATAGCTGTGGCAACTCAACCAAATAAAAAAAAAATTATTTGGGGGCCCAAATTTGAAAAAAATATACCCAATGCAGGATTGTACTAAAACCGATATATCTAAACCGTTTTTAAAAATAGATTCAAACAGTTTTTGCAATGTATTTGCAAACGTAAGTTCTACAAAATGTCTGTAACAGAATTTTGATATTAATCCTACGTTTGTAAAATAAACAATTAAAATTTAGTAAAAATTTTCTGATTTCCTTTCTTGGAAACAAACGGACGTATTTTAAAAATGAAATCAATTAACAAAATTCTGTTACAGAGAAAAGTTTCCCTATAGTCTAAAGAATGTGTGTTCTAAATTTCTTGCATGTATCTTTAATAGTTCAGAAATTATATCCATTTTGTCTGGCAATGTAGCAAAAAAAAAAAATGAAGTTGCTGGAAACCGATGAAAGCGGGCGTGTGATTTAAAAATCCATAGCGCAGGAAGTTTAAAACTGACGACTCAACATCCGATAAGGCCACAAATACCCAAAAAATGTTATGCAATGCATTCCACACATATCAAAGGGTATTTTAAAGAAAAAAAAAATTTGAAAATTTAATTTACCGGAAACAACAATAAAAGTGGGCGAGTGATTTAAAAATCCATAATGCAGGAAGTTTAAAAATGGCAATCCACACATCACAGAGTATTTTAAAGAATTTTTAAAAAAATTTAGTCATTTTTCATCAAAAATACCATCCTCTCCCCTTAAGGTGTTCTAGAAACTTGGGAAAACTGAAGTACATTACATAACTCTAATTGTTGCCTTATACAGTGTAAATATCCAATTATTAAGGAGTCCTCTGAAGTTAAGTATTTAGGCATAATTTTTGACAATCATTTCAAATGGAACCAACATATTAATTACCTTTGTAATAAATTATAGTAAAGTAATATATTATTTTGTTTTGTTGAGGAATTACTTGTCAATAAGTTTATTACGCACAATGTATTTAACTTTATTTCAATCGGTAATTATGTATGGAATTATAAAATGGGGTAGCTTATTTAAATCCAATTTTAATCCACTTTATTTTTTACAGAAGGAAAAATTAAAATATGTGTTCATAAACCTATTGATTTTTCATCTCAAAAATAGTTTTTAGACTTTAATATTCTTAAAAAAAGACATTAATTATATTGTATTAATAAAATTCATACATATGAATCGAAATAATTTTGAATTGTGTTCGCATAGTTATGAAGCGAAAGGTATGAATTCTTTAAGATTGTTTGAACCAAAATGCAACACTGCTACAGTATTTAATCATAGTAGTAATTTAGGCCCAAGAATATATAACAAATTTATATTTAAATATCCTAATCTTGTCAATTCTAATAGTTCCAGTATTAAATTAAAAAAGTTATGCATGAATTTTATAAAAATTGAAAAATTGTAAATTTAAATTTATATATTCTTATTGCTTAGTAGACATAAGAAATTGTATTATATAGGCCTACTTCTTAATATAAATTCAGGAATCCGTCTCTGAGTAAAAGTTCTACTCTTTCAGGGGCGAGCTAAAGTTTTTCTGTTTATTTATATTTTATGTTACAATTATTAGCAAAATAAATAAATAAATAAATAAATTAAATTGCCTCATAGAAATACATGTGTAAATGCTGGTAACTCTGGACAATGGTTGTTTTAAGAAAATAATACTCTGTTGTGGCTGAAGTGTGCTTCTCCTTTAATCTTCTTTTTCTTTATTATATCCTGTTTCTTTTCCTTTCGTTGCCTACATTTCTTCCATGGGGTTACTTCTGCACCTAAAGATGACTCCATAACTAATACAACATTTCACGTGCTTAAGTATTCTTCTCTGAGATGGCTTTTACCGCGTACATAAGCGGTACTGTCAATCTACTACAGTTTAAATTGTATGGATACATATTTCAAGATGGTATGAATGAGGTATTTGTATTTGTAATATTTACTATCGTTCTAACTAGACAATGACTTTTTTCTCACAAAAAGTCATTGGACTATGGTTGTTTTATGAAAAACTACTGAAAATTTCCACTCCTATAACATAGGACTATGGTGTATTTTTCCCCTAACAACTAATTCAGCAAATGCTGCCACAATACGCTCACCATATGCTTAATATCTAAAATTTGCATTTTTTGGACTATGGTTCTTTTAAAAAGAAACTCTTCAAATCTAAACTATGGTTTCAGACGTCGATCGAGGTGTACGTAAAGTGAAATTCCGCCGAAGGCTTGCATTTTTTTCCAGTTTGTGTGTTGCCCAAGGTGTAGGAGCCCTACCATGTGTTCGCTTAGAGTTAAGAGTCGATAATCTTTCATATAGTGGTTTAGACAAGGCCGAAGTGGATCTATAACTATGAATATTTTATTTTAGTACAGAACGCTGTTTTTGAAACTATCAATTTCCACAATTACTTTTTGAACTTGATTCTGCGGGACATACTTTCTGAAAGCTCCAAATGTGCGTTGGAAGGTCAAATATTCATAATGGTGGTGGTGGTGGTGGTGGTGGTGGTGTTGATTGTAGGTAGTTCTTTGGGAATGACAGTTATTTTTGTTTGCAGTAATATGTTTCATTATTACATCTTTGTTTTCTTTCCTTTCCTTAGAATGTATTAAAGTGATATTGTACTTTGGAAAGGAATTTCTACTGCTAAAATAATAATAATAATAATAATAATAATAATAATAATAATAATGCTTAGAATTCGAGACAACTTAAGAATGAAGTGAAGTTACAATGCAACGGAGTACAGATGGAGTGAGGTGGCGCGTTGAGTTTTGTTTACCTGTGCGTTAGTGTATAATCCGGTTCGTGATCAGGGGTACAGTATTCTGCCGTCTCTCCTTACTAAACGAACTCAGGCTATCACAGTGGATTTTCAATTCACAGTGAATAGTTTTTTTCGAACTAGTTGCAAGAATGTACATGGTTGTTCATTGTAACGCTAACGCCTTCAACGTCACCGAGGGACATGAATACTTGTAAGATATGAATCCTACTTCATTTTCCACCGTCACTAGATTGTACTATTAACAGTAGAATAAAACGCAGCACATTGACGTCGTTGTTTACATTCACAGTATGTCTGTCTACTATGTTCAAGGAACTCTATAGTCAAGTCTAAAGTATCCCGGATTCTAACCCTGGTAATAATAATAATAATAATAATAATAATAATAATAATAATAATAATAATAATAATAATAATAATAATAATAATAATAATCGAGATTGATTATAAATTGAAGTAGGCCTATAATACTATAGCCAAAAATCACACCTCAAAATTCTCCCTGTGATATTATTTTACTGTTATCTTATCATCGTTGTCATCATCATCATCATCATCATCATCCTTTATGAATTTAGACGATTATTATTTATTATTATTCATTAGTTATTATCCTTATGACTATTATTATTATTATTATTATTATTATTATTATTATTATTATTATTAAATCCTGTTATTTATTTCATGGAGCTAACGAGTAAGACTTTTTTATGTGAGCAGGAACCAGCCTACCGTACGACCCCCAACTTGGAGAACCATGATTTTTCTTCGGAATTTCTTCCTTCTAGTTTGATTGCAAAAGAACTGAAGACATATGAAACGAACTAGAAGACGAATAAAATGTAGCACAATATTGAGACAGAATTTGTTTTTACGTATGCTTAGAATGCAACCATTTGGATTATCATTACAAATATACAATGTAACGAAATTCTGGCAGAACTATTAAGCGCTGAAGACAATATTAAAATCGGAAAAAAAAGAAGAAGAAGAAAAAAAAAAAACTTTATGAAACCGAAACGTTCCAGAAAGCCTAACCTGTAGGGTAGTTTGATGGTGTGATGATGATGATGATGATAATAATAATAATAATAATAATAATAATAATAATTGTTGTTGCTTAAATGTTTAGTCAGTTGTTCGAAGACAGGTCTGAACCTGAGAAGTGATAGCAACATGACACCACTTATGAGGCAACTAGGCCAGAAGATAATGGGGTAGACTGGCCCGTTCATTTTCCCCTTCATTGTACACATCACCGATTAGCTACACATTACATTAATCAGACTTCAGATGAATACAAGCAATTGTTTTTCCTCTGACGCATATCGTCAAGTTAGACGTACTGCCTGATAATAGACGTGCAGTAGTGGCAAAACAAACCGGACCCACCCTTGTAGCTGAATTCAGAGCCTTGTTCACTCCAGAGCACGATATACTGATAACTAAGACTTTCGTGGTTCGAATCCTGCTTGGGAAGGAAACTATTTTTTGTTCCTTATTCAAATTTATTTCCAGTACTTTTCGATTCCTGGTAAAATTCATGTTCTTGGAATAATAAGTTAATTAAGTAGTAAAATATCGCTGCAATCGAAAAGTATTGGAAATAAATTTGAATAAGGAACAAAAAAATGTTTCCTTCTCAGGCAGGATTTGAACCACGAAAGTCTTACCAGTCTATCGTGCTCTGGAGTGAACAAGGCTCTGAAATCAGCTACAAGGGTCGGTCCGGTTTATTTGCCACTACTGTATATATCGGCCAGAACCTCAATCAGAGATTATTATTATTATTATTATTATTATTATTATTATTATTATTATTATTATTATTATTATTATTATTAGTATTATTATTATTGACCTTGAGCTCCTGTATTCATCGTATTCCACGGTTGTTAAGCAGTTATCAATTCCACCAAAAGTCGGCATTACCGATGTGCCAAAATTACAATGTGTTGCAGGAATCCCACACGATTTGTTGGAGAGGAGAGGTGTTGCATCGCCCAACGGAAATGGCTGCAATACTCATTACGGGTTTATTGCCCAGATTTCCAACTAAATACAGCGGTATCATCACGCGTTCGTTTTCTGGAGCCACCTCTCAAAAGTTCACTGTATCTTCATAAAGAGATGTAATATTTCCGTGGACAGAGTTTTATGGATCCGCTACGTTACATACCCGTCCAACTCGCGCACCTAAAAGTCATTCCGGTTTTCATATCTCGAACTCTAGAAGAGTTTTACAATGTATGTTTTCTGGTTTTATCCCTGGACAGCCACTGAAAATGTTCCGCTATTTTTGCGTCCATCTTTGAGAAGTTAAACCTGAAATATTGATTGCGTTGGTTATCTGAATTCAAGATATATGGGCATTATCGTAAGTTTCGCGCTGTCCGAGGCGTTTCAGTTTGTCGAGTTAACTTTATTGGTGGTGAGAATAACTGCTCGTGGTTGAGTACTTTTGTCTTTGATTTCGCTTCTTTTTTTAATATGCTTTACCATAGGAGCGGGTCTTTAATTAATTACCTTAATATTATGTATCGAGTTGATTGTTCTTCCACCCTCCCTATGTGCTTTATCAAATTCAAACTGTAGTTTTGGATAAATTAAAAAATTGGTTGCATATGTAATTTTTCCAAGATGTCCAAGTTGCTTTTATGATACAAAAGTATATACTAGAGATTAACAACGATCGAGAAAGCAAGACTAACAGCACCTGCAAAGCCGAAAACCCGCACGACAATGTTGTATTACGTCGCGTCCTTGACGTAAAGACTTGTTGTGAGTGTTCCGAGACTCGATATTGATGACTCCCGAAGTCCCAAAGTCAAGCAGCATTGAATTGCCACAGTTGTTTATACCTGTTGTCCATGCTGTTGAGCTTAATTTCCTAGCTAATGAAGACATGTGAGTAATAATATTGTTTTTAGATGAAAGAGGTAAACTTCTTGATTTTGCTCTTACTTATATGGTTATTTTGAATTAATCAATCTTTATAGCTTAACAAAATGTTTTAATTTTGATCTGAGCTTATTTTGGTATTACTTCATTTTCTAAACATTTCCGATTAAACCAGATGTTCGCGATAGTATTGTGTAATTTGATTTTAGAATTTAGAAATTGTTTGAGAATTTTTGTGTGGCTCACAGTTAGTAATTTACAATTCAATTTTAATTTTGATCTGAATGTATTTTGGTATTAATTTATTTTCTAAACATTTCCGATTAAACCAGATGTGCGCGATAGTATTGTGTAATTTGATTCTAGAATTTAGAAATTGTTTGAGAATTTTTGTGTGGCTCACAGTTAGTAATTTACAATTCATGTTTAATTTTGATCTGAGCGTATTTTGGTATTACTTTATTTTCTAAACATTCCCGATTAAACCAGATGTTCGCGATAGTATTGTGTAATTTGATTTTAGAATTTAGATATTGTTTGAGAATTTTTGTGTGACTCACATTTAGTAATTTATAATTCAATTGTAAAATTCTTGATTTTGGTTCTAGAATAAGCCCAATTCTTTCAAGAACACAACCAGCTTGAATTGACGTATTTCGAAAACATTTACAGAATTGAGACAAACATAGGTTTTGAAACTTATCTTGTTTTTACTGTATATACTCTTTTTTTTGTGGGAAGGAGTTCTTTGTCACTTGAATTACTTAATGGTACATTTTCTCCTCTTATCATATTTCTGCTCTAAATTATTTTGAATACAAAATAAAAAATATACTGAATATAATGGAGTCCCGCGCCGTAGCGTCGCGGTCTAAGGCATCCTGCCTAGGACTCGCGTTACGGAATGCGCGCTGGTTCGAGTCCTCATGGGGGAAGAAATTTTCTCATGAAATTTCGGCCAGTGTATGGGACCGGTGCCTACCCAGCATCGTGATGCACTTGGGAGCTACGATAGGTAGCGAAATCCGGTTGCGAATGCCAGCTATAACGGCTGGGGGGATCATCGTGCTAACCACACGATACCTCCATTCAGGTTGGATGATCGTCCACCTCTGCTTCGACATGTGGGCTTGAGGCCAGTAGCCGGCTGGTCGGTCTAGGCCCTTCACGGGCTGTAGCGCTACGGATTATTTTTATTATGAATATAATGAATTTAATCTTAATGATAGCGAGAATTGGTTCTTTGCAAAACTTTCTTTCACTTTTCAGCATATGACTTTGCACTTTTAAAAGTTTTGTAATGTAGGAACAAAAGTACTAGTAATGAAATATTTAAACAATATCCTTTACATTTCCTTTTCACTTTTTCATTTTGCAAAATATTAAAAAAAAAAGTGCAAACTGTAAAGTAAAATGTTGAAAAGTTTAATGGTGGAATTACACCCCTGGTTGCAACATAGGTAGAAATTTACCCTTTTAGGCTTTAAATTTCCCTTTGACTGTATATATTCAGTAAGATTCACATAATTAGTGTTCTAATGGGAACATGCAGTGACAATTTTAGAAATAGCAAGCAGATATAAAAGTAGGTTAAAGCCTTGAAAATCAGGCTCTAGCTATAAACAAGACGAAGGGATAACATTGCCGAAAATATCGGTGACGTCATCACCATTAGCTGTGGGTACAAATCGAATCAACGCCGCAATGCAAGTATCGGGAGTGCATCTTGCCACCAGCGTCCATACTTTCGTGTTTGTGGGAGGTGTCTGAGATAGATGTCGTGCCTGCCCCCCCGCAGAGCATGACGGGAAAACATTTTAACTATTGTCTCTTCATATCGAGGAGAAGAATATAAAAAGAAGAGTACCAAAGACGACATTACAAACAGCAAGATCTGTTTCTTGATTGTATTTGAATGTTCACTAAGTTGTATTTCTATAATATAAAATAGGAAGAAAATAAAGTAAAAAGATGAGGTGGAAGGCTCTTACACTTCCTCTTGTGAGATTCTATACAACAAAATGAGTTTGCAGACTTGATCCGCTCAATGCTGATTGAAGCCAAGAGTCCTAAGTAGTCTGTATACAAATGTCGCTTTCCTTAGAAAGACCGAGTTGAACGATCTACAATGAATTAAGAGTTTTAAACGGGAGGTATTCTTGTCTCCCCCACCTTTTCTCTCTCCCCCCCCCCCTCGAGAAGGAGTGGCAGCCTCTCTTAGTTGCAGGCTTATGCTCCCGCTGTGAAGTTCATCTGCTCCAGAACTACATTTCGGTGATTCCGAAACCTTGCTCCAGTATTCTGAAAGCACGTGATATTATGATTGATTCCAGGTTGTTTATACACTGTTAATGTTATAATTACATGCATAAATCAGACTAATGTAAAACAATTGTTGTTTCTTTTTTTTTACTGTTGACTTTAGAGAAAGTTATAAAATATTTGTAAGCATGTACACCCCGCGGCGACTGCAGTTAGCGCTAATTTAGAATGTTAATGCTATTTCTGGACGACTGTAGTGTTGCATTGAGATAAATATCGTTGGCTAACCCATTTTGTGCCTCGTACGAAGTCATATTATAACAAGCAAATAAGAATTCTCTTTCCTATATTATTTATTCAGCCTCCTGTCCAACTGTCCTTTCAACCCCCCCTCTCTCTCTCCCCCCCTCTCTCTCACATACATACATACATACACCATCTAACCAGATACGCCTCTCCGTCTAGCTAGTTAGTCCCCTTACTCATATGTAGGGACCGGATTTTTATGTAATATCAAGGTGTGAAATATGTACATATTTATGTAAGAAAAATAAACTGAATATGTACCAAAATATGTAAAATCATGAAAATATTTAGTATCAATATCTGGCAGGTATAGATAGGTAAGACTCTCCAGTTGTGATTTCATAGAGCACCCTCTCTCTTTAAAACACACTCTTCATACATATAGTGAGGGTCACATAAGAACAGTTCCTAAACAGCAAATATTGCCGTTTTGTCAGTGTTGCCAACTGTTCAAGTCAATTCAATTCAATTCGTCAGAATACATTGAAAAACATTTAAATACATTTTATAAAACATTAATAATAGAAACAGTAAAATTTAAGTAATACAACGAAAACATGAACTAATTTGAAACTTTTAAATTAAAGAAAACTAACTAAATTGCAATTAAACTTATTTATTAAAATACAATTTCATACAAATTTGCGTTGAAAAACTCAGCAACAGAATAAAAAGGATTATTTAATAATCAATTGTAAAATCTAGTTTTGAAGCTATTGATTAGTAATTTATAATATTGACTTGGGAGCTTATTATGTAATTTCATCCCCATAATTATAAAGTTTGTGTTGCTCTTGTGTAATCTGCAATATGGAATATTAATTTCTTCACTATTTCTAATTTCATGATCATGTATATTGGCCACTAATGAGTAATTGTCGATATTTTGTCGAGTGTAAAGTACTAGATCATATATATACAAATTTATGATTGTTAAAATCCGTGATTGTCTGAAAAGTGGCCGACAATGTTCCAGATAGTTTGCTTTACATAAAATTCTAATGGCTTTCTTTTGTAAAATCAAGACGCTTCCAATTTTGTTTCCATTTCCCCAGAAAATTAGGGCATATCGGATTATCGACTGAAAAAAAGAAAAGTAGGCACATCTTAAATAATTTTGAGAAACGCAAGTCGTTAATTTCTTTAACAAATATAAAACTCCTGATAGCTTTGTGCATATGTATTCGATGTGCTTATGCCATGTTAAACTGGAGTCTATAAAAAGTCCTAGAAATTTTGTGTAATTGAGTCTGTTGTCCTTATTTATTAGGTAATTTAGGCTGAAAGTTATGTTGATAGTTTTTTTCTTGATTAAGCAAGAAACCATTAGATTCAAACCATAAAGCCATCTGTGATAGAGTGTCGTTGTTGAGAGAATGTAATTGATTTAAAGCAGAGGAAGTACATAGGAAAGTAGTGTCATCTGCGTACATAATTGTTATTGCTTTAATGAATTCTGGAAGGTCATTTATTGCTATTAAAATAATAGAGGACCAGAGGACCAGATGTCACACGATCCTACGCACTAAATGACTTATTTTCTTGCAGTACTTTATGTTGAAAGGTTATTCTAAATAATTCAATAATTTGTAACATATTTTCTAGGCATTCTATACGAGAAAGGGATCAACATGTCAAGTATTTTGTCTGGCAATACGAAATTAATTGGTTTGACTAAACAATTGACTCACGAGACCTAACCTAAAAAACGTATTTTGTTTGACCACATGAAATTATTAGTACTAACTCCGAAAACTTACCTAATTATAGTTTTGAATTGTAACCACAACCCAACACATAAAATATGTATTAATATTAATACTGATATTAATTAATTATTAGTATGTTCAAATTTCACTAGCTTCCAGTAACTGGCTCAGAAATCTAGTACAATTTTATTTTCAGGGAACTCCAGTACCTACAAATATTGTCGATATTTGTCTCAGCTGCCAAACAAGCCAATTACTAAATCACTACCATTTGTAGTATTTGTCAGTATCGAAATTCGAAACGAAGTTGGCAAAAGAAAATTCAACTTGCAAACTAGAAAGTCACCACAATCCACTAGCATATGTAGTAATGGGGGGAAAATGGTTAGGTTTCACCCTTAGGGTATGAAGTAAGCTGACCCGCACTATACATACATACATACATACATACATACATACATACATACATGCATACATACATACATACATACATACATACATACACACCATCTAACCAGATACGCCCCATCCGTCCAGCCAGTTAAGGCTGGTTCACAATAAACCTGAAACAGAAAACGAGAACGAGAACGGAAATATTGTTTAAATATAGGCTATTTATTTGAATATTATTTCCGTTCTCATTCTCGTTATCGTTTCCGTTCCTGGTTTATTGTGAACCAGCCTTAAGTCTCCTTACTCATATGAATCACTTGTTTAAAGCATGAAAAAAATCTGTATCATTTTCTGATTGATCCCGCAGAATTACTTCCCTCGGAATGTTGTATTTATAAAGAAGAGAAGAATGTGTGTGTATTTAATAGCAGTGTACAATATAGTGTAAATCGAGTATAAGAGAATTTGCGCATGCGTGACGGATGGGATACGTGCTTGAGTGGTTAAATTATTTGTCAATGAGTAGCTGAGTGCGTACGTGTTTGAGTGACTGGTTGCGTGCGTGTTTAACTGGCTGAATGCTTGTGTGCCGGAGTGACTTGTGTTACAGAATGCTTGCATGTGAATTGCTGAATGCGTACACGGATACCTAGCTCAGTGCGTGCATGAATATCTGAATGCGTGCATGGGTAACTTAGTGCGTGCGTGTAAGAATTTCTGAATGCGTGCATGAATTAATGAGTGCGTGCGTGTATGAATTGTTAAATGCGTATATGAGTGGCACAGTTCGTACATGAATTACTGAATGCATGCAAGAGTGGCTGATTGCGTCCATGAATTGCTGAATGCGCGTATGAGTGGGTCATTAGTGCGTGCTTAGATTGTTGAACGCGTGCATGATTGACTGTGTGCTTGCTTGGATTAGGCAATGCGTGCATGAGTGGCTGCATGTGTGCGTGTATTAATTTCTGATTGATTTCACGAGTGGCTGGATGTGTGCGTGCGTGCATAAATTGCTGAATGCGTGCATGAGTGGCTGGGTGTGTGTGCATGAATTTATGAGTGCGTGCGTGATTGGCTGAATAGGGTAAGGTTGGTAATATTGTGATACTAATAATATTATGATAGTTCTCTTTGGGATTTTTTTTTACAATTTTACTGAGTGAGAGAAGGGCCGGTTTTACTGTATGCATAAACTTGTCCACGAACATTTCCTTAATACGTTGACGCAAAAAACCGATCTTCCTCTCGCTGAGTAAAATTGTAAAGAATTCTCTAAAAGAACTAACATAATATTATTAGTATCATAATATTACCAACCTTTACCCTATGTGTGTGATTTGATGAGTGGCTCACAAGCAAATATTATGATGGGGGCAGATAAAAAAGATAAATTTTTTCTTCCACCATGTTAATAATGTCAAAAGAAGTACTTATACAAATTTTGGCCAATCGACTGCAATTACGAGGCCGTCCAGAGAGTGATTTTTCCTGGGACCGTTTACAGAAAAAAAAAAGAACAATTGCATGGGAAGATTTAGTGAAACAGATACAGCAATTGCTGTGCTATTTGTAAACATATCTCCCACTGATATAGAGACATTTCTCATACCATGGGATCAATTTTTGCATCCTTGTGTCGTAAAAGTCAGCCGTCTGAGATTGGAATCAGCATTTACAAGCCGTCTGCACCTCTCTGTCGATCCCATGGTATGGAAAATGTCTCATTTCCGATGGGGAATATGTTGAAAAATTGTTCAACAATTTTATTATCTTATTGCTGTGTCTGTTTCAATAAATTTTTCTAATGAAAATGTATTTTCATTCTGTTAACGGCCCCTGGCGAACTTATTTTTTTACGGCCCTCTTAAGTACGGTCGAGTGGCCAAAATTTGTATAAGTACTTCTTTTGACATTATTTTCACGGTGGAAGAAAAATAATAACTTTTTTTATCTGCCCTCATCAGAATGCTTGTGAGAGCGTACGTCCAGAAGCGGCAAACTTGTATAGTAAACAGTGGAGTCGGTATATGAGTACAGCTCATGCATTTTGTCAAGACACTCGCGATGTGCAGTACGGGAGCAACGTTTGTGTAGGTTAGGTTAAGTAGGTTATTTTACGACGCTTTATCAACATCTTTAGTTATTTAGCGTCTGAATGAGATGAAGGTGATAATGCCGGTGAAATGAGTCCGGGGTCCAGCACCGAAAGTTACCCAGCATTTGCTCATATTGGGTTGAGGGAAAACCCCGGAAAAAACCTCAACCTGGTAACTTGCCCCGACCGGGAATCGAACCCGGGCCACCTGGTTTCGCGGCCAGACGCGCTAGCCGTTACTCCACAGGCGTGGACACGTTTCTGTATAGGGGGTAGGAGTAGAAGGGAAGGTCGGGCGTGTGTCTACCGAGTTCAAGGCAAAAACTAACCCATTCTCCTATAGTAGACTCATCCGATCTCGTGCGCAGCTCTGTAGGAAGAGTGGGGGAGTGTCTTGACAAAATGCACGAGCTGTACCCATGCAACAGCAAGTGTAGCGGAAGAAGCTAAGCGATCTGAGATTGACTGTTTCCCAGCCCTTACGTGCTTGAGTGGCTCAACGCTTTCTAGTACCAGGACGAATAAGAGAAATAGTGTACGCACTTCTATGCTTTCCCATTGTCGGTGGCGGACCTGGCAACTAGTGGCGCTTCGATCGCTACGATCCATCTGTTGTCTGAAGTCAGATACCTCGAAAATATATTTCTCGCGTAATTACCTGCACAATGTTTAGACCTATTACAGGAATGTAATAGGTCTAAACATTGTGCAGCTCTCACCCAAATCAAAGACTACCGATCAAGTAGGAACGTCAGTTTTTTAAACCATCCCTCCCAAGCTGTATATGACGTACTTATTCAAACGGAATTGAAAATTAAAGAAAAGATTAGCTCAGCAAGTGCAATGTGGGATGAGATCTATCTTGACGCTCTTTCGATCCAGTCTTCGGGAGCAGGTTGTTGCAGAGAACACATCATCGATATTATTCCGAAATTAGTCTACCACTATTTCAAGTGCCGATTCTTCTTCAGCACAAAGTAAATCCGAAGACTTTTACAAGCTCGTAAATGCGTCAAGTGATCTCGCAAACTCTCAAAGGTAGCAGGCAACTAATCGTGGTGAGTAATTCATTTATAGGCACGTAAAATATCAGTCAACTCTTTATTTACTAGCATTTCGTAGGTTTTTCTGTCCCTGAATTCGCATCTTGTTACGAAAAGATTATTTAAAAACTGAACGTATAATTGCTTTCACAACGTTTCAGATTCCATTGTATTTTCTGTTACGAACGTTCATAATAGTAATACCTGATAGAAGACTATTAATTATGAATAAGAGACTATAAAGGTATTTCTTAAGTTACGAATAGCCGGGTTAAATGGAAGAAATTTGCTTTTAAAAAGGACTGCTTTCAGCGTAACAAGTCCTGTGAATACCTAGCAGAGTCTGTGCATATTCACGGACTCTGGCGCTTAGCAGTAACAGCGCCGCATTGCGGCGAATCCGTGTAAACTCACAGAGTGTGTACACTATTTCTTCTATTCGTCCTGCTAGTACAGTACATAACCTGGTTCAGTAACGTGTATCAGTGTATGACTAGATATACGAGTGGTTAAAGAAACGGCCGTGTTCGTGATTGCATGAGAGTGGCTGGATGAATTGACTGCGTACAGTGTGAGTGAGAGTGTCGTGAGTAAACGGATGAGTGTACGCGTGACTGAGTGGTGAGTGACTGAGAGTGTGTGCCTGAGTTGATGAGTGGGAGTAAGAGAGCGGGCTAGCGGGCTGCGTATCGCGTTCTCTCACATGTGAGCGGAGACGGCCTGCAGGAACTCATCACATGGTTGGTAAAATGATTTATGTGCGAGCCTGATGCTTGTTTTTCAGTACGTCGAATGACAGCACAGCCTCGCAAACGATCAACCGTAGTGACGATATTGCAACTTGTAGAATCTAATGACTCCTTCCTTGTTCGTTATCAATCACAATGCGGCCGACGGACAACCCCCGTAGCTACTGCACCCCTTGACCACGTGCGTGTTGTGTCGGGGTGAGTATTGTTGAACAGAGTGCACCCCGCTGGGATGGTATGTCATGGGCCTTCTTGTTCGCTTCGGAGGGGGGCCTTACTTCTGCTCGCAGCCCATCTGCACTTTCTTTCACTGCAGAATCCTACACTCGGAGCATCTTTCTGTGACTGGTAAAAGTATAAGCTGTATAACTTTGTTCAGGTTTCTTCAGCTGTTTCTCGCGTCATTGGAGTATGAGCGAACATAATAATAATTACTTACATATGGCGTTTAAGGAACCCGGAGGTACATTGCCGCCCTCACATAAGCCCGCATCGGTCCTTATCCTGAGCAAGATTAATCCAGTCCCTACCATCATATCCTACCTCCCTCAAACCCATTTTAATATTATCCTCCCATCTACGTCTCGGCCTCTCCAAAAGTCTTTCCCTCCGGCCTCCCAACTAATACTCTGTATGCATTTCTGGATTCGCCCATACGTGCTACATGCCTCGCCCATCTCAAACGTCTGGATTTAATGTTCCTAATTATGTCAGGTGAAGAATACAATGCATGCAGTTCTGTGTTGTGTAACTTTCTTCATTCTCCTGTAACTTCATCCCTCTTAGCCCCAAATATTTTCCTAAAAACCTTATTCTCAAACACCCTTAATCTCCGTTCTTCTCTCAAAGTGAGAGTCCAAGTTTCACAACCATACATAACCGGTAATATAACTGTTTTATAAATTTTCTAACTTTCAGATTTTTTGACAGCAGACTAGTTGACAAAAGCTTCTCAACCGAATATTAATAATAATAATAATAATAATAATAATAATAATAATAATAATAATAATAATAATAGAAAAGCGCACAAATGTACATACGTTTCTGCTATAGTCTAGCAGACATTTTGTTCTCATGGTCATTCCTCAATTAATGAATTGACGTAGGTTACTTAAAAACTCCTTCCTTCTTTGGCCAGAAATCGGATAGTTAATAGCGGACGAACTTGCTAATCGAATTATAAGCCGTCTACTACCTAATAGTTCACTATTTTGTCATTAAACTCGACTGTTGTAAGCATACTCGTTGCATTAACAAATGATTGCTAATATTAAAAAACAATTGACAGAGGACATGAGGAAATCCCTATAATTACGTGTAAAGTCTATAGTTTTACGTACCAGATATTGTGGTCAGGGGATTAGGATACATAGGCTAAATACAATTTGCTGTAAGACTAAAGTTTGTCTAATGAACAGAATGATATAAACTATGAATAACAGTCAGTCGTTCAATGATGATGATAATAATAACAATAAAATAATAATGTATTAAAACAGAATGTACTATTAAGATGTCAAGTAAGGAACTGTTTTGAACTACAAACAATAACTGGTATAGTATACATAAATTCGTTAGAATATCTGTAAATGTTGTTTATTTATTTATCCATCTGTATGTGAGTTAATGCCAAGTTTGTATTAATATTCTCCTGCGTAGTTCCGCAAGTATTATACATGTATCTGTTTTGTGGCTATGTCTAAGCCCAACTGAAAAACATTATTAAACATTATACAGGGACATCATTTTATTTTTACTAACATTTTTAATATTAACCTAGCTATACCTTTAGAGAACCGGAAACACCGTTTGCTACCTCCTTCCACGACTGTAGTTCGATGATACTGGCATAAAACACAAACAAATCACTTTACTGGGTATAGGAGGAAAGAAAAGTAGTTCATCCATTTACGTAAACTAGGAAATATCGCGATTTTGAGTTTGATAATTTTCATTAGGTTTTCCTTTAATCAAAGTACAGTACTGTATTAAGAATAAGTGTTTTTACTCACGAACTGAGTTATCCATGTGAACGTATTCATTATGCAGTGTATATTATACTGTCTACAGCACATTAGCGTACAATATAGAGAAAGAAATTAAATTGAAAAATAATCATAATATGGATATTTAAACACATTTTTGAAAATGGTGGCCGTTCATTTCGATACAGGCTTCAGTTCTTTGTGCATATTATCGCACTATAGACTGTTGCATCTAATTCCAATTGCCAGTTTCGTTCTTCGTACTAATAACTCATGTTGAAATAATTCTGTACCTACTCTATAAAAGAGTACCTTACGTACTGTAAATTCAATCTTCACTTCTGCCCGACCCGCACAGATAAAATTACTCAGACATACGTCTACTGTCCGTCCATTATGCCGAAGGATCGTATAAAAGGGGGAAATCACGTGACAGTTAATTACTTAAGGAGGCCCTCTTATTTAAGTTATTTTAAACAGTTCTATAATATTACGTAGACGTGCAATTCCTAACAGAAATTAATGTTTTCAGAAAAGAGCTAAGACAGCCCAGCTTTTACAGAGGGGCGAGCAGAAGCAAGTGGGGGAAATCGGGATGCAACGTAGGCAAACGGACAGTACCTGTGCGAAAATATGATTCAATATTGAAAGCTCTTTCGTCACTGGAAAACGCGAACTTTTTTCTGGAACGTACTATACTCACTAACTCAGTGCTGTTTACTATGTGCGGTCTTGATTCTGTGTGGAGGACAATTAGAACTTCAATAGTAGAAGGGGTGGGAGTGAAGTACATTCAAAAACTCAGGTAAAAAAAAAATGAAGTAAAAATAAAATGATGTCCCTGTATAAACTATACTGTATATTTTTCAACCCCTACCCCATGGATTTTAATGAAGTTTCCAATGTGTTTATGTATGTAGTGTGAACCGTAAGTAATGCCATTAATTTCACTGTGATATTCTTTGAGATATTTCAAACAAAAAAGTTCCATACAACTTCGCTCACTTTTGCATCCTTTTCGAGATAAAAACTGTTTTATATCAAACATTTCATAGCGTATTTTGGGAAAGCCATTGTTTGAATTCCCAATATGGTCAGTCAGTTCAAGAGAGCAGTGTATTATCATAATGAATGATTGAAAGAATTTTAGTTTTGTCCTTTAAATGTGCAGAGATTTGTTCGGAACAAATTAAGTTTTCGTTCTGCAAAGGAATTTTACAATGTTACATTTGTTGGGATAAAATTTCAGCACATATGAAGGACAAAATTAAAATTATTTCATAATTTATTATCATAATACAGTGCTCACTTAAATTGACTGAGGATATTGGGAATTAAATCAATGACTTTCCCAAGCCACGCCATTAAATGTTTCATATAAAACAATTTTTGTCTGCAAAAGGACGAAAAAAATGAGCAAAATTGTATTAAACTTTTTTGTTAGAAATATCTCAAAGAGTAACCTTCTGACATTAATGACATTACTTACGGTTCACGTTGTATATCCGGACTCCCTTTGCGTATAGGATTGGACTCGTTCACGTTGTTCAGTTTATTGCATATGATGTGAGCATTTCCGTGGCGGTCATAGTCGAATGATACCAATGGAACTTTCGTTCCTCCAAATCATTTCTTTTCCTTTTGTTAATGTAGTTCTGTGCACCTAGACGTTACAGATAAAAAAAAATCTGTTGGAAAAGTCGAGTGTCTAATTTCCAAAATAGCATATTATTATCGGATCCATGAAAAAATTAAGTTTCCTATTATTTTTTAATCATATATTTATTTGAGAGATTTTTTCTACTTCTCTTTCTGTTTCTTCAAAGTTGCTTAATAGTTAAGGGTAAAGTCTAAATGTCATTTTCATTATGAAGAATTTGGATTGTGAATACACTATGTAACAAAAAGTATTTGGGTACTGTTTTTGTCCCTTTAGAACCTCGTAGTACTACCTCTTGTTGCTATAACAGCAGCCATCCTGTCAGGCATGCTCTCCACTAGTTTGTGTAGGATATCCACTGGAATGCGTCGCCATTCGTCTTGCAACATGGCACTCAGTTGGGCAATGAAAGTTGGCCGCATCTACCGAGACCTCAATCGCCGGTCCAATAGTTCCCAAAGGTGCTCAATGGGATTGAGATCAGGACTCCGTGCAGGCCAGTCCAACCGGTGAACATTGTTGTCTGCATACAACTGCATAGTAGCCGCCGAAGCATGGGGCCAACTTCAATTGTCCAACTGAGTGCCATGTTGCAAGAGGAATGGCGACGCATTCCAGTGGATATCCTACACAAATTAGTGGAGAGCAAGACTAACAGGGTGGCTGCTGTTATGGCAACAAGAGGTGGTACCACGAGGTTCCAAAGGGGCAAAAACAGTGCCCAATTACTTTTTGGTAGATAGTGTATATCATTTACGTTAAAATTATGCCGTTCAAGCGAATTTAGGTATAGGTGTAGAGTAGTGCCGTAGTTTTACATGACGAGATAAGTATTCCTAGAATTTTTGGAGAACCGTAAAGTTGTAAGGACCGTGTTGTAAATTTACAACGTATAAAAGAACTCTGTTCCCGAATGAGAAGGCTCCAGGAAAAATTTGCGGGTCGGTTCTAGCTGACGCGATCTAAGTATTTCGAAGTCCTGTGAATGATGCGAGTGTGGCAGGATTTGTCCCACCACCTCCATACCAGCCTTTAATATAATATGAAAAACAAAAATAGCTTTCTTGACGGAATAGAATTTCATCTGGAAAGAACTCTAACATACTTATTTTACATGCGGTTGAATGTAATTACTAGATGAGTGTAACTGTAAGTTTGTGTAGTAATACTACAATGTATGCTTCTGTGTCTTGACAACTTTTATTGTTTGGTTTCCATATTATTCTTAGAAATATAAGCAGGAATATATCATATATGAGTTTTTTTTTTTTTGCAACTTTCTTCTTCAGTCCATATAAAACTCCAATTAATGGGGATTTAATGCTTATCAAGCTCGCGTAACATAAATACTGAATTGGATGCGAAATGCATTATTTACGATCCTTGTCCTATTTCAAAGATATTAACATCAATCGAGTCTGTATGAATTGATGATGGCAAAGAATTATAATTCTTATTATGCCTGTAAATTCTCCGTACCTTGTTTATCCTGCTGTTATGGCATCCCAAGGTCCATAACCTTCCCCATGAACCTTATCTTGCGGTACATGAAGCCGGTACATTCAATTGAACATCTGTTTTGATTTTATCTGAGATGCACTGACTGTTTAGCGTGTACTGTCATATCCAGTTCAGATATGTGTACCTGTACATGTGTTCCTGTTATTGCACGCAAGGTACGTGTCGGAGAACTATGAATTCTTGTTCGAGGTACTAAAAGATAGCTAAACTCAGTTCTTTTTTTCCATTAGATTAGGCTAGAGTAGTTTACATCAGGCTAGCTAAGGCTAGATTACATCTGGAATAAGTCTCAGTGTAAGTCAGATTGCTGGGTTTTTGTACATTTTAATTGGAAATCTACCATTGTTAAACCCGGTTTCTCGGCTTGCGCAAGTTCTAAGATATTGATTCAACTTTTGCTACAATGTTAGGTCATATCAGTTTTGTGATTAAGTGATCATATCTTGCAATCTCACAAACCTGTATCTTTCAACAACAATGTTACTTGACATGTTTCAATGTAAGGTACGAGGAGTCACAAATTTATCTACAACAAAAATTCTAAATCTCTTTCCTCAGTCTTCATATGCATTAAAACTGCTAAATTATGTGGCAAATATAATCTTTCCATTACAAATTTAGAATTTGTATAGCTAATTGTGAATTATTTAGTAATGTATTATTATTATTATTATTATTATTATTATTATTATTATTATTATTATTCTCCACAAGCTAACCTATTATTGGATACTCGCTGTTGGTTAGTGCATTAATGCAACTAAATGAACAACTGAATGAAAAATGAATAAATAAATGAATAAATTAATAATTGGAGTGAATAAATACATAATTATTTAACTAAAATAAATAAATAAATGAATGCATAACTGAATCAGTAAATGAATAAATGAATTAGTCAATAAATAAATAAATAAATTAAAAATAAATAAATTAAATAACTAAATAAATGATTAAGTTAGTAAAATATATACACGAATGAATAACTGCATAAATAAATGACGATATAAATAAATGAATGAGTAAGCAAATAAATAAATAAGTAAATAAATAAAAAATAGATAAATGTATTAGATAAATTATATAAAGTAATAAATAAGTCAATAACTAAATAGAGAAAAATAATGAATAAATAAGTTAATAGATAAATAAGTAATTAAGTGAATAAATAAATAAATAAATAAATATGTAAATAAATGGATAAAGAAGTAATTAAGTGAATAAATAAATGAATAAGTAAATAAGTGAATATATAACAATTAGATATTTATATTAATAAGTAAGTAAATAAATAATAAATTTTAATACGAGAATTTTGGGTTTTCTGCATTTTATCATAGATGAGAAATATCTAACGTTATGGAATTGTGTACAGGCATCATGTTAGGTCTACACAAGACAGAAAAAGAGGAATCTGTGTTTTGTCCGTTACCAAAAGCTATTATCAACGACTTTACAAAAAATCTTGCATCGTGGTGAACACCATGGAAGTATTATTATTATTATTATTATTATTATTATTATTATTATTATTATTATTATACTTCTTTCAACTATACCGTATGAGTTAAATGAGCTATAATTGACTATTTAGTATAGACTGGGGTTGATCCCAAGTGGTGACGGGATTTTTCTCGTTGCCAAACTTCCAGAACGGCCCCGAGGTTCACTCAGCCTCCTATAAAATTGAGTATCGGGTCTTTCCCGGGGGTAAAAGGCGGTCAGAGCGTGGTGCCGACCACACCACCTGAGTCTAGTGCCGACGTCATGTAAAGCATGAGGCTCTACCTCCATGCCCCCCCCCCCCAAGTGCCTTCATGGCGTGTGACGGGGATACATTTACCTTTTACATTTTATTTAGTATAGACTAGAAATAAATCGCCACTCAGTATTACAATACTATGGCACACCGACGTCAGCCTTGCTGTAGCTCCGCTGAAGATTCTGCAGTGGATCGGCCCTTCACCGGACCCAGCTTGCCGCGTCCGTTGCCCGCCGTCCATCGGTCAATGTAATGTCAGACACTGCGAGGCTACTCAACTGCCGAGGTGCCAAACACGCGTTCTACACCCGTGTCGGCACACAGTTAAACGGACCCGCACAAAAAGCGACATAAATATTCATGTCTCATGAATGGAATTCAACACCAGATAATAACAAAGTAATTGCGAGTACGTCTGCTGAAAATATGACAAATTTGTCGTTCCTCAGAACTGATTTAATGCGAGTGGGGGTGTAGAATTAACATAGGATGTAGGTCACAACTTCATTATGACTTCCAGAATGGTCCGGAGTTCACGTAAGACTCTTTCAAAGGCCAATATCGAATTTTTCCTGGAATAAAATAAAACCCTTCTAGTGCTAGGGTCGAAAAAGTGTGGTAATTTTACTTTCCTGTCTGTGCTATGTACGTTAACGGATTGCTCTGTTTTTATGCGTCGTAAGTCACAACCAGGCAGTGCATTTTCGTTCCCAAACGTACAGCGGATCGAGCAGTTTCTTCTGGTAGCTACATCTATTACGTCACGTGGATGCGTAAGCAAGGTAGAATTGCAAGCAGGTACGCATAGGGCTATTAAATAATAATGATGTAATGTATTATAAATATGTCCCTGTAACGTCATATGACGTAGAAACAACATTCTCTTAATTTAAACAAATTTTATGTGATGTTCTTAAAAGATTTGCATTTCATAACCTCAGAGTAATATGTTTTCGTTCACTGCAACGGGAATTTTTTTCTTTTGATAAACGAATTATTTGTATATATTGTGTAAAATATAAATATTGATAATTTGTATATTTGTTTTTGTTATTATTATTATTTTGTCCCTGTAACGTCATGTGACGTAGGAAGAACATTTTCTTAGCTTAAACAAATTTTTACTAGCAGTTACAGTAGAAGATATTAATTTCGTAATCTCAGAATTATATATTATGTTTTTGTTCACCGTAACGGAGTTGATTTCGTTAAATGAATTAATCGAATATATTATATACATAGAGTATTTACAGTTAATGTGTATCATGTTTACTATTATGTTCTATAATATATATTTATATAATAGTATAGTAGGCCTATAATACGAGTAGTATACAAGTATATTGTACATAATTTGACACACACACACACACACACACAATTACGCTGGCGATTCAAGCTGATTATAGCTTATTATTATTATTATTATTATTATTATTATTATTATTATTATTATTATTATTATTATTTATTCTTATTGTTATCATAGTAATAATAGTGGTGATAAAAGATTTTATTACATATTACATTCTTATTTGTGTCTTCCTTGATTACGAACACTTTCTCGAATAGTATGCACTTGAAACATTACCGCCACTGAAGTTCACTATGTATGACGTCACCATTTTCTCCGTCACCTTTCTGAACGCTTCTCTTAACTCTTCTAGATTACTTGATTTTTGTTGTTCGCGTGGTATCCTCTGTTGTCTTTGGCGAAGGATCGTTTTGGGCTAAGTTGTTTTTATCATTATTGTTAAATAGGAAATCTTTATTGTGTACAATCTATTCCAATAATGCCGTTACTTTTGAAGTTATGTTTATATTCAGTACTTCATCCCCCTGCCATTGTTATGCTAGTAGGAGAGAGTTGGGTAGTATCGGACATCGGGTAATATCGGACAGTAAGTTTCATTCATCTACCACCAGATGATAGTCCCTGAATGACATGGTTACGTTTCTGTGATGTCGCATACAGAAACATAACCATGTCATTCAGGTACTACGATTGGTGAAATCATTTAATTATACCTGTTATTGTTACTATTGCTCCAATAGCTCCAGTTAATGGTCATGGGCTATTATCTCTTATCAATAGGGGCAGTGTAATCATTATTATTTTAACACTGTCATTAATTATTAATATAGATTTAATAATTAACAATATAGAACTTATGGTTCATGAAAACATTTCTGGAGGTAGATGAAAGAAACGCACTGTCCGATATTACCCGATGTTCGATTCTACCCAACTATCCCCTATGTGTACAAGACTCAGAGATTGCCATTCGTGTGAGCAGTGGCGTGCCGCTGCGCCTCTGAAATGTTACAAACGAGTTCTAATTTGTGATAATGGTGCAGCTGCTACTCTAGCATGAACACCACTGAAAACTGGAATACACAATACAGGAGAGTCAAACCCCATATGACTTACATTTTGTGTCTAGCGCAAGCTCGTAGATAAACGTTATTCTACGTTTAAAATACTTACAGGTCTGTGATTTTCAGAACATTGTTTATAACACATTGAACTGTGTGCACATTATTGTTTTGTCCGCAAGTTGGATTTACGAACTTCCTTCTTCGTAATGACTATAATTGAAGATAACGTTTTCCATTCTCAGTCCTCCTGGAAGTTCTTACAGTTTGTCATGGGGAAATATTTTACATTTGCTATTTCCGCACTACATGCATTCTGGACAACACCCTTCCAAGTTCCTCCAGTTTCAAGGAAAGAATTCAGTAATCTGTTTGTCCAGGAAGACTATTAGAAAATGTCAATTTCTTATCTTGGTTGAACATGCATTTTCAACACTCTTGTGCAACTTCCCCTTTGCCTTTTACGTCATTTTCATGTTAAGTTGCTGTGTGTTGAGAACGCGTCTGTGGGTGTGCTGTGTTAAAATACGTTAAGATCCCTTCATATGAAGCCTTGGTCACAGTTATATTCCAGTCTGGTCTAAATTCTACGTAACGTATTCTGTTATACCTAGTAAGTTCGCCACAAATGTCACTGAGGATTTTTCAACAGTAATCTCACTAGAGGTTTTGATTTATCTAGAGAAAATCAAAACTCGAGTGGGATTTAACTGACTATTACACGATTAGAAGAAAGTATATAAAGATTAGAAGTAACGAAGTACTCCAATACAATAAAATATTAATTGACTTACGAAAATACAAAACTGTCTTCAAATTTGTACCATCTCAACATTATAAATATTACGCTAGTAGATGGCAGTAGTGTACTTTTGAATATCTGTTTTCTTATCAGTTGTGTCAACTATAGAATCTTCATTGAATTCTGTGGACGATTACTGGTCAAGAAGACTTTGTTGATTCAGTTTCATTTTTATTAAAACAGTTGCATTCCACTTCAATTATCCCGATCCCAGAAATCAACGTCACTTGACAGATGATTTTCAATAAATCTTAGTATTAAACAATCTCTGATACGTGACTATTCATAATATCATATAGCAGAAGCTATGACATAACCTAAATAATATAAACGAGAGTTGGAAAAGTTTTAATTAGGGATGATGAAATAAACAAGAAACAATGATGAAATAAAAAAATAAACATGAATAATTTTAAAAGAAACAATTATTGAAAGTAGGTACAATTTTCAAATTTGAATATTTTAGTGGTTGGTGGTTCAGTTGATGTTATATTGGACGTGTGCGTAAAAGAAGTAGAACTCGTTGATGTACATGGTGTATCCCTCAACTTATTCAGGATTTCCGAATGGTGCTCTTCATTTATTTGTAAATAGAGTTTCAGGGAAGATGCATAGCTATGACCAGTGATCTTTATTAATTCTTGTACTTGAATGCCAATGTGAGTCATATTTGAAAGTACTGTGCATCGACTGAAGTGGTTTGTAATTTTCTGTTTTTTGACGTCCAGACCAGTGCAGTTTGAAATGTTGGTAAACAAAGAAACAAATGCTAGGGTAGTGATAAAAATAAACAAATGCCAGGGACGCGATAAAATTAAACAAATGCTAGGGACGCGATAAAATTGTGCGATAAGCAGCCATGATTGGTTGAAATACGTCCTTTCGTACCGTTTTATTGGTCAAAAGTAGTGTGACGTAGTAAAAGTGTAATAGTCAATGAAAAATCTCCGGCATCACCTGGATTCGAATCCGGTCCGCCTGCATGACTGGTCGAAAGTTAAGAAAGGAATATAGGATATACGATTTACAACACAGGACGGGGACTATAAAAAACACTAACACACACTTGCTCTTTCAATGGTAATAAATGTTAGATTAGTAGTTGGGAAATGAACCTGCTTCCGTTGGAATTGTAGACCGGAAACTGTACTATAATTCGCCTCATAATGTCTGACAGGGGACGTAAACAGTTCCGGCAGAGAGAGAAGTATAGTTGCTATTGAACCAATGGTAGAGGTCTCATTTCACACTTAACTTGAAGTTGGACGATCTGAAGCGTTCTATCTTCCTTCCAATTTCAAGTCAAGCGTGGAACGAAACCTCTGCCATTGGTTGAATAACAATTAAACTTTTCCCTCTCTCTGCCGGCACTGTTTACATCTACTGTCAGATATTATGGAACGAAGTATACGTACTTGTTCTAGCACGGAGAATAAATTGTAATAAGTTGATAACTAGGGCTGAAAATGCTGAGCCGTGGACGTGACATGGGCTATACGTACATACTGCGCAACTACTATATCCTACACGACTATCACAATCAGCTCCTCGATTGGTCTGAGAAGAAGTGTGAGGAAAAGAAGTTCGTTGATCAGTCAAAAAGGTAGAATGCAACAAATATTAAGTAAAGTGTCCTTTACATGTGTCCGTATATTCATGCAATAAATGAGCCGTTCAGAGCAGAAGTGGTGTAAGTCAAAAATGGGTAATGAGGGTTAAAGTAAATATTCTGTAAAATACAGCGGAAAATAGCAGTTAATATTCAATTTATTTCAACTATTACTAGTCAATGGCTAGCAAGAAGGCCATATTAATTGCTACTTTGCGCAGTATTTTGCAGAATTTTTACTTTAAACCTCATTACCCAATATTGACTTACACCACTTTTTCTCTGAACGGCTCAAATGTAGCTACGCCTATATACTTACAATACATTCTACAGTATATATATATATATATATATATATATATATATTTAGGCCTATATATTTCCAAATATTTAAATATATATATATATATTTAAATATTTGGAAATATATAGGCCTAAATACAGTACACTTATTTACGCAGTAAATTTTATTCATTTGCAAGCATATTATATACATATAATGTAATCATAACAATGTTTATTTATACTGGCAGAGTTAAGGTGATAGGGTCTTCTCTTACACTCTAGCAGGTCATACATAGCCTACTATACTACTAGAAAATATACGCCTGTACCTTAAATACTACTGATGACTGACGATACACATATTGCCGAAACCTATTTAAATGTGCAACAGGGTATATTTTGAATGTTTCTAAGTCAAAATTTCTTCGATTTTCGATTCCGCAAATGTCCTTTCCACTTCACAAGAGATTATAGGAGCAAATTAAAAAAATATATATCACGTTTATTTATTTGAATTTCAGCCAAACTTTGTGTTGCAATTGGCCCGTAAAGTTCATGTTTAATTATTTTACATATAGCAGGGAATCCTTCATTTTTGTGAAACACATTTTTTTTCAGTTTTTCTTTCACTGATGCACTTGCTTCACATGTAGCTCGAGTAATGGTTCAGACAAGTCGACATATTGAGGGACTTCAACAAATTTCCAGTTTTTCCGTAGCAAATCTTGAAGTTGGTCCGATATAAGGCATTTTGCCGGTCTAATCGAAAAAAACCGTCTTCAGTACTGAGCGTATTTATTACGTCCACGATTGTATGAAAATGTATGCTAACTACATTACCCAACTTATTATCACTGATCTTGGAGGTGAAGGTAAACCTGGTGCCATTTCCAGAAATCTTGACGGCCTAGAAGAAGCTTTAAAAATAATATTTTTGACATGAATCAACTGTCAAATAACTGGAACTCGTCTGTTACTGGATGCCTTTTGTACAGAACTGCCACACTAGTTACACTCTGGATACTTAGCGATAATCCTATGTTGTGGTACGGAAAGTGCCAGTCCTAGTATGTAATAACACTGGGAGTTGGTTAATTGTTTCGATACGTGTTCTCGATCGGAGGGGTTGTGGGAACGGGAGATGGGTTGAAGGATATACGGCCACTTAGACTAGTTACCCCGACACACGGCGTCGTGCATGGCTAAGTGTTAATAAGAGCCGGGTCGTACAGATAAAGATTGCTATCATTAACGTCGTCTACAGACACCTCACACAATTCCCGAAACATCAATAAAGACTTTACTGACGGACGTAAGTTGATGAGTTTATGGATATCCGCTCGGAATTGGACTTTTAGTGCTGCTGCATTTTTCAGATTTAGAATAAAACCTGTTTCCTTTTATGAAATGTTACAAAAAAGATCCCTTTCTCTCTTTTCCAAATGTGCCGTTTGATGAAACCTTAAAATAAAAGTCCAGTAAAGTTAAAATGAAAATTTAATAGAGCTTTAAAGGGGGTTTGAAATACACTTTCCGTCCAACATCAGGATCGTCGCTTCACCATTACACAACACTTTTAAGACGCATTTTTAAAAGTACGTAATCTTTACAGTCTTTTGGAGTAGGAGAGCTGTAGTACTTGTTAGTTTCTTACAGAAGGGGTGGGGTTTAATCCCCTTCACGTTCTGTCAGATAGTTCGTAGATAAGACTGCTCAGAAGATTTTGAAATAATACTCCGTTTTCCATTCTCACTTGAAGAGAAAGTACGTATGAGTGAATTAAACACCAGTAAAATCTAAATAGCTTTACTTTCAGTACTTTATTATTCTGAGCTCAAGCACTTCTTTCCAAATTTAGATTAACATAAGTATTACCACAATATATTTTGATTTTATCGAAATAAAGTTGCCAGTACACTTATCTGATGAAAATTAAAACTTTGAATGACACTTATTTAGACTATTTCGCAAATCGATTAATAAATAGTTAATGAAAAGAAAATGCCGCATATTGTTAGTAAATAAAATAGTCCATTTCATTTAGTAACCTAGTATTAGATTTCATTCGTTCTCATAGCCTACTGTAGAGGTGTAAACGATATGAACTGCGAAAAAAGTAGTGATGGTAGAGCATAAATAACTGAAGAAAAAAAGTCAAATAATGTTTTTCTGTGATTGTGAAATTTCCCCCCCCCCCAAATAAAGTGTTTTGTGAGGCTAACGGTTTTGAAAATGAGAATAGACAATCATTATTTACTTTGGCCGAAACGTACCCTGAAGCAGTTGTTTATTACTTTGTTTATTGGTATGTGTTGTGTGCAAGGTCATTGGAAATGACATTCACGTTCATTCGAAATGTAAACAAATATTGGACTACAATCAATCTTAAAAACATGGTATTTACTAATTAAAAATAATTATAAGGAATAATTAAATTTCACCAGACATTTTGTTCAGTAGACGGATATCTACAGTCCATGTACTTTTGACAGTTTATATCGTTTTCACTCTGTGTTCTTAAAGAAAGAGTGAATCTTAGGTCCTCAGTCATTAAATATTGCATGCATTTGTTCCGAACAGTGTCGTGACAATTCGTCCCGATCAATTTGTCACTACGACAATTCGTCCCGATCAATTTGTCACTACGACAATTCGTCCCAGAAAACAATACGTACCTGCGACAGTTGGTACATTTTACAAGTTTTTCCCGATCAATTGGTTCCATTTTAATTCGCACCGGACAGTATGTACCACCACAGTGCATCAAAGAATGCTAAATTTCTATGAAAACGACAAGACTTTTAACACAACAGTGCATCAAAGAATGCCAAGTTTCTATGAACACGACAACACTTCAAACACAACAGTACATCAAAGAATGCTAAGTTTCTATAAAAACGACAAGACTTCAAACACAACAGTGCATCAAAGAATGCCAAATTTCTATGAAAACGACAAGACTTTAAACACAACAGTGCATCAAAGAATGCCAAATTTCTATGAAAACGACAAGACTTTAACACAGCAGTGCATCAAAGAATGCCAAGTTTCTATGAACACGACAAGACTTCAAACACAACAGTACATCAAAGAATGCTAAGTTTCTATAAAAACGACAAGACTTTAAACACAACTGTACATCAAAGAATGCTAAGTTTCTATGAAAACGACAACATTTTAAATTGAATAAAACATTCTAAATGGAAAAGTATATAAATACATGCTACATTGTAAAGTGTATAAATTATGGATCGTCCAAAGTTAACGTTATCAGAAAAGGGGAAACCAAAATTGATACATAAGTAGTACTTTAATACGAAGCACAAGTAAAGTGGAAGAAAAATTGAATGGAGATGTGAGAAAAAAGAATGAGTATCGCGAATACATATAGCAAGTAGAACTTATGAAGTACTTAAAAGAGAGTGACCACTCGCATGGACCTGATTGGGGTGCATTGGAAGTGGTGTTACGTTTTAAAGAAACTGCGGTATCATCCAATGAATCTGCTAGTTCTATAATAAGCAGACAAGTAGGAGAAACAGACAGCGACACTTACCTGAAAATTCCGCAAACTGATTCTTGAAGACGTATACAAAGAGAAAGGCTTAAACTACTGCTTCAAATCCTAGAACTTTCTTGGTACTTATTGCTTGGGACAAATGTTTTCATGGTACAAACTTTCCGGGACGAACAGTCTGTACCGAATTTGTCACGGTACAAATTGTGCTTGGTACAAAAAGTACTAGTGCGAATTTCCTGGGACAAATTGTCGCATAATCGTTATGCACAGATGCTCGGCTTTTGTGTTGTTTTGTCTTGTATTTCTGCACGTTTAAAGGACAAAATTAAAATTCTTTCAATCATTGATTATTTCGGAATAAGTATGATAAGACTTCCTTGTGTTAAATTCTAACGTATCTTGTTTACATGTTTCGACCTTTTATGGGTCATCCTCAGAACTGGTCGTTGTTGGTCTTGGCGCCTCTTGTTTTGTTTCCTATGAGGGTGTGTTCGTGTGGTGTAATGTAGAGTCAGAGAGTGTGTGTTCTGAAATTGAGTTGTGTGTTGAGAATTTCGTTGGGGTGTGTTTTCGTGTGTCTGTATATTTCATATTGTTCTAGTGTGTTTAGTTTTGGTTGGATGTGTAGTATTTCCATGTCTGTGTTGATGTCTCTGTGGGTGTGGTTAGCATTTGTGATGTGTTCTGTATATGTGGAGGAGTTTTGTAATTTTGTTATGGCTGTGATGTGTTCTTTGTAACGTGTTTGAAATGATCTGCCTGTCTGTCCTATGTAGAAGATGTTGCAGGTGTTACATTTGAGTTTGTATACGCCTGTGTGGTTGTATTTGTTTGTGTTGTTTGTGTGTTGAGATGTTTTTGCAGAGTTTTATTATTATAATACACTGATCTCTTAAATTGACTGAGCATATTGCTAAGTAAACCAATGGCTTTCCCAGAACACACTGTGAAATGTTTCATTTAAAACAATTTTTATATCAAAAAAAGGAAGAAAAAACGAGGAAAATTATTAAACTTCTTTTGTTTGAAATATCTCAAAGAATAACCCCCTGAAAATAATATTACTTACGATTCACCCTGTATTTACTGTATATCGCACCTATAGCATTAGATTTCTGCCTCAGTCTGTTAGATGAGTACTGCTGTTATCTTCTTTGGCTATGTAATTTCTGGATTCCGCTGTCGCAGGGTTCGAGTCCTACTGAGCTCGCATGTGTTCCTCAAGGTCTTCTTCCCGGTGTTGTTTATTGTAAGGACCTTGATCAGGATTTGAATGGAATGAATGTCATTGAACAAGGAGCGGGAATCCGCATTGTGTTCTGATATCCTTGGTATCGGCATCTCATTGTTCCCTCGACACAGTGAAGATATCCAAGCAACTTGTACCACCACAAAGGCTTTAATTATACAGAGACGTATTTATGCTTAAGCAGACGGGTAGCTGGACGTTGCTGCAGTTTCGAAGCGGCGGCAAAAATCGTAAAAGTTGAATAGCAGAGCTAGACTAAAATAAGCTTTTAGTATGTTCATATATTTAATCCCTGTTTATATTATACTGAACATTATAATTGACATACCACCTACACACCAGAAAGGTTTGCCTGTTGTGAAAGGTTGTCTCGGGTCTGGCTTCGCACTGTCCCTACGTGGAGGGAGTCGAACCGCATGTTTCTCTACTAATATGTCCAGAGACCACCTGTGGATGGAGAGTCGAGGAAGAAGAGTGTTACACTGAGAAGACAAAGGAAGCCAAAGTACTCGGAAAAAACCTATCGTGAATTGAAAAAAGTACGAAGAAACTGATCTGGGGGTTTTCACGTAAGATTATTTTGTAAAAAGCAAATATGGCCGTCTTTTCAATGTTGCCAACTGTTACCATATATCACCAATAGGTGAAATTACAATGCTATGCGCTGAAACAATAATAATATTTATTTATGATTGATCTTATATTAAGATGTGTTTTGCCTGACAACATGAAATTCATTGGTTTGGCTAAACAGTTTACGATTCATGAGACATAACCTAAAAATTAGTACCGTTGATCGATCAAAATATTCAGTCGATTAACTGTTTGAATTTAATCGATTAATCGATAACTTGTGTTCGGTGATAAGCATAAGTATTTAATGTTGTAAATTATATCTATATAATATATTGTATCGTTATATTACAAAACAACTATTTTAATGATTTACTAACATATTTATTATGAGGCTTATAATTTATTGTGTCAATCAGTGGCGTAGCATGAAATTTTGAGCAGGGGAAGCTAACTCAAGTTGTCTTTCATGCAATATGAGAAAACGTATTACAAAAATGCAGTCTTAAAATAAATAGTAGTCAATTTCAAGTCAGCAGTCGAAGATTGGTTGGAACATCGTAAGTAACACCAATAAGGTATGACCCCAAATGATACGTAGTAAAATATGATTCCACGGTTTACACATATCTCTAACAAATGTATACGTATAACATTAGCTCACTCCCTGTCATACTTAGAGAAATCACAATATTAGTATCATTACGTAAGTATGCGTCTGTCTTTTGGTTGTGTCCTTCATTGACAGCAAGGGAGTCGGTCATTTCTTTTTTAAATCACACTTTTGTTCGTAAGTCAGTCTTGATAATACAATTGTCCTAAAAAATTCAAGTAAATTAGTGTCAGGAACTGATATTTCGCTCATTATTTATTATAACAGCCACAATGCACACTAACACTTCAACTGAACACAACTGACGAAAAGGGATAACTCGGAAACTACTTACTTTAAATGTTAAAGCTAGCTTCCAGTGAGCCTTGCGACTAGGGTAGTTTAGTTAGAAAGGGATGGAAAATCTGCGGGGTGGATTACACAGAAGAAACCAGTCTGCTTGGAAGCTGGTGTGTGCAGGCTTCTTGTTTACTGCTGCATCACAAATCATCCTGAGGTGCCGCATCACAATATTTAACGCGTAAATATAAATTCTATTAAAATTAATCAATAATTTTGTCCATAAACTGCAGGTTTATTATGAAATTATTATTAACTGGGGAAGCTAAGCTTTTTAGCTTACATTGACGCTACGCCACTAGTGTCAATATCTCCGGGAATTTTTTATAGAAACATAAATAACAACAAATATGAAGGATAACTCTTCTCGGGTTCTCAGCCAGGTGAGTTGGAGATTTGCTTCCAAGCTTTCGACGGCTAGCTCTGCCATCTTCTTCAGGGATTGAAGTGATGTGGGACCATGTCTAGCCCGGTACATATGCAATAGTAGGGCTTCCCGCAGCGTGCCAATCAGAAGCTAGTTCCTAGTCCGACCGCCAGGCGCATGCAAAGAATGATTCTGAAACTGATCAGAAAGAGAAAAAGGAGTTGGCTGGATCACTGATTGAGAAGAAACTGCCTTCTGAAGGATGCACTGGAAGGAATGGTGAACGGGAGAAGAGTTCGGGACAGAAGAAGATATCAAATAATATACGACATTAAGAGAAAGGCAGAAAATAGGAGAAACTGGTAAATCCTGGGTTTGCAGTGAAAGACTTGCCATTGGGCAGAGCACTATGAATGAACGAGTCCGCAGTTTAAGAAAGTTGGACGGAAAATTGTGCCCTAACATCGTAAAGTGGCACCAACCTAAAGCAGAAATTGTCTTAGTGGCACAAATACATTACGACACTACAGCAAATGGCGCAAAAACATCATGGTGATCGTAAGTGGCGCATGCATGGAGCCCCCGAGCTCTATTAGCTACTGAACTAACAAAGAGGCGCGATTTGTTGTATTCTGGCATGGAACGACTGATATTAAAAATTGGAAGTCATCGTTAGATATCTGTACGTATGTGTAGTGCTGGAGTTGATGAAGGAGAGTTTGTCCCTCCTGCCATAAGAATGAGCCTCCTGATGACCGGCAACGCCCGAGAGCTGAAGAACGGAATGATCAAAGTCCTCAGCGGTATTCGAATGCCAAACAAAAATCATGGCCGGTCTCACATATGAGGGGGTTGTAAGTACAAAACGTAAATGAGAACAACAAAATTATTGTATACAGAATTCTAAATGGAAGTATACGGGAAACCGTTCCAAATATCAAGCAGCTAGCCAGCAACATCCTTGCATGCAAGAACGGGATACGTGTTGTTCTTGAGGAGAAGAAAAGTTCGAAAGAAAAGACTGCGAAGTTTAAGGCTTCATCGTACTTCCTGTAGATTTTTTTTTTCTCTGCGCTTCTTGCAATATTTTTCAGACGTCTACGAGTATTTCTTCAGATGTGAATGTACGTTTTACTTCCTCATAGACTGTATGTTCTAATTAATTGCGTACTCAATTTCTTCTGAATAGTATAAAAGTGAGACTGCTTACCGTGAGAGAAGTTACCAACTGGCTAGGAGCTCCTTACATCCTAGGTTCGCGGGTTCAAAGCCGGCTGAAGGGGATTGATTTTAATGGGCGATGAAATCATTAACATGACTTCCTAAGCCACCGGCGTAGCTCAGGCGTTAATGCGTTTGCCTGCTGATAATGGGCTGCGTTCGGGCGTTTGGTCTGAATACAGGTTTTTTTCTGAGGTTTTTCCCAAATGTAAGACGAATGTCAGGTAATCCCAAGGCGAATTATCGGCCTCATCTCGCCAAATAGGTTACCATCTCGCTATTACCAATTCCATCGACTTTAAATAACCTAGTAGTTGACATAGCTTCGTTAAATAATTGACAAAGAAATCCATGGTTTTCTTCGAGAAAGAAGTACATCCGAACGGACCATATTATACATTTACGGCTCCTAAAATAATCCTGTTCCTGATAAAGAGTTCTAGACGAAATTTGTCATGAGTTCTCGCCCACGTTGAATTTCAAGATTGAATAAATTCAACAGTTAAAAGCGTCGTAAAATATAGGCCCACTACTACTACTACTACTACTACTACTACTACTACTACTACTACTACTACTACTACTAGCCAGTCGTTAAGGCGCTTGCCTGCCGGTCTGAAGTTGCGCTCGGGCGCGGGTTCGATCCCCGCTTGGGCTGATTACCTGGTTGGGTTTTTCACGAGGTTTTCCCCAACCGGAAGGTGAATGCAAGGTAATCTATGGCGAATCCTTGGTCTCATCTCGCCAAATACCATCTCGCTATCACCAATCTCATCGACGCTAAATAACCTCGTAGTTGATACAGCGTCGTTAAATAGCCAACTAAAAACTCCTACTGCAACTACTGCTACTGCTACTACTACTACTACTACTACTACTACTACTACTACTACTACTACTACTACTACTACTACTACTACTTTTGATATTTTTATTTTGATGTAACTAGTGTCTATTGTAGGCAAAAACGAAAAAAAAAATGGCCCATTTTCTGTGTAACACGAAGCAGCAATGTCATGTACTGCATATTAACTATGGCCGGACTTACTAGACAACAATTCCCTTCGCAATGGCTTTAAGAAAAGCAATTGCTTACCATACGAGGGTGGTGTCGTCAAAGACAAATGAAAGTATAGGATGTCAGTCTTAATAACTGAAGTATAAATTAGACATAGCTCATACACTGATATAGGCCTACCGTGTGTTTGTCTGGGTGTAGGATATAGAAATTTAACATTGTCATGGTTCGTATCCCGGTCGGAGGAAGTTACCTGGTTGACATGTTTTCCGGGGTTTTCCCTCAACCTTATATGAACAAATGCTGAGTAGCTATCGGTGCTGGACCCCGGACCCATTTCAACGGCATTATCACCTTCATTTGATTCAGAAGCTAAATAACCTGAGATGTTGATACAGCGTCGTAAAATAACATACTAAAAACATTATTATAGGAAACCTGTGTGTAAAACAAAAGAAGAAATAACTTAATCACTTAATAACTTAATGTTTAGAACGTGATAGGGTTTGACAATTTTGAAAAACGAAAGAACATAATTGTGGATAAGACTCAAGTTCTTTTATTTTATAAATTGTCAAAGTTTGCTAATTTTTAAAAATGGCCAACTGATTAAGTTATTTTATTTCTTCACTGTTTTTATACATACGTTCTTATACTTGTACCCAGAAAAACACATGGTATAATCTGCACAATTGTAACATACTTACAAATGACTTGTAAGGAACCCGCAGGTTCATTGTCGTCCTCACTTAAGTCCGCCATCGGTCCCTATCTTGTGCAAGATTAATCCAATCTCTATCGTCATATCCCACCTCCCTCAAATCCATTTTATATCATCCTCCCATCTATGTCTCGGCCTCCCCGAAGGTCTTTTTTCCCTGCATTTCTGGATTCGCCCATACGTCCTACATGCCCTGCCCATCTCAAACGTCTGAATTTAATGTTCCAAATTATGTCAGATGAAGAATACAATGCGTGCAGTTCTGCGTTGTGTAACTTTCTCCATTCTTCTGTAACTTCATCCCTCTTAGTCCCAAATATTTTCCTACAAACCTTATTCTCAAACACCCTTAATTTCTGTTTCTCTTTCAAAGTGAGAGTCCAAGTTTCACAACCATACAGAACAACAGATAATATAACTGTTTTATAAATTCTAGCTTTAAGATTTTTTGACAGCGGACTAGGTGACAAAAGTTTCTCAACCGAATAATAACACGCATTTCCCATATTTATTCTGCGTTTAATTTACTCCCGAGTATCATTTATATTTGTGTTACTGTTGCTCCAAGATATTTGAATTTTCCCACCCCTAACATAATATCAATAAGCATTATACCAGAGGGTATTGAATTAGTGTTACTTAGTCCTGATAATTACCTAATTAAAATTAAATATAGGCCTAATATAAAATTAATCAAATAGTGGCATTGATCTTAAGTTTCTGGAGTTAAATAGATTTAGCCTCTTGTAAACCACCACAGCAAGTAAGACGTATTTTTTCGTCTGTCTCTGTTTTATCACCTGGCGAATAATTATTTGTATTTACTTCATTTGGGATAGACAATAAAATCCGAATGCAATCTTCAATTGCTTCCTTATTGAGAACGATTTATGTTGTATCTAGTCATGAGGTGTAAATAGAGAATTCTTTATTTTACTTATTTAAAGTCATTGTTATAATATAAGGAGCTGGACGAAGAAAAGATCAGATAAATGCAGTAGAATTGGATAAGTTGCGTGGAGATGTAAAACGTTTCTGAAGAGATTTTTTTAAAGTGAAACGGTTCGATCTAGTGACCTTTTGGTATGCAGACCAGAGGCGATGGAAGTTAATCGGAGTTGCTCGGTTACTGTGGTGTATTTTCGGCGAAAACAAAATGATAAAAGAAAGAAAAGAAGTGGAAGTCAGGCAGGCAGGCAAAGGGAGAGACTTGCGCCGTTTTCCTCCGCCTGGCTGATTTGAATATCGTAGCAGCAAGGCAGAATAGAACAAGTACAGCTTGTCTTTCCTGACATTCCACGATGTTCGCTACTGGGGGCCTTGCAGCAGTACACAGAACGGAAAAATCCTGTGCGATTTTATACTACACATATCATCTCTTCATAAGCAGCTGCTTATTCATGCATCCACGGCCCCCTAAATTATCCTACTTAACATGTGTCCGATATAGGCCTTACTCTTTTCGAAAACGAAAGAGAAGGGAATGGACGAAGGCAGATTAAATTAATCAATCCCCTTCTTTTCTCTTTTTGTGCGTATACAACAGTGGAGACTTCTTTTTAAGGCCCTTCACCCGGGTCCTGTCGGCGGCACAGGATAAAAATGTACGGACAGTTTCTCTAACACATAGATTTATTGTCATATACCGCAGGACGGGAGATCTCCAAGTTCATGATGCCGCTCTAGACGGGATCCTTGATGCTATACAAATTTCCCCTTGTTCAATTGTTCCTGCATCATTCAAGATTATTTATTGGTTTTTAAGGTCCTTATCATATGCATAAGACTATCTTATGACGACACACTTTGTGTGCGTGCGTACGTCCGTGTGGCTTACCAATGAATTCTACTGTTAACCTGAGTAAATTTTCTGCACGTGGTGTGAAATAAGTTGAAAAATGGGTGCAATCTGAATGACACAAACTTTCTCGTTATAATGTTAGAAAGTAAGTTATTACTAGAGACGAGAATTTCATGCACTTTAAAATCCCAAAATATTCATGCATTCATTCACTATCAAACTATAAAACATGCACGATCAAGCGAAAAATACGGGGACATCATTTTATTATTACAACATTTTTAATATTAACTTGCCTATACCTCTGGATCAACGCCGTTTGCTACCCCCTTCCACGACTGGAGTTCGATGATACTGGCATAATATACAAACAAATCACTTTGCTAGGTATAGGAGGGAAGAAAAGTAGTTCATCCATTTACGTAAACTAGGAAATATCGCGATTTTGAGTTTGATCATTTTCATTAGGTTTTTGTTTAATCAAAATACAGTACAGTATTACCAATGAGTGTTTTTACTCACAAACTGAGCTATCCATGTATTCATTATGCCTTGTAGATTATACTGTCTACAGCACATTAGCGTACAAAATAGAGAACAAAGTTAAATTGAAAAATAATCATAATATGGATATTTAAACACATTTTTTAAAATGGTGGCCGTTCATTTCGATACAGGCTTCAGTTCTAATGTGCATATTATCGCACTATAGACTATTGTACCTAATCCCAGTTACCAGTTTCGTTCTTCGTACTAGTAACTCATGTTAAAATAATTCTGTACCTACTCTATAAAAGAGTACCTTACGTACTGTAAATTCTATCTTCACTTCTGCCCGATCCGAAAAGATAAAATTACTCAGACATACTATCTGCTGTCCGTCCAAGTGGTTATGTCGTAGCGTCATAGAAAGGGAGGAAATCACGTGACAGTAAATTACTTAACGAGGCCCTTTTATTTAAGTTATTTTAAACAGTTGTATAATATTACGTAGACGTCCAATTCCTAACAGAAATTAATGTTCTCAGAAAAGAGCTAAGACAGCTCAGCCACTAGCTGGCGAATAAAAGCTGGTGGGAAAACCGGGATACGACATAGGCAAATGGACGACAGTACCTATGCGAAAATGATTTAATATTGAAAGCTCTTTCGTCTTTCGCGAAATATTTTTGGAACGTACTGTTTACTATGACCGTAAGGCTACTATGACTGTATATGCGGTCTTGGATCTGTGTGGAGGACGGTTGAATTTCATTAGTAGAAGGGGTGGGAGTGAAGTACATTCAAACACTCAGCTAGAATAAAAATTGAAGTAAAAATAAAATGATGTCCCTGTACATTAAAATATGCATTTTCATTTTTGCTGAAAATTTCTTATTTCACTTCACTTTTATTTGCACAGTTTACAACTAACAACATTTCTAAATTGGTTTCTGTGAGGTTCCTGTGCTTGTCAGTCAATATGTTTATGCAGACAGAGAAATAAGTTGAAAAATGGGTGCAATTTGAATGATACAAACTTTTTCGTTATAATTTTAGAAAGTGAGTTATTACTGGAGACGAGAATTTCATGCACTTTAAAATCCCGAAATATTCATGCATTCATGCACTATCAAACTATGATACAGGCACGATCAAGCGAAAAATACATTAAGGTATGCATTTTCCTTTTTGTTCCAAATTTCTTCTCCCATTTACCATTCCTTCCAGTGCATACTTCAGTAGGCTGTTTCTTCTGTTAGTGACGCAACCAATTCCTTTTCCTCTTCCTGATCAGTTTCAGCATCATTCTTTCTTCACCCACTCTTGGTTTCTTATTTTGCCTTTTCATTTCACGCGCTTCATATCTACATTTCAAATGCTTTTAGTCGCTTCTCTTCACTCCGTTGTGATGTCCATATTTCTGCCCCACACATTGCTACAATTCACACAAAGCACTTCACTAGTCTCTTCTTTAGTTCTTTTTTCACAGGTCCGCAGAAGATGCTCCTTTATCTAGTAAGATAGTAAGATAGTATCTTACAAGATATATTTAGTTCACTGTGTCATGATGGTCAAGACATCTTGCCCACTGTTACGTGATGTTCGGTATGTCTATAGAAGTCATTAGGTAATCGTGTGTAGAAGTCCATCTTACTTACATTTCATTTGGGTTTTTAGGCTTTTCTGTAGCGATAGAACTTATCTTTATATGTTTCGCCTCGAAAAAATATAGAGGCGTAAAATTTTACAGCCAATCAACTTCTCTCTCTTTCTGAGTAAAACCTCTCGATTTCCGTGACCGAGCCCGAGCCCATGGTCTCTAATTAGGATCATTTGAAAGTCTCTATATACGAAGAAATAAAAATCGGGAAATTTCACGAATTGGCTGCCCAGATCTCATTACTAATCCTGGCATGTGTTTCCGCCAAGTACTCAGCGCATTCAAATAGCGTTTAAACCACTAGCACGGCTGAAAACAATGTCGGCCTTATCTTCTTCGAATGATAGAATTATATCTGTGTCTGCAAAGTGGCGTATATTGCAGGAGATTCAGACGGAATAATGAGATCCAGGGTTCAGTGCACCCGCACCATCGAGTTCAGCTCACATGTGCATCCCGTGTCCATAACTTGCAGGACACAGTAAGAATTGCTGTAAAACAATCGAACGTGAACACAGTCTAGCGATGCTTAGTGGCTAATTTCACGCTTCTTAGTATAGTCCAGATCAGCCTAGGCCTACTTAACACCCTGAGGGTGAAACCTAACCATTTTTTCCCCTATTACTACGTATGGTAGTGGATTATCTATAGTGATTTTCTAGATGTCAGGTTGAATTTTCTTTTACCAACTTCGTTTCGAATTTCGAATAATAACAAGTACTAGCAGTTATTTTCTAACTGTTATGTAGGCAGCAATAATCTTGGGTTTGCAGTAGAAGGAAACTGACGAATTGGAAGTAACTAAGCTTGTGAAATTTGTACGTAATTAATAATTAATTAGTAATACCGGTATTAATATTATGTAATATCAATACATAATTCATTTTATTGTTCTCTACCTTTCAGTGTATAACAATCCGTTCCCTGTCTTTATTTAATTACTAGGCCCTTATTAAAAGGTTTAAAATTTTCTTTTCATGTTTGAGATCAAGTGTGCAGTCTCAAGTAAAAAGATATTAATGTCATGTTTTATGTTTCTTAGAAATGCAAATTTATTTGAGAATTGTTTTTTCTTCTATTTATATAACCATAGGTAATATATAATAGAACGAGAACATTTTGATAACTAAAATACTGTTCTGTTTTCTCTTTTTGTCACATTTAAACATTTATAATGTTATTTAATTCAATGATGTATGTTATTCAAAGTTACGAAATCTTTCCACGCCAACAAAATGCTGTTTCGAGAATGATGAGCGAGACTCGAAGTGCACGAGATTGAGACGAGACTCGAAAGGCAAATGCAACGAACACAGCGAGCGAGAGCGGCAGTTAGTTTTGTTCATCTCTAATGCTAACCTTTTTCCCACTGCGATGGACTTCCAGTACTTAAAAAGGAAGTCATATTTTTCATCCCTTAAGACTGTTCGTGGTTAAGGCTTTGCACTGCAAGCCGGAAGACTAGATGGTTCGGTTCAAGATGGTTACAAATAGTTTCTGCTTTTATCTAATCCTTTCGGATTTACTAAGAACCAGGGGTATTTACTTGGGGTAATAGAAAAAACACGTAAGATTGATATCTCTACTGCCTCGATGTTCCGCTAACCTGTGGGCCTTCTTAGCATGTAATGTGAGGAACTTTACCTTTTTACAACTATTGACCTAGTTCGGCATTACTCAAACTCACATTTGGACCTGATGCTATCTCACTCCCTCATTGTAGTGTCAACATGACAGTGTACCCTAGTCTAGAATGCCATGACACATTGAAATGACAACAGACGGACTTCCGCACCCTAGCCGGTTTTGAACCAACGACCCCGACTTCTGCGAAGCGTCAAAGCTGCACTTCAACCGTTCATCGACATGTGTTTTCTCATTCTAAGTATAGCTTCATTTCGTCGTGCTTACCCTTTATGGCATTTCTCGTAATTGCACTTTATCTTCTCTTCATCTTGTTCCAATTTCTAGTATTGCATCTTGCGACATAGCGTAAGTGAAATGATTCCGGTCTTCTAACGATTGCTCACCATATTATCGCCCGGCGGGGAGATGCATTCCAGCATTTAATGATGCGGTCAGGATGTGCAGAAGTTGTAACATATCACAGACAAGCTCTCCTTTATGTTCTGTCTGAAGTATTTCAAAATATCTTACATTCCAACTAAAATGTTTTTAACTAGTTGATCAATCTGTCAACGGGATTCAGGTCATGATGTCGTCAATAAAGCTAGAGCACCACTCAGAAGACGTGTATTCTAAATGTAAATATCACCATGTGCCGAAAAAATAATTTTTAGAGATTGTGGGATACAGAGGAATGATTTTTTTCTCTCTGTCAGAATAGGCATGTGTTCTGTTATTGAAAATTATCATAAACACTTATTTTCATCTGAAAAAGGAATTAAGACTGGTCCACAATAAACCGGGAACGGAAACGACAACGAGGACGGAAATACTGTAGGTATTGTTAAAATAAATGTATTTAAATGTGAGCATTTACAATTGACGAGAACCTTGCCGGTGCCCGGGAACGGGAACGTGAAAGTTAATTGTGAATGATCACATTTAAATATATTAACAATATTTCCGTTCTCGTTTCCGTTCCCGTTCCCGGTTTATTGTGAACCAGCCTTTATACAGAGTAGAAGTAATATAACTGCAGGTTTTAACACATATTCCTTGGATAGAGTACGACAAAAAATTCTAATACCATACTAGATGCCAAGGAATACCTTTCTCAGAAAAAAATAATTTTCCCTTAAATGTTAACACCGTTTTACTCGATAAGTACTGTTTGTACGATTCTGAGTTTTATTCTTGTCATTTATTTATTTATTATTTTGCTAATAATTATAACATAACATATATTATATATAGAAAAAGCTTTAGCTCGCCCCTGAAAGTGGAGAACTCGTGCTCAGGGGCGGATTAGAGAAACTGATAAGAACTAATTTAACCCTAAGCAGATTTTCAATAAAACGGACTATTTACTTGCAAATTAAATAAAAATATTAACACATATCGTTATTTCCTGCCATTAGGGAGACTGGCAACCCTGCTGCAGTGACTAAGGCACGGAATACTGCTATTCAGACCTGAGTTTGTGTGTATTCATACGTAAGCAGCGTTGCACTGTTGCAAAAGTACGCAAAATTTTAGTTTAATTTTCTAATTAACCACTACAGAACATGTAATACATAATAGATTTTTATTTATCTTAAAGTATTGTTTTCCCTCCCTCAATATGCACAGTTATACCACTCTCACCAAGTGTTTGCCAAACCCGTAAGTGGGACTAACTACATGATTAATGGAGTTGTGTTTGCTCCTCGCCAGTGCAATGAAATCGCATAATATCGCGATTGTGTGAAACTCGGTAAAAATGCCACGACAACGTATGGAAGCTTCAGCAGGCCTCTGGAAATGAAGTGATGTCAAGAGCACAAGATTCCCGACGGCATAAAATGTTTGCCGAGGGCAGAAGCAACGTTGAAGACAGAAGACAACATTACCAGAATACGTGAAGTTGTACGAACTGATAAGCGATTATTAGCCCAAATGATAGCACAAGAATTGAACATGTGTCTAGAAACTGTTCGCCTCATTCTAACTGAAGGCCTGGGGGTGAGAAAAATTTGTGCAGAAATCCTCCCAAAAATGTCACCTGGCAACAGCGAGATAAACGGAGAAATGTGGCTGCTCATCTGTTTCAACACTGCCACAGCCTCCGTATTCACCCAGCCTTGCTCCATGCGGCTTTCTCTTATTTCCAAAAGAGAAATCACTTATGAAAGGACGCCATTTTCAAACAAAAGGCCGTAACCGAGGCATTAAACAGTGTCTCAACAGATGAGTTTCACAGCTGCTACCAGCAGTGGCATCAACGTTGGAATAAGTGTGTGTAAGCTCAAGGGAACTATTTTGAATGTGATGACTAGAGCCCGGATGTTTAGGCATTTATTTTGGTTAAAATAGGCAGGCATATAGGCACTAAAATAGCTAAAATAGTAAAAATAGGCACTGAAATAGGCATTTATTATTCATGGAAACAGACAAAAAATAGACAAATACTTAATAAACTATCCCATACGTTACTCACTTTCCTTGGTTACATGTCACAACAAGATGCTTTTTTAAGTTGTCAACTGTCATAGTGAGCTGCCTATCAGAGAGAACGTTTTTCATGGTGGAAAAAGATCTTTCTACTTCTACTGAAGTGATTGGAGCAAACTTAAAACAACTTTTTTCAGAAGGACTGTCTCTACTTTCTTTCAGAGATCGGGAAAAACCGACTGTGTATTGTCTCAAAAAGAGGGATGTGAGAAGGGATTAGAGACTTCAAAGTACGCGTGACTTGTGCGTGCAAGCGACAACAGTAACGGGGGCTGGAGACTTGCTTTTAATTCTTCCCTCATCCCCTTTCTTTCGGTGGCAAACCCCGATGTGACCTGAGCACTGAGGGTTATACTGTTCAAACATCTTTGTTACGTGACATAAAAGATGGAATCGGTAGGGGAGAAAAGTTTATGACTTCTTGGAAACGTGTATTGCTGGAGAAACATTTGTGTGAGGTGAATATGTATATTTATTTTGTACGACCGTTCTTTTTTATTTTTTGATATAATTTATGTGCGGTTTATTTTAATTGCATTAAAAATATAGAAAATGTACAATAACGACGTAAAAAAGAGCATTTACCCTTAAAATAGGAAATGGGAGCTAAAATAGACAAAAAAAGGCAAAATAAAAATTGGATCTATCGTCCCCAAATGTGTGGAAACGTGTTTATCTCTATACATACACTCAGTTTAAAAAATGCATTTTGCCTTTCATCCAGGCTCTAGTGATCACATTGTAGTTGGTTAAAAAAGTATGTAAATGTGTTTTATAAACCAGTCTCATTACTTTATTGTCCTACCTCGTACATATGAAGTATCCATTTGTTGTTTCACCCATTTTTTCATTACACCCTATATATATAATCTTTTCGCTGTAAGAAAAATCCTAATGTAAACAATAGCACGTGACTGAAGTGAGTCTTCATTGGCCGCTGTTTGGCGCCATAGATTCTCAGTAAGTGTTCCCGCCTACTGTTGTACATTCTGTTTCATTTAAACATTTCCCGTTATTCATCAAGTAGGCCTAACCTCACTACTATGCTTTAGTTTGCTTAGGAAACATTTATTTTATAATTACTGTAATTGAATTATTTTTAAGTCTTATGTCTTCACAATGGACAGTTGAGGATGCAAAAGCCATACTTCAGTACCACGTGATTACGTGAAAACTATGAGCTCAAGTGACGCCAGCTTGTTACAAGAACAGACTACCTCGGTATTACTGTTGATATTCATCCGCGTTCATAGTACATAACAAAATATAAAAGTAGCTTTTCTTTTACATAGCGTTTTACATATGAGTAAAGTTAAATGTTTCATCGTATTCAACAACTAGAATTCAATGTTTTATTTTCAAATAATACAAGATTGTGATTTCCAAATACGAACTACATTTTCCTGCGTCATATGAGTATTTCGATTGGGAGCCAATCACGGATATGACAACAACGTGCTTATGTTTACATTAGGATTTTTCTTACAGCGAAAACAGTATAGCTAAATTTGCCATATTGCTGATACTAATAGCGTAATTAGAACTTGAGATACATGCCGAAAAGAAAAGGGAAGCAGAAAAAATATAGTGTACGGATTTTCATCAGTGGATTCACCGTAGTTTTTCTTCAGGGTTGGGCAGATAAAACCGGCCCCATCTCATGTCATATGATTTGGAAAATAAATTATGTAGGGTATTGATTTCTTTTCTTTCTTTTTTTCTTGAAAATGTAATTATGTTGGTTATACTGTATTTTCCGCGTGTTTTGTGTCATTGTTGTTGCGCCATTGTTGCTTATAACCTCTTCTGGTTGCTGTTTAAAAGTCAGACGTTCTAAACACATGTAAAGAGTTGTTCTTTAAATAAGCATGACTTATTCAATACCAGAGCGAATATTCATTGTGGAGGCATACGTACAGATCAGCTCTATTAAGGAAACACAACAATTATTCAGAGACAAATATCCGCTTCGCTCAGTACCAGCGAAAAGCAGCATTCAAGATTTGGTGCGAAAATGGCGTACGACTGGATCCATCAAAAATGTAACAAGGAACAGAACTCCTTCTGTCCGGACTCCTCAACTTACGGCGCGAATTAATGAATTTATGACTAGGAGTCCTCGAAAGTCTACCACGAGATTGGCTCAACAGGTTCATGTGAGTAGGAGAACTTGCGGACGTGTATTGAAGTGTTTGAAATTCAAATTCAAGAGGAGAATAATTACTGCTTCTTTCAACAAGATGGGGCAACACGTCACACATCTGAGAGGTCACTTGCCCGTATTCATCAGATGTTCACTGAAGAAAGGACTGTGAGCAAAAACTTATGGCCACCGCGGTCACCAGATTTGTCAACATGTGATTTTTATTTATGGGGTACTTGAAGGGAAAAGTGTACGAACAGAATCCCCATACCATTGATGATCTCAAGGATAATATCAGGAATTGCATCCGCAGTATCACCCATGAGGAATTGACACGTGTTTTCATGAACCTGTTAAAACGTGCACAGAAGTGTCTAGATGCAGATGGAGGGCACTTCCAACGTTTATTATGAAGGTAAATGCATTTTATTTTCATTCCATTTGAAGTTTGTTTCAAATCATTAGTACCTATCAATGTCATAACACGGGCCGGTTTTATCTGCCCAACACTGTATATAAGAGAAAAAAAAACAAATTATGTGCTATCGGAAATACCAGAGAATATGAGATTACTTGGAAGTACCAAGAATTGGAGTAACGTATTTCACTTACAAAGCTTCGACTGTATATTATCTTGTTGAAAACTTAACAGTTACCACCAGCCTAAAAAAGAAGGAATAAAAAATTGTAACAACGACATCTTTCTCAAGCTGGAACAACAGCAAATTTTATTTGTGGTATGCGGCCCCTCTCTCCTCGCCTTATATTAGGTAGGCAGTTGTGGACAACGCAGAGTACGGACGGGAACCGGCTTCTGCTGCCGTGTTGAGGGGTTTCTTGAATGTAGAATAGGGACAGGCCTCGTGCATACGTTATTTATACATACTTACATTCAGTAACCATGTTTTCTATCCAGTCCGTCTTCAGCGTCTTGCCTGGGCGGATCCGAGAACAGCACGCAATGCAAAAATCTTTTTCTTTAAGACAGAAAGCTACACATATATAAAAAAGGAAAAGACGAAAGGGGGGGGGGGACGTTAGCTGCTTTTAATTTTGTCTACCGTAATTTAGATTACATTAGAATGGTAGGGGAGAAGTGGGTACAGTGAGACAGGGAGAACAGTGAGACATTTTTTATTAGATGGTAAATTTTGATGTTGAAATGTTTGTAACAGTGGAGTTGTATGTTGCATGAGTAAAGTAACAGTATTTTCATACTCGATTTGATTCCATAGTCCCGAGCTGTTATTTCCGGCGTGACTCCGCCTCTTTGCTTACGCCTTAGAAAACGAAGGCTCTATAGTCCACACCTCTGGAGCAACGGTCAGCGCGTCTGGCTGCGAAACCAGGTGGCCCGGGTTCGAATCCTGGTCAGGGCAAGTTACCTGGTTGAGGTTTTTTCCGTGGTTTTCCCTCAACCTAATACGAGCAAATGCTGGGTAACTTTCGGTGCTGGACCCCGGACTCATTTCACCGGCATTATCACCTTCATATCATTCAGACGCTAAATAACCTAGATGTTGATACAGCGTCGTAAAATAACCCAATAACGAAGGCTCTATAAGGTCTAGGTAGATAATATCATTCGCCATTTTTGTTCTTACGTTACCGAGCTACCATACGAGAAATCTATTTGCAACACCGTTAAAAATGATCATGTCGTAACTCCTATGATAATAAATCAAACGCACTGTAATTCAGCAAATAATTGAGCGGCAAATAACGTCTTCGTGTGCTTTCTGCAAACGCCAACTAAAGAGCTAAAATGGCGGGCGATTATATTAAGTATTTATCGAGACTTAAGAAATGAATCAGCGAATCACAAGACGCACACGTTTAAATGTAGCCGACCTGCAACGCGATTGGCTGCCGGAAATTAGAGCGACGGGACTTTAGTTATAAAGGTGAGTGATGAAAAAATAATTCGTAATTTGTCACTCTAGAAGTAAAATTTTGGCTTGTGTTTAATGAAGGTTATATTGGATATATAAATTAAATAGAAATATGAATGTTTTGTTACCTAATACTATGGTATTTGACGTTATGTTGTGCAAAGTTTCGTCTTTCTTGTTTTGATTTTGAAGTGATGGCGCCGTTTTTAAACGAACTATGCGTAAAGGGAATAGTGAGACATGCCATTGAAGGGTACACTGAGACGTCTCACTGTTCTCATTTACCAATGATTTGCAAAAATAAACTGTAATTATATTACATTTACCAGTAATTAATATTAGAAATGAACATACTAGTAACCAATTTAGGAACTATAGCTTAAAATAATGGATACATTACATTTTAATGGTTTCTTAAATAAAAAATTATTCACAAAATTTAAAAATAATATATTAAAAATAATAAAGAATTAAATTAAATTCTTATAATTATAAGCTTTGTTGTCACCAAAAATTCATTTTATTTTTTTAGCAAAAGTTTGAAAAGTCATGGAAAATTCACTTTTCCTAATGTTCCAGATGTTTCAATGGTTTCGAAGTCAGACATCAAAATGATTCTAAATAAGTCTACAGAACCTGGCAAGTTAAAGAGTCAGCAAGCTTTTTTTTCTTTTGAAATAAATGTAAATCATTTCAATGTCCATTAATAGACACTGATGTCTCACTGTACCCTCCTGAATGGGAACAGTGAGACATTTGCATTTTTTTGACAAACACGTATTGTTTATTATGTCCTTTATCTATTAACATTTCTGTTTATGTATTATTGTACTCCATGTTTTAATGTATATTTCTATTGCACTTGATTTTTAAAATACTTGAAATTTCACTTGCATACATATCTCTTAATATTTTGTGTCTCACTGTACCCACTACTCCCCTACTCTGGTGTCTTTATAGTTTTCTTTCCTTTATTTTTTATCCCCCATACTCTTTACTCCCTCATACTATTACACAGATTTCCTTGCACTTGGAAAATGAAATTGAAAACATTATAATACGGAGATGATTGCAGATGTATTCATTTAACATCGGCTCGGTTTGCCTCCGCCGCGGAAGAAGTTCATTGCTATGCAGTTTAAGAGCAAATTATAAGGCTTGATGAGAAGTTTCCTTGCACATACATGTGAAAGAATTCTTTATGTGTGTCTGAGATCGTGTTGTGGGCTTGGTTTCTGTAGCATTAGTTTAGAATTGCAGTACATGATGGAGCAGTTCAAATTATATTCCTACATTTAAAAAATACCGCATAGTTTTTAGACTCTTTTCACATGAAACTCGCTTTATACACGTTCACCTGTTGGTTCACCTAATAGCGTAGTATCTCAACTGTTTTATTTAATTCCCAATGTTGAAAACCCGGGTTCAAATCCCGCAAGTGTCAGAGAGAATTTTTGTTTGACGAAAGACAATATTGCCTGCTTTTAGTTCAGAGAAGGAATATAGGCGTACCACGTATTAGGCCTACCAATGCCACACAATTTATTCTACGCCACATAAGGCCTATAGATGGAGAAACATCTAAATTTTCGAAATTTTGTATGACTTCAAAAGGGAAGTAAAAATTATCTGTTGGGTCTGCTATCAAGTGTGGCAGAAAGTAGTGTAAAAAATATTTCTTAACATGTTTAACTACGAAGTTACTTTTTCTGGCACATTTTGATGTTAAGTTCATACAATTAAATTTTGTCTTTTTAAAATCTTTCATGCAACGTATTTGTCTTTAATATTTATTTATTTTTTTATTGCTAGTAAGTTTGAATTGAATAAAAGTTAATAAATACAATGAAAGATAAACTAGCCCACTCCTGAGTCGTGCTCAGGAGGGGATTTCAATACAGACGAAAATAAAATTAAAATTGAGAGTGAATACAGATTAAATAGTGTTTAATATGTTTAAACCCAAACTATAAATCCAATAAAATTTTTTATATTTTTTATTGATTTGGAGAAGATTCGTGGTTGAAATATTATTGGAATAAAATTTGTTTAATAAACTGGGACCTTGACTCATGCTATGATAAAAAGCTGCATTGGTTTTACATTTTGGTTCAGACAAACTCAGAGAATTCATATTTTTAGTTTTATATTTATGTATATACCTTTCAAAGTTATTAAAATTTCTATGAAAATATTTTAATAAAATAAAATAATACATTTGTTTAATGTTGAAAACTTTGAAATGTTTAAACAACAATTCAGTTGGGTAATCTTTCTGCTTTTTTAAACAAATTTTAATACTTTTTTTCTGTAGTAAAATTAACGGATAAAGGTTGGATTTATACATACATACATACATACATACATACATACATACATACATACATACATAGTTTTCTGTTCAAGCGCAGGTTCTTCACTGCAAACCCAGCATTCTCCAACCTTCCCTCTTTTTTCACCTTCCTCTCGGTCTCCTCATATGATCCATATATCTTAATGTCGTCTATCATCTGATATCTTCTTCTGCCCCGAACTCTTCTCCCGCTTACCATTCCTTCCATATCATCTTTCAGTAGGCAGTTTCTTCTCAGCCATGACCCAGCCAATTTCGTTTTCTCTTGCTGATCAGTTTCAGAAGGGCTTTGTTTATAGTAGTGCTGTAGAAGGACTCTAATCTAAAATTTTATCACCTGAATTTTATATTCTTGGTATTGACAATTGACAACTGTCACATACAATATTCGTAATTAATTAATTAATTCATTCATAGTTTTCTGCCCAAGGGCAGATTTTCCACTGCAAACCGAGCATTTTTCAATATTCGCCATTTTCCGCATAATAACAATAGAATCCTGAGCATTGCATTGCCCAACTAAAGAAAATCATTAAGATCTTACAAAACACCAAACTTTAAAAAATCGGCATTATTTACGACCTAATATTACGTATACGTATATCATGTATGTATGTATGTATTTATTCACACTGCAATAGGTATATACCCGGTGGCAGTGGTAACTAATTACACTCATTAATGACAATAATAAACTTATTAATTAAAAATACAACAATGATAATACTAATAATAATAATAATAATAATAATAATAATAATAATAATAATAATAATAACAACAACAACAGGGAATATACTAAATTAAATGAAACGATCACTTAAAATAACATTTGAAATATTCTAGTTTGTATCTTAAAACTAAGATCGAACTAAAATCCACGAGTATATGTTCATATCTGCACAAGTACCTTTCAACATTACACTCATTTCGCTGTCAACTCACTCACTGCACTGGAACTACGACACATTTCACTGATTCTATCCTGATTTCACTAACACTTCAAAAACATTTCACTGTTCAAATACTTTGCACTGCCACTATAAACTATAAAGCTTCACTGACAGGAACACGTTTCACTTACACAGCACACTTCACTGACACGACATACTTCTTCACTGATACAACACACTTCACTGACACAACATAATTCTTCACTGATACAACACTTCAATAACAACATATCGTTTACACCCTTTAAGTACTGTGTATAATTACCGTCTATTAGTAAGGTCCTTAAGCCTATTTTTAAATACATTTTTGGTTGTTGGTAAAGCCTTTAGTAAGTCTGCAGGTAAAGCATTCCAATCCCTGATAGTACGATTGAGAAAAGAAAACTTTCCAGTGTCCGTCCTCTGCCTTCTTTCCCTCAATTTATATGAGTGGTCGTTCCTTGAAGAGTAATTTGGCGGCTGCAACCTATTTTTTATTTCTTTCCAGGCAGGCTCACCTCTGTATGTTTTGAACAGTGCGCATAATCGAATTCGCGTTCTCCTGTCCGTGAGTGTGTCCCATTTTAATGGTGAATTTTTCCGACAACACTTAAAAGCCCGTTTTTGAATCTTTTCCAGTGTCTTAATATGTTCTAATCTGTAAGGATCCCAACATGCAGCACCATATTCCATTACTGGACGTACTAGTGATTTATATGCAATCTCTTTGGATTTATCAGAACCTTTTCTTAGTACCCTCATCACAAAGTGTAACGCTCTCCATGCTTTTCCCGCTGTGTCTGTAACGTGTTCCCCCCAGCCGAGATCGCTGCTAAATGTTATTCCGAGGTATTTACATTTGTTAACTTCCGGAATGGTTTCACCCCCTAACGTATACGATGCGACTATTTTATTTCTTTTCCTTGTAAAGCTGATGGCTTTGCTCTTTAGAGAATTTATTTTCATTTTGTTGGCTATTGCCCAATCATTTATTCTATTGAGGTCATTCTGGAGAAGAGTAGTATCTTCATGACTTTTTATTTCCCTGTATAACATACAATCATCCGCGAATAAGCGAACCCTAGACAAGATATTAACTGGCAGATCATTTACAAAAGCCAAGAATAGAAGAGGCCCCAAGACACTCCCCTGCGGGACCCCGGAAGTAATTTCAATTGGGTTCGATAATTCCTCCCCTACTCGTACTCTCTGAGTACGACAAGTTAAAAATTCCTTGATCCACTGGAGCACTCTGAAGTCAATCCCCGTTGATTGTAGTTTAACCAACAATATATCATGTGGGACTACATCGAATGCGCGTGAAAAGTCAATAATCACTGCATCTACTTGGCTATTGGAATCTATTCCGTCTTCTAAATCCTGACATACCGTTACTAATTGACTCTCACATGAATAACCCCCTCGAAATCCAGAAGAAAGAAATATAAAGTTTTTCAGCCTCATATTTTAAAACAGTATACTCACTTTTAACTCCCATATCAATACGTAGTTTCTTGCCAGCTGATGAAATGACATCCGTCTCTGAAGCTTCCGGGATAGCCAGTTAGTTATCTATACTTCGTTCCATAATGTCTGACAGGAGATGTAAACGTTTCCGGCAGAAGAGAGTATAATTGCTATTCAACCAATGAGGAGATCTCATTCCACGCTTGGCCTGAAGTTGAGCGGTCTGCAGCGTTCTCTCCCCCCCCCCCATACAACTTCAAGATAAGCGTGGAATGAGACCTTTGCTATTGATTGAATAGCACTATTGTACTTCTCTGTCGGGAATGTTTACTTCTCCTGTTAGACATCATGGTACGAAGTATAGATGAGTTTGAAATCTGTGGTACTTCGTATTTTATTACTGTTAGTCATCTTCCGCGAAAAACCAGCAATCAGTCCGGGAAGTAGCGCACTATATGGGCGAAGACACAGCCCCCTGTTAGAAGACGAGATGTAGCTGTAGGGAGACCTCATAAAAAAGCAGAATTGCTGGAGGGGGATTTAAATGACTAATGTACTAGAAAGGTGATATGGAAGATAGTACGATAAGTGTTAGACTACTGACGTCAATCCTTTCCATAAATTGTGTGCGGAAAGTTTTCCAAATGAGTATGCGACTAAATTATTTTTGTGCGAGATCGTGCGCATTTGCTTGGTTTCCGCACAAAACCAATCCGCGGAAAGTTTAAAATTCCACATTCAGTATTCCCAACCTAACACACAAAACAACTTCTTACTACTTAAGTGATATATTCATTTTACTGCTTTAGGCTTTTAACATATTATTTTTAGAGACGTTCAGTATAGTAATAATTATAAATTGGAAACTTACCACTGCAATTTCACCTAAATTGCACTGTTAATTATTGTTTTTTTAAATATTTGCAAAAATTAAGTAATCTCTACAACTCCACTAAAGTTACTGCATTCGTGATGCAAGTAACATTAAGGAAGCCGCGAAAAAATCAACAAGATTCCAAACTCATCATAGACTGGGGGGGGGGGAAAGACAGACGTATATCACGGCCTGCTGGAGTATAGTAAACACAGAAAACATTTTAAAGCAACAATGTTGAAGATAGATATTTTTGTTTTGCAAATTTTCCGTCATTGAACAGAAACTAAGATGGGGATTTCATTGCAACTAATTAGAAATTCCTCTGTCAGGTATGTAATAAACGATATTCGCACAAAATAATGTACGATACACGAGCGGTATGTTTTCTTTCAATTCTCGGAAATTAAAAAAGATCAACTACGTTTCGCTTTTTCAAACTTTTCCTCGAACATGAAAACTTCAACATACCGCTCTTGTAACGCATATTACTATTACACCCGCGGAGAGAATCTATCACCGATCATCAGGATTTCCGCGGTGAGTCACCCGCGAACTGTTTTCCTCTCGGTGTGTCTGAGGTTATAATTTAACTCGAGAAATGCTAAATCCGCCACTGGTGGTGGGGCGCACAGACACGAAAGAATGTGGCTGGAGCTGCAGCCATTCGCGAGGTCCTGTGTTGAAGCTCTCTCTTTCTCCTTTTTAAAACCTGAATATTTATACCATTTCGAGCGTGCGACATCTTTATATTCGAAACAATGTTTTAGTCTTGTCAAACTTTGGAAGTAAAACATGCATTCACTTATCTTGAGATAACGGCCTTGGAGCTGGCTACTACACGGCGCTGTTCTAAAAAATGCCTAGCACCGCGCGCTAACAGTGTTTTATGGACGCACAACTGCGGCTCTCCGTATTTATTGCTGTTCCCACACATTTATCTGCGAAACCGTGGTTCGATTCTAGACAGGTTATATGGTTTGTGATGTACGAAGCGGAAATAGTAGGAATCGTTGTCATGCGGACAGCTAGATTATCCACTACTCTCGCCGTAATCCTGGCTTCAAATCCCAGTGTCGTAAGTGGAGTTTGTGGTGGGTAAAGACCAAGGTTCGATTCCCGGTGGAAGATCACGGGCATGGTACAAGAGTAGACTCTTCCTTCGATTTGCGCTCGGGCGTGGGTTCGATTCCCGATTGGGTTAATTACCTGGTAGGGTTTTAACTTGAGAATTGACCGTCATGTAAAAATGTATCTCTTGCTCTACTTGTATTTTATTCCTCCTGTTCTCTTTGTATTCGCATTGTTCTCCTTGTGTTCTCCTTATTCTCATTCTATTCCCTTTGTTCTCCTTGCGTTACCCTAATATTCCCGTTGTTCTCCTTGCCATCCCGTTGTTCTCTTTATCTTCTCGCTGTTCTTGTTTTCACGTTGTTCTCCCTGTCTTCCCCTTGTTCTCCCTGTCTTCCCCATGTTCTCCCTGTCTTCTCCTTTTCTCCCTCTCTTCCCTTCGTTCTCCCTTTCTTCGTCTTGTTCTCTCTTTCTTCCCCTTATTCTTCATGTTTTCCCCTTGTTCTCCCTTTCTTTCCCTTCTCCCTTTCTTCCCATTGATCTCTCTTAGTTCTCCTGTTCTCCCTTCCTTTTCCTTGTTCTCCCTTTATTTCCATTGTTCTTCTTTAGTTCTCCTTGTTTTCCCTTTCTTCTTCTTGTTTTCCCTTTCTTCTCCTTGTTTTTCCTTTCTTCCCGTTGTTCTCCCTGTCTTCCCCTTGTTCTCCTTGTCTTCCCCTTGTTCTTTATGACTTTCCCTTGTTCTCCCTGTCTTTCCCTTGTTCTTTATGTCTTCCCCATGTTTTCCCTGTCTTCCCCTTGTTCTCCATCTCTTCCCCTTGTTCTTCATGTCTTCCCCTTGTTCTCCCTGTCTTCCCTATGTTCTCCCTGTCTTCCCCTTGTTCTCCATCTCTTCCCCTTCTTCTCCCTTTCTTCCTCTTGTTCTCCCTTTCTTTCCCTTCTCCCTTTCTTCCCATTGATCTCTCTTAGTTCTCCTGTTCTCCCTTCCTTTTCCTTGTTCTCCCTTTATTTCCATTGTTCTTCTTTAGTTCTCCTTGTTTTCCCCTTCTTCTTCTTGTTTTCCCTTTCTTCTCCTTGTTTTTCCTTTCTTCCCGTTGTTCTCCCTGTCTTCCCCTTGTTCTCTTTGTCTTCCCCTTGTTCTTTATGTCTTCCCCATGTTTTCCCTGTCTTCCCCTTGTTCTCCATCTCTTCCCCTTGTTCTTCATGTCTTCCCCTTGTTCTTCATGTCTTCCCCTTGTTCTCCCTGTCTTCCCTATGTTCTCCCTGTCTTCTCCTTGTTCTCCATCTCTTCCCCTTGTTCTCCATCTCTTCCCCTTGTTCTCCATCTCTTCCCCTTCTTCTCCCTTTCTTCCTCTTGTTCTCCCTTTCTTTCCCTCTTTCTCCCTTTCATTCCCTTTGTCTCCCTTCCTGTTGTTTTTCCCTTTCTTTTTCTTGTTTTCCCTTTCTCCCCTTGTTCTCTCTTTCTTCTCCTCGTCCCTTTATTTCCCTTGTTCTCTCTTTCTTCTCCTTGTTCAGCTTGCCTTCTCCTTGTTCAGGTTGTCTTCCCCTTCCTCTTGTTCTCCTTGTTTTTACGAGGTTTTACTCACATGTAAGGCGAATGTCAGATAATCGCATGTTGAATCTCCGAACTCATCTAGCAGACTACCAACTCAGACAACTACAGTACTAAGTTACAGCGAAAGGAAATTTTATTTTGGGAAGTAGCCTACAAGTTTATCTGTTACTTCTGTTGTTTCTTTTTAAACGTCTACTTTAAGATGCTAGATAATCTATATCAACTGTCAGGTTATCTGCCGTTGTTGAAATTGGTGATAATTCGCCACGAAATTACCTAACATTCTCCTTACTGTTGGAGGAAAATCACAGAAGTAGAAATCAACCATATAATCAGCCCAAACGGAATTTGAACACGCCCGGAAGCAGCCTCGGATCAAGAATCCAGCTCATTGATTTCCCATTGTTTTAGAACGATAATATGATCAGTCCTGGAATCCCTTACAAGAACGTTAGATCACGCGTTAATTTTATATTTTCGTCTATCAAAATGCCGTACCGATTGTCTTTAGCATTGAGTTATGGAACAATATCAGAATAGTTGAAAATCAGCTGTGTCCTCAATAGTTACGTTCAGGGCCGATGTAAAATTCCTAGAATTTGTACCGCTCAAGTGAACCAATTAACAAGACGTCTTTATAGCGACATCACTGTATAAAAATTAGCGTCTGAAGGTCAGACTAATTAATAGCATTAGAACTTAAAAGTTGTAACACACGGTTGACCATAAAGCACATTGAATCACAGTTCCCAGTATGATCAGTTTTATCAATTAAGCGAGCGTGTTTGAAGTAGGAGTGCGCTCCCATCTGCGTATGCTAACACAGAGCGAGGGACTCCTTGCAAATAATAGGCAGTATCTTAAGACAGAAGTCAGTTGCTACAGAGATTGCTTACCTCGCAAATAACGTTGTTGACGTGCGGTACAGCGGTATCATGTTTCTAATTGCAAAAGCCTACGCTAGACAATCATATTTACATCAAAACCTAATGTTCACAAGATACAACTTATCTCACTTGATAGTATAAACAAGGGAATTATGCATTGAGTCATTATAAACATCTGACACCTCTCCATGGAAGGCCATGCATCGTGTTACGTCATTTTGTTTTTCAATGTAGATACAATTTAGCATACAGCTCGTATATTTTGTGATTTACAATAATAGTAGCCGCAGTATTTTATTTAATGACGATTTCAACTGAAGATTTTATTCAGCGTTAAAATTGAACGTGGGAGTAATGGAGGACGAATTTCTCCCGGAGCTCTGTGAGAAGAGCAAGGTTCTCTCATGTACTCTGGAACTACGATACAGGCCTTCCATCTTTACTATACTTTCTGCAAGGCATGTTGAGATTTCCGTCGCCATTTAAAATCCATCGCCTTCGGGTGGATTTTGAACCCCAGAATATTCGATGAAATGATTATCATGGTGGCTACCTGAACACCAAGGTAGACTGTAATATGATGATAATGATAATAAAATTAATAATTTATTATCAACAGTAATCTCACTAGAGGTTTTGATTTATCTACAGAAAATCAAAACTGGGGTCCGATTTAATTGACGATTAGAAGAAATAAAGTACTCTAATACAATAAAATATTAATTGACTTTGAAATTTTATTTCACTAATGTTAGCTTCACCAAAACATTTGGACGGAGTCGCCATTTTCAGTTGACTGTCTATGCTGTAAACAAATGACGATCGCAAAGGATGTTTTATAGAACTGTAAATAATAAAATTTGTAGTTTAAAATGTTGTTTTGGTGGCCGAGTAGCTCAGTTGGTAGAGCAGCTGGCTGCGGACTGAAAGGTCCGGGGTTCGATCCCAGGTGGTGACAGGATTTTGTCTCGTTGCCAAACTTTCAGGACGGCCCCGAGGTTCACTCAGCCTCCTATAAAATTGAGTACCGGGTTTTCCCCGGGGGTAAAAGGCGGTCAGAGCGTGGTGCCGACCACACCACCTCATTCTAGTGCCGAGGTCATGGAAAGCATGAGGCTCTACCTCCATGCCCCCCAAGTGCCTTCATGACATGTTACGCGGATACCTTTACCTTTAGTTTGAAATGTTGGCAAACAAAGAAACAAATAGTAGGAAGGTGATAAAAACTGGAGAGAGTATATAAAGATTAGAAGAAATAAAGTACTCTAATACAATAAAATAGATATTAATTGACTTAGGCCTACTAAATTCTATTTCACTAATGTTACCTTCACCAAAATGTTTGATGGAGCCGCCATTTTTAGTCGACTAGCTATGCGGGAAACAAATTACGATCGCAAAGCATGTTTTATAGTACCATGAAGAATTTGCAGTTTGAAATGTTGGCAAAGAAACAAATGCTAGGGTAGTGATGAAAACAAACAAATGCTAGGGAAGCGATAAAATTAAACAAATGCTAGGGAAACGATAAAATTGTGCGATAAGCAGCCATGATAGGTTGAAAGACGTCCTTTCTTACCGTTTTATTGGTTAAAAGTAGTATGACGTAGTAAAAGTGTAATAGTCGATAAAAAATACCAAGGCGACAATAGGCGGATTCTCAACCAGAGTAACTTAAGCAGCATTCCCGGCAGATTTCGTGAGACCTGTGGTGACGAAACAGACGTTGGACGTATACTCTAATTACTGTGGTTTTACAAAATACCTTTACTCCACTATTGCTTTGTTGCAAGTATAAATAATAATAATAATAATAATAATAATAATAATAATAATAATAATAATAATAATAAACATCGTCTCCCAAGAATAATGAAAAAATTACCAACTTTGGGGAATAAGACTCAGGGATGACCACTGAAACGACTACTGGACAAATGACGTCGGAACGGATCAACCATTTGGTCCAAATCCATGATGACGATGTTGATGATGATGATGATGATGATGATGATATAAACAAAGAGCCTACTGTAGTATGGTAAAGTTGAATATCTGTCAAAGCTTTGACGTTCGACCATAGCGCCAGACATCTTTCTCGAAAGAGTGCATCTTTCGCCTACTTTTGAGACATCGGTGAACTTCCTAGCAAGATACTCAATCCCGTGACATTCAGTGAAAAAAGTATCACGGAATTAGGAATATCACGGAATTAGGCAACTTTACTCTACATAACAACCTGCCTAACCTACATATTCATACTTAACACAACCACCACCGCCGTTTATGATTTACACCTGCTCCAGGACTTCTATCATCACAATCATCTAAATCATCATCTTACTCTTCTTTTCGTCTCCATTTCCACATTCGTTTTCATACTCCTCATCATTGTTTCCTTCATTTTCATCACCACTATTATTTCGTCTATTATTATCACAACTAGCATTTTCTCCTTCATTTTCTTTATCACCATTTTAAGCTTAAACTAATTTTAATTTTCTTTACCATTATTTTCTTTTCCATCTCTTTTTCCATCTTCAGCCTCTTAATTGAATATTCATCAGCATCATTTCTTCACTTTCTTGATGATGATAGTTTTCTTTGTCTTCCTAATTATCATTATTTTCTTCTCAATATTTTTCATTTTCACTTCACCATAATTTTCTTTACCATTTTAATCATAATGTTATTCATTACCAAACAGTTTTCATCTTCAACAATCACCATTAACTTCCTTTTTCTTAATAGTATATTTATTTTTCATTTCTTCTTCATCTTCCATTATTTCCTTCATCAGTATCATGATAATCATTTTCTTCACCATTATTTTTTATTAGTTTTTACAACCACTACTTCCTTTATCTCTTTCTTCAACTTAGCCTGTTTTTCTTCATAGACATAATTTTCTTCGCCTTCCTCTTCATCACATTTTCATCAGTATCATGAACATCTTCCTTTGAATTTTTAACCCTTTTTTACTAATGGCGGATACTGATTGTTCGTCATTCATCCATATGAAGCCACTTATGTAGACCAATTTATCAACAGAGACATTGCCCAGGGGCGCTGTAGGAGACTAGTCTACGCCACACCCGCAATGAGATGATGATGATGGGGATTTGTTGGGATGCCACAGGGGAATTGGAGCTCCCGGAGAAAACCTGTGTGTTACTTGGACCACAGGCTTGCCCAATACAAGATCTTTAACAACATAATCTTGCCAATTTTTATTAGCGTTATTTTCATCACCTTCTTAACTATGATCTTCCATCATTACTTACTTACTTACTTACAAATGTCTTTTAAGGAACCCGAAGGTTCATTGCCGCCCTCACATAAGCCCGCCATCGGTTACTATCCTGTGCAAGATTAATCCAGTCTCTATCATCACACCCCACCTCCCTCAAATCCATTTTAATATTATCCTCCCATCTACGTCTCGGCCTCCCTAAAGGTCTTTTTCCCTCCGGTCTCCCAACTAACACACTATATGCATTTCTGGATTCGCCCATACGTGCTACATGCCCTGCCCATCTCAAACGTCTGGATTTTAAGTTCCTAATTATGTTAGGTGAAGAATACAATGCGTGCAGTTCTGTGTTGTGTAACTTTCTCCATTCTCCTGTAGCTTCATCCCGCTTAGCCCCAAATATTTTCCTAAGCACCTTATTCTCAAATACCCTTAACCTATGTTCCTCTCTCAGAGTGAGAGTCCAAGTTTCACAACCATACAGAAGAACAGGTAATATAACTGTTTTATAAATTCTAACTTTCAGATTTTTGGACAGCAGACTGGATGATAAGAGCTTCTCAACCGAATAATAACACGCATTTCCCATATTTATTCTGCGTTTAATTTCCTCCCGAGTATCATTTATATTTGTTACTGTTGCTCCAAGGTATTTGAATTTTTGCACCTCTTCGAAGGATAAATCTCCAATTTTTATATTTCCATTTCGTGCAATATTCTGGTCACGAGACATAATCATATACTTCGTCTTTTCGGGATTTACTTCCAAACCGATCGCTTTACTTGCTTCAAGTAAAATTTCCGTGTTTTCCCTAATCGTTTGTGGATTTTCTCCTAACATATTCACGTCATCTGCATAGACAAGAAGCTGATGTAACCCATTCAATTCCAAACCCTGCCTGTTATCCTGAACTTTCAGTCCTATTCCGAGGCTTATTGTAGGGATTCGTAACAAGCTGTTTTTTTTACGGTGATGGGTTGTTAGCCCTTCGCCCAGCCCCCAAGCTGGAGGACCACCCCTTATCGGCTGTCCACGACTGCTTGTTCAATATATTCGCAGCTACCCTCCATATCTGGAGGCCGTCTCCTCTATCCGCAACCTGAGGACGCGCCATGCCGTGGTGATAGGGACCCACCATGCATAAGATCTTCCATCATTACCAAATTTTATTGTTCTTTATCAGATTCATCATAATATAATATTTGTTTGGACATAGGTATTGGTTCCAACATATTAAATATTTTCATTGGCTAGCCTAACATTTTCTGTTTCAATAATCGGGAATAATAATTACTGTGTACATAATGTCGTTGTTTGTTTACTTAGTCATTCATTCCATTACTTTTCATTAACTTTTTCATTATTTCATTCACTCCCATTCATGTAAGAGTGCTTCCAGGACGATACGTCCACAGCAATACGTCCATCAGACAATTTGTCCACTACCTCACGTCCACAGCTATTTTGCCCAAGGAAATTAGTCCAGCAAACATTGCGTCCACCAAAAAATTTGTCCATTAATATTTCGATCAAAAATTGTGTCCATAATTTTTTCCCAATTTTTTCTTTGTCTACTAGTTCCTGTGCCAAATAAATACTTTGTCCTGGAATATTTTGTTCATATTTGGATAACAAGTACCTCCAATTTTCTATGGGGAAATAAAAGAAGGGTTGGTATGGAAATGTATTTAATTATTTTGTAACATAATAATGTTAATTTCTATGGAAATATGTAGTTCATTGGTTCAGTATTAAAATGATAATAACCGTAAGAGAGCGGGACATGCTAGTCCACAACAATTATTACACTTACCACTTTCATTGCCATTATTATTATTATTATTATTATTATTATTATTATTATTATTATTATTATTATTATTATTATATTAGTGGTAGTGGTATAGTAGTAATAATGTATTAGTTTTTTTAAAACCATTTATGCAAATGGACAATCAGGAATATTGGACACAGTGTACTGGACGAGACAATAAAATGGACAACTTAATAAAGAGAACAAAGATAAATGTAGGACATAATAAAATTGGACCAAACTTTCAGAGGACAAAATAGCACAATGGACATTTAAATTGTGGACGAAATAATAGTGGACATAAAACACCAGAGGACGAAAAAAAAATATTCGACAGAATATCAAAGGGACGTGCGAAAGAGTGGACGAAATATCCGTGGACACAGCGTCTGAGAACCGTAAGAGTTAATTATAGTCGCGACGCTGTTATTCCCGGCGCGACTCCTCCTCTTTGCTTACGTGTTAGGAAGTGAAGGCTCTATAAAGTCTAGGTAGGTAGTATCATTCGCCATTTTTGTTCTTTCATTGCCGAGATACGATACGAGGAATCTATTTGCCACATCGTTAAACATTATCATGTCGTAGCTCCTATGATAATAAATCAAACGCACTATAATTCAACAAATAATTGAGTGGCAAATAACTTCTTCGTGTGCTTTCTGCGAACGCCAACGAAAGAGCCAAAATGGCGGGCGATTATATTAAGTATTTATCGAGCCTTAAGAAATGAATAACGTCTTCCTCAGCGAATCAAAAGACGCACACGTTTAAATGTAGCCGACCTGCAACGAGATTGGCTGCCGGAAATTAGAGCGACGGGACTATAATTCCCATCATATTCTTTTACGATCTTTTATATGCTTCGAATTCTCCATGCATTTTAGACGACCTAAATTGTGTGTGTAAACCAAATTCTTCTCTGTATGTTATCACTGATTTACATTTAACTTCATAATAATATGATCACTCCGTAAAGCGAAAGCTCCTGTATACTGAACGTATAAATCACACGCGATTCTGACTACTATCTTCCTTCCTAAACTAAAGTTCTTGGCATTTAAACTGAAATATTATCCAACGAAATACTAAATGTGCCACTGTCTTTTAACAACAATCGGTCGTCCAAGGACGATAAGCTCAAGGGTAGTGATGAATGAGATGTTTATTTTAGTTTAAGTGTTTGAATTTTTTTTCGCAGCTGCTTTTCATTTCTGAATTTGACCTTCGTGTGTGTAAAACGCCGGGTCTTTGTTCTGCGGTTCCATGATGAGACTTGTGCACAATGTTAACTCTGTCCATTGTATGAAGGGCAAATCAAAGCACATGCTTTCACATACCTGCGTTGCGTGGTGTCATATGCATACACACACGAGTGGGAGTCGATGTCCCTAGCATTCGAAATAATACGCAGCTTGCTCAGGGTGTGCGTGAAGTTCTGGATCCGTATTTCGATCGACATGGTAATGTTGTTAGTTCAGAAGCAACTAAGTGTGTGATCTTCTCTGCGTACGATTTCTGTATTCATAACACGCTTTTCAAAGTTGTTGTTGTTAAGTCAACTGTCCGACGACAGGTCTGAACCTCACAAAGAAGGCCAGGAGATAATGGAGTAGGGTGGCCAATTCCTTTCCCCCTCCATTGCATATATCACCGAGTCCACACCTGTGGAGTAACGGTTAGCGCGTCTAGCTGCGAAACCAGGTGGCCGGGTTCGATTCCCGGTCGGGGCAAGTTACCTGGTTGAGGTTTTTTCCGGGGTTTTCCCTCAACCCAATATGAGCAAATGCTGGGTAACTTTCGGTGTTGGGCCCCGGACTCATTTCACCGGCATTATCACCTTCATCTCATTCAGACGCTAAATAACCTAAGCTGTTGATACAGCGTCGTAAAATAACCTACTAAAATAAAATAAAAATACATCACCGACTAGTTACATATTATACTAGTCAGACTTCAGATGCATACAAAGAATTCTGCAGTGCCTGGGAAAAGTGACACAAGTCAGTTTCCACAAACCTTTTTTTATAATTTATTGACAACTTACAGAACATCTGCTCGCTTGGGAAAAGATACATAAGTATTTCTCCCATTACAATAATTCATACAGAAAAAAATCAAATCGACATAAACCAGTGTAAGTTGTCAATAAATTATCAAAAAAGGTTTGTTGAAACTGACTTATGTCACTTTTTCCAGACACTGCAGAATTGTTCTTCCTCTGACACATCATAAAGTGAAATGTACTGCCTGATAATAGATGTAACTTACATATCAGCCAGAACCTCAATCAGAGGATCTTGTCAACAGTAATCTCACTAGAGATTTTGATTTATATAGAGAAAATCAAAACTCGAATGGGATTTAATTTACTATTACACGATTAGAAGGAAGTATATAAAGATTAGAAGAAATAAAGTATTCTAATTCAATAAAATATTAATTGACTTACTGAAAGTCTATTTTGCTAATGTTAGCTTCACCAAAACGTTCCAACGGAGCCACCATTTTCAGTTGACTGTCTATGTTATAAACAAATGACGATCGCAAAGCATGTTTGATAGTACCGTAAATACTTTTCAGTTTGAAATGTTGGCAAACAAAGAAACAAATGCTAGAGTAGTGATAAAAACAAAACAAATCCTAGGGAAGCGATAAAATTGTGCTATAAGCATCCATGATTGGTTGAAAGACGTCCTTTCGTGCAGTTTTATTGATCAAAAGTAGTAAGGCATAGTAAAAGTGTAATATTCAAAGTAAAACATTTCATTTTGCGTATGATTTTTGTATTCATAACACGCTTGTCAAAGTTTTTGTTTAGTCAGTTATCCGAAGACAGGTCTGAACCTCACAAGTGATACTAAGAAGACACCACTTATGAAACAACTAGGCCAGGAGATAATGGGGTAGGTTGACCAATTCCTTTCCCCCTCCATTGCATACATCACCGACTAGTTGCATATTACACTAGTCAGACTTCAGATGCATGCAAACAATTGTTCTTCCTCTGACGATATCATGAAGTGAAATGTACTGCCTGATAATAGATGTAACTTACATGTCAGCCAGAACTTCAATCGGAGGATCTTGTCAACAGTAATCTCACTAGAGATTTTGATTTATCTAGAGAAGATCAAAACTCGAGTGTGATTTAATTGACTCACACGATTAGAAGAAAGTATTTAAAGATTAGAAGAAATAAAGTACTCTAATACAATAAAATATTAATTGACTTACTGAAATTCTATTTCACTAATGTCAGCTTCACCAAAACGTTTCAATGAAGCCGCCATTTTCAGTTGACTGGCTATGGTATAAACAAATGACAATCGCAAAGCATGTTTTATAGTACCGTAAAGACTTTTCAGTTTGAAATGTTGGCAAACAAAGAAACAATGGTAGGAAGGTGATAAAAACAGAAGATAGTATATAAAGATTAGAAGAAATAAAGTATTCTAATACAATAAAATATTAATTGACTTACTGAAATTCTATTTCACTGATGTTAGCTTCACCAAAATGTTTGAACGGAGCCGCCATTTTCAGTCGACTATCTATACGGAAAACAAATGACGATTGCGAAGCATGTTTTATAGTAAAGTAAAGAATTTGCAGTTTGAAATGTTGGTAAACAAAGAAACAAATGCTAGAGTAGTGATAAAAACAAAACAAATGCTAGGGAAGCGATAAAATTGTGCTATAAGCAGCCATGATTGGTTGAAAGACTTCCTTTCGTACCGTTTTATCGATCAAAAGTAGTATGACGTAGTAAAAGTGGAATAGTCAAAGCAAAACATTTCATTTTATAGGTGTGTGTATGTATGTATGTATGTATGTACTTATGTATGTATAGTTTCGGTGCTGAATTAGTTCCCTCGCGGAATGTTTTTGTGTGAGATAGACCTATATATTTTTTGCACCCATCAATAATTACTTGTAATGTCAAGCGGTATTGGTATCCCTAGTTACAATTATCTATAATAGTACATTGATTTTTACCACCATCATCCACGGTGATGACTCCACGTGGGGTTTAAATGCACAACAACACATGTAATTTGAAAATGCTAACGCATCATTGGGAGACATATGTTACCCCTGCTTGTGATTACAGTAGTATCTGAGTAGGCCTAATCAATAAACGAAATCTTATTTTATCTCTTCAAAGGAAGGAACTAGGATACTATATGTGTATGTGTGCATGCGTGGCTGGATGGATAATGGCTGCTATATTCGTGCGTGCGTGTGTATATGGGTGGGTTGATACATGGCATGTGTATTACTTCGCTATCCGCCGTCTTCTTGTCATGAACAGTTTTCTGCGAATTCATGTTGAGGACTACATCGTAACATTGCTTTTTCATCTCCTGTCATCTATTTATGTTTCTAAATCATCTTGCTTCCAAACTCATATTGTCCTTTCTTCTGTTTCTTCCTGGAAAGAATTACGTCTTGTATATTTCTTCTCCTTATTTCTTCTCATTCCCTGATCCTTAACTTGTTTTGATTTTCATATTGCCATAGTTTTTATTTTATTCCCTTATGGCTCCATTTACCCACTTTTCGTCCCTTTGTCTCCATCTCGCGTCCGGAACGGTACTGGTTGCCTTCTCCCTCTTTTTGCCCCTGTTAATGTTCAGACCACACGCGATGAGCGTATGCGATTCTTTTTGTTTGTTAACGTACTTACGTCTGCATCAGAAGCTTCAATAAACATTATAACAGCAACTTCTTTCCCGCTGATTTCTAGAAATGTTATTGTCTTTCAAATTGTTTGTAAATGGTCACCTTCATATACAAGGTTATGAAGCTAACAACCAGACAATAAGCACTTCTCTGCTGAAAAGATTTTGTGAGCAAGAACATTATGAAAAAATCGTCTTCATTATGGAAGACAGTTCAACTCCGAGTATCTGGAGCAAGTATTTGGAAGAGCTGTGGAGTCGGAAGAAATTCTGGATGAACCTGGAGTCTGAAAACTCTGTTTGGAATAGGAAGACATTCTGAATGTAGTCGTAGAGTCGGACAAATTATGAGCAAAGTGGTGTAGTAGAAAAAGAATTGGATGTAGTTATAGAGTCGGAAGAAATTTTTGGTGTAGTAGTTTCGGAAGAAATTTTGGACGTAGTCGTGGATCGGAAGAAATTTTCGATGTAGTATTATAATCGATGTAGTCGAAAGAATTGTTGGTGTTAGTCGTAGAATCGAAAGAAATTTTGAGTGTAAGTCGTAGAGTCTGAAGAAATTTTGAATCTACGAATAGTAGTAGAATCTGAAGAAATTGTGGATGTAACTCAGTTGGGAGAAATTCTTGGTGAAATATTAGAATAGAAAATGATCTGTATGTAGTCATGGAGACGAAAAAATTTGAATGCATTTCGTAGAGTCGAAAAAATTATAGACGTAAGTGATAGTGTCGGAAGAAATTTTAGGTCTAGTCGTTGGAGTTGGAAGAAATTTTGGATGCAGTCGATTCGAAAAAAAATTAGGTCTTCGTCATTGTGCCTGAAGAAATTGTGGGTATAGCAGAGTCGGAAGAAATTATGGATATAGTTGTAGAGTCGTCAGAAATTCTTTATGAAGTATTGGAGTCGAAAATAGTTTGGATATAATCATAGTGCAAAAAAAATTGAGTCTAGGTCATAGAGCCAGAAAAAAAGTAATGAATGTGGGTCGCTAGAGTTGGAAGACATTTTGAATGTAGTCGTAGATTCTGAAAAAAAAAATGGATGTAACCACAGAGTCTGAAAGAATTTTGAGCGTAGTAGAGTTGGAAGAAATTATGGCTGTAGTCATAGAATTGAAATAAATTTGAGTCGGAAGAAATTCTGGGTGGAATTGGAAGGGCTTGGGGCTAATGACTCTTGTCAGGACTGAGGCAGGATTGCCCATCTGTCAGCATTGGATTCACGGATGCCACCTAGGACATCTGTCGGACATATATGGGGCGCACAATGGTCAATGTAAGCATAAATGCAAGGATGCGGCCCTCGATAAGTTAAGCCAAAATGTTAATCTTTAGATCAATGAGGTTGACAATCACTTGTTAGTTTAGCTACGCTTACTGTCTAACAAAGCAGAAATAAAATCTTTACGGTACCACAGGATATTCTTCAATAAGTGTATATACTGTATACAGGGTGTTTCCGAGGTGGTGTTAAAAACTTTCAGAAATGATGGCGAAGGACACATGTATCAATTTGGGATAAAGAACCATGGTCCGGAAATAACTGAGTCGAAAGTTATAACCAAAAATAGTTGTGTAGAAATGGAACTGTAATTTGGCACCACGTGCCCTCCTTCCCTTAACTTTTGGATTTATTTTATTTTAGTTGGTTATTTAACGACGCTGTATCAACTACTAGGTTATTTAGCGTCGATGAGATTGGTGATAGCGAAATGATATTTGGCGAGATGAGGCCGAGGATTCGTCAGAGATTACCTTGTATTCACATTACGGTTGGGGAAAATCTCGGAAAAAACCCAACCAGGTAATCAGCCAAAGCGGGGATCCAACCCGCGCCCGAACAAAACTTCAGACCGGCAGGCAACCGCCTTAACCGACTGAGCCACGCCGGTGGCTTTAACTTTTGGAACAGTCGTAGAAAAATGATATGGGCCGTATGTCTCCTACGTGGGTACTTGCCCCGATACAATCTGTGAGCTTGTCTACTGTTCCCATTGGCTCATCCATATTCGAAAATCAGGTCTGCTTATTCCGCTTGTACACATACACTGCTGTCTATAGACGTGCATATCAGGACCGACCATATCCATTACACATTACGCTATCTGCATTGCTTTAGTGTAGTTTCCTGTCCCATCCCTCAGACAGCGCATTGAGTGGAATACTGTAAGTAGACAACGTAAACAACGTCAGATGAATATAGTATGTGTAAGATGTACAGATAAATACACATAAATAAGATGTACAGAGGAATAAAATTATTTCATTTCCACAGAATTATTTTTGCTTGTAACTTTCGACTCGGTCATTTCCGGAGCAGGGTTCCTTATCTCAAATTGATACATGTGCCCTTCGCCATCATCCCTGAAAGTTTGTAACACCACCTCGGAAACATTCTGTATATAAGGAGTGATATCTGCTATGAATGAATGAGAGTAAGGGACTGAAGTGGGGTGTAGCGGAGTGGATTTTCTTGTATTTATAGCGAACCTACCCCAAGGAATCTGACATGGACTTTTGCTTCGGAGGTGAACGTACACGCAGGCGTAGCTGCAACCCGATATCCTTTGTGTTATCTGCAGACAAGTGCATAATGGATACTGCAAACAACTCCACAACGTTTGGAAAACCCATGCATCGTATAGAACAGCTGAGCACAGCCATTGGAAAATATTGCGCAATTTCCTTCTTTTGCTGCGAAACTCTTTGTTTCTAGTGAACCACGCCTCGCTGGAATCTGCTGTGAAATGCATGTTAGCCACCCAGTACGGTCAAGTTGCAGAAGTTATGGTACAATATTTTACAACTTTTTGTGCCACTTTTTATACTTATCTCAATGTAATTGATAGTGGTCGTCTGCTACCTTCATCGCTCTCACCAAACTATCTCTATTGTCACAAAAATAATTTTATTTAATATACAACAGCTATCACCACAAATTTAATGTCCCTACTATAATCGTATTCACCACAAAATATCACTGTTATCGACACAATCTGCTTAGTTCAGGATTGTATATTTATGCTCGACCATGCCGAAATGTAGTAATTATACACCTGGTAGCAGCCCTTTAATGGACCTCATTAAAGTACACCTATTCATTAAAGTTCAGATTCTCCACCAATCAGAAGACAATATGAAAGCGCAAGTATCGATTATTCTCGGATATGCAATCGAAAGACAACTAGCGAAACGTCACGGAGGCTGGAAATCCAATACTGTCGCAGAAGGTTATGTTCTGTTACTATAATAATTAGCGTTAATTGTAAATAATATTCAAATAAATTCAATTTGTCATCTCGTTTTCAATGTCTAAATCAATATCAAGGTTATATCAAGATTAATGTTTATTTTACTCTCTAGATTATATCAAAGTCAATGGCATTTATTTCTCGGAAAAAATCAATACTTTCGCGTCTGCGCACATCTCACAATTTACGAGATATTGCACAAGGTCAATTCCTCTCCCCAGTCAGATAAGAATAATATGAATACTTCTGAATAATTTCACGTTAGAAATATGGTCGAGCATAAAAAGTCTCATGAAACTTGCCTATAATGGTAATTAAGACGCTCGTATGAAAATTATGAAACGCGCGCAAGCGGCGTTTCATAAACATATTCGCGTCTTAATTACTACCATTATAGGCTGGCTCGTTGCATAATGTACTATTGTGATGCTAAGCCTGTGATTATGATTGTCCCAATTATATGTTAGCAATTTCATAATAGGCCTAGACCAATCATATGCAACGAAATGTTAGATATCAGTCATGATCCCTATATCGATAATAATTGTGAATAATATTGCGTTATCGATCAAGTATAATAAATATGTGTGCAGTGAAAACAAGTGCTAGATTCAAACAAAAATACGACGAACAACAAACAAGGAAATAAAGGAATTAATTGGACAGGCTAAGCCTTAGAAATGAATAGGAAGTGTGTTTTGAATCGGTAACAAATATGTTCGGTTACGTATTACAATCTCCACTTCAGTTTTAATTTATATTTGATAAGAATGTTGGCATATGATTATGTCTCGTGACCAGAATATTGTACGAAATGGAATACAAAAATTGGAGATTTATCCTTCGAAGAGGTGCAACAATTCAAATATCTCGGAGCAACAATAACAATTATAAATTATACTCGGGAGGAAATTAAACGCGGAATAAATATGGGAAATGCCTGTTATTATTCGATCGAGAAGCTTTTATCTTCTAGTCTCCTCTAAAAAAACTGAAAATTAGAATTTATAAAACAGTTATATTAACGATTGTTCTATATGGTTGTGAAACTTGGACTCTCACTTTGAGAGAAGAATAGAGATTAAGAATGTTTGAGAATAAGGTGCTTAGGAAAATATTTGGGACTAAAAGGGATGAAGTTACAGTAGAATGGAGAAAGTTACATAACGCAGAACTGGATGCATTTTACTCTTCACCTGACACAATTAGAAACATTAAATCCAGACTTTTGAGATGGGCAGGGCATGTAGCACGTATGAGCGAATTCAGAAATGCATATAGAGTGTTAGTTGGGAGGCCGGAGGGAACAATACCTTTGAGGAAGCCGAGACGTAGATGAGAGGATAATATTAAAATGGATTTGAGGGCGGTGGGATATGATGATAGAGACTGGATTAATCTTGCACAGGATACGGACCGATGGTGGGCTTATGTGAGGGCGACAATGAACCTAGGGGTTCCTTAAAAGCCATAAGTAAGTAAGTAAGTATAAAGTTAACAGAGCTTATTTTTTTAAAATTAAACTGTACTTATTTGTCTACAGTACAACAACATGTACTGCATATGTTTCCTTGAAAAGCCTTCACTCTCACAATGCCTAATATCTTAAAGTATGAAAATATAATTTCAATTCAGTACCCGTACGAGGGAGAAACAAAAACAAAGCGCTAAGCGCGTGTGGCAAAAAGCCTACTCTATCTCAACCTACTGTCCTATAGAAATACAAGCAAGCACATTGTCGTCTACAGCGTGTGTCACAAGCTATCACCCTCGCGAATTACTGACGCCTCATGTCTGCACAAAATTCTTGCATTTTCTGGAGTTCCTTACTGCATGCGATTCGAAGGATGAAGAATCCAGGTTGCCAGGCGACGCTAGAAAACAAAAGATGTGGGAACAAATTAATGAGATGAGTAAACAATTGAATACTCTTTCAGATTTAAATAGGCCTATTAAAATTTGAAATTTTAAAGAGGGTGAGAGTGAGGGATTTATTTATTTATTTATTTATTTATTTATTTTTATTGCTAGTAAGTTTTAAATGAATACAAGTTAATAATACAATGAAAGATAAACTAGCTCACTCCTGAATGAGTAAGACTCGTGCTCAGGAGGGGAATCCAATATAGACAAAAATAAAATTAAAATTGAGAGTGAATACAGATTAAATAGTGTTTAATATGTTTTAACCCAAACTATAAATCCAATACAAATTTTTTTTTATTTTTTTTTATTAATTTGGAGAGGATTCGTGGTTGAAATATTTTATTTATTTTTTTAAAGTAGGTTATTTTACTACGCTTTATCAACAGCTTTGGTTATTTATCGTCTGAATGAGATGAAGGTGATAATGCCGGTGAAATGGGTCCGGGGTCCAACACCGAAAGTTACCCAGCATTTGCTCATATTGGGTTGAGGGAAAACCTCGGAAAAAACCTCAACCAGGTAACTTGTCCCGACCGGGAATCGAACCCGGGCCACGTGGTTTCGCGGCTAGACGTGCTAACCGTTACTCCACAGGCGTGGACTGGTTGAAATATTATTGGAATAAAATTTGTTTAATAATCTGGGACCTTGACTCATGCTATGATAAAAAGCTGCAGTGATTTTACATTTTGGTTCAGACAAACGCAGAGAATTCATATTTTTAGTTTTATATTTATGTATATACCTTTCAAAGTTATTAAAATTTCTATGAAAATATTTTAATAAAATAAAATAATATATTTGTTTAATGTTGAAAACTTTGAAATGTTTATACAACAATTCAGTTGGGTAATCTTTCTGCTTTTTAAAACAAATTTTTAATACTTTTTGTGTAGTAAAATTGACGGATAAAGGTTGGATTTATAAGTTCCACCCCAACCTATAATACTATAAATCTAAGTGTTTCTAAATCGAAGTGTTTTTTGTTTAAATTCATTGTAATTGAAATAAATAGTTATATAGACTGGGAAGTTTTGAAATAAGAGTCCAGTTTGTAATCTTAGTGACACCGATTCTTTAATTCGTCAACATCTGTTAGTGTGTGGAGATATTGTGTTAGAGGTGCCAATGAATATGAGTATGTACAATTGCCAAGAGCAAAAGAGAAAGAGGGGAGAGGGGTGTAGGAGTGTGAGAGAGACTTAACTATAAAGGAGTCTATTATTTCATGTATTACATCGCTTTCTCTCTTTTGTTTTATTTTTATTAATGAATTTTGCAGTCAGTTGGACAGTTGTATGACATTTGACCCCACACCTTTATTCTTAATGAAGGGCGCAACCAGGTATTCCTTCTATCACTTCACCTCCCTTCCCCACAGCCTCGTGACCTGTTATTTAAATTGCGCTCAGATTCGTGGTTGACCTTAAAAGGCCTTAATTAGGTGCACAGCAGTGATTGATTACAGAAAAGAGAAGAGACTCTATCGCCATCTCTTCCTTTTGTCTAACTCTTTTTGAGTGCCGGCCCATCACATGTTGCGTGTGTGCGTGTGTCCGCACAATGAGACTTAAAAAAAATTAAGACATTCCTTGGAAGAAAAGAAACAATTGCTGCAATATTCTGCGAATGAGTGTGTATGAACCTCACGCTGCTAAAGCGATGACTGTGTTCACTTGGAAATTATGAACATTTCGTGCAACGGCCAGAGCTAAGAACCATTCACATAAATGTATTTAGTGATAAATTAAAAGTTGTGAGTCTTAGAGTTGTGTGAAAACAGATACTTGGAGCAAAAATACAGTCCATACTAATAACAGAAATTAAGGTCCTTGCTACCTCTTACCATCCCAAATTTTAACGAGCAGTTAATTGGCATTACCAAGCACACGATTTCTTTGATTCTCACAGCTGTTTACGTCTTAAAGTAAAAATACATACAAATGCCATCTCAACAATCTGTGAACTTTACTGTAGCTTTTATAAGCGTGTTTCTTGTTTTATAACCAGACAGCGCGTTTCTGTTCCCAAACGTACAGCGGATCAAGTAGTTTCTTCTGATACCTCTATTACGTCACGTTCGGTGCATAAGCATGGTAGAATTACAAGCAGGTACATATGGGGTCATTAAATAAGAATGATATACTTACTGGCTTTTAAGGAAGTCGGAGGTTCATTGCCGCCCTCACATAAGCCCGCCATAGGTCCCTATCTTGAGCAAGATTAATCCAGTTTCTACAATCATATCCCACCTCCCTCAAATCCATTTTAATATTATCCTCCCATCTACGTCTCAGTCTCTCCAAAGGTATTTTTCCCCTCGGGTCTACCATCTAATACTCTATATGAATTTCTGGATCCACCCATATGTGCTAGATGCCCATCTCAAACGTCTGGATTTAATGTTCTTAATTATGTTAGGTGAAGAATACAATGCATGTAGTTCTGCGTTGTGTAACTTTCTCCATTCTTCTGTAACTTCATCCCTTTTAACCACAAATATTTTCTAAGCACCTTATTCTCGAACACTCTCAACCTATGTTCCTCTCAAAGTGAGAGTCCAAGTTTCACAACCATACAGAACAACCGGTAATATAACTGTTTTATAAATTCTAACTTGCACTTTTTTGAAAGCAAACTAGATGACAAAAACTTCTCAACCGAATAATAGCAGACATTTCCTATATTATTCTGCGTTAATTTCCTTCTGAGTGTCATTTATAGTTGTTACTGTTGCTCAAAGGTATTTGCATTTTTCCAGATCTTCAAAGGACTCCAATTTTTATATTTACATTTTGTACTATGTTCTGGTCTTGAGACATAATCACATACTTTGTCTTTTTAGGATTAACTTCCAAACTCATAGAAATCATGCTTTCAGAATTCTCCCTCAAAATAGTGGCTGATTCCATATCAAAATTTCGTCAAGTTGTAGCCTATATTCCAGTTCGGATGCAGACTTCGTCTGTTTGTCCGTCCGGAGTTACCATCAGTAATGCTACTAACAAGAATCATTTAGATACATACATACTTCTGGCTTTTAAGGAACCCGGAGTTTCATTGCCGCCCTCACATAAGCCCGCCATCGGTCCCTGTCCTGTGCAAGATTAATCCAGTCTCTATCATCATATCCCACCTCCCTCAAATCCATTTTAATATTATCCTCCCAACTAACACACTATATGCATTTCTGTATTCGCCCAAACGTGCTACATGCCCTGCCCATCTCAAACGTCTGGATTTAATGTTCCTAATTATGTCAGGTGAAGAATACAATGCGTGTAGTTCTGCGTTGTGTAACTTTCTCCATGCCCTAGTAACTTCATTCCTCTTTGTCCCAAATATTTTCCTAAGCACCTTATTCTCAAACACCCTTAATCTCAGTTTCTATCTCAAAGTGAGAGTCGACGTTTCACAACCATACAGAACCGGTAATATAACGAATCATTTATGTGTTCAGCTTAACTTTTTCGGCAGGTATCACACAATGGTTATTAGAGGAGAAAGATTCGCTCCGGCCCCGGGGATCGAACCCGGATCCTTGGTTGTACGTACCAAGTGCTCTAACCACTGAGCTACGCCGAAGTTCAATCCACAGCACCGGATCGAATCCCTCTCCTCTAGTGTTTTTGCCTTTGTGGCCTGACTCCAAGTTCGACATATTATATTGATATTTAAGTCAACTGACATTATACAAAGAACGCACTCAATTGATTGACTTGTTGGCCGGGATTCCACAGTATCATGCACTGTTGGGCGAAGAATCTACGTAAAAATTGTTTATGGTTCTACAGAATATAATCTGTAGGACCAAAAAAAATTAATCTTTACGTAGTTTGGAGTGATGAACCACAAAACCACACCTCTAGAAATCTCAGCGTAAGAAATGGCTGTATCCACACCAAATTTTCGCAAACTACCAGGGCCTTGGATTTCCATTACGGATAGTATGTTTGTCGTGCAGATGAATTTCCTTCCGTCCGTCGTTAGTTACAGTTAGCTAATACTATATTTAGCCTATATGGAAGATATTTTAATGGAGTTTAAAATTATCGAAAGTATCAAATGAACTACACGTTTTTTTATATAGAAAGGATGTGGACGATTTTTTTAAACTCTGAATAGGGATAAAACTGCATCATATCGAAGTCTGCAAAGCGTATCTGTAACATGTCCAGATTAAAAATAAAACTTCCGTTTAAAATAAAATACGTTTATTTATAAACGCAGCGTGATCGGAAGTAGCCTTCATGGAGTTGAACAACCCTTATTTATTGTACCTTTTATTTTTCTTTCGCTTTTGTGATATCTGGAACACATTACAATGGACGAAGACTGTGTATGGACTCTCAGAGTCGCTCCCATCTGTTACGAGAACGAGCAGGCGAGAACGTTAATTATATGAGTAATAAAGCTTCATTAAGTTATACGCATTTTAATTGCTGTATTGGTTTTAATATTGATTTTTATTCAAGATTAGCCAGAAACAAATCATGGAATAATTAAGGGTTATCAGTCCCTCAACTGCTTTTTTCCTGAGCACTGGAACTCGTCGGTTCGAAACACAAGCCGGGTGATCGCTTTCCGGCAGTCAGTGACATCGTGTTCCTCCGTCTTTGGGGGAAAAAGACAATTGCTTATTTTAACATGCCTTGTCACTTACAGAAGTTCAAATCAGTGCCTGTAATTACTTTTGAAATGCAGTTGAAATTTTGTTAAATGCTGTAACTTAGGTTTTAGTTATTTATTGAATGAGAGAGTGGACTATCTCACGTCCCAACAACTTATTTCTCTTTTATCCTATCCATCGAACTTACAGAATGTAGTAGTAATAACAGGTGTAAGAGTTCTTTCAAATAACTGGAACTGTTATTATAGTCACTGTATAATTCAATTAGCATTTCTTTTACGATACTCGTTTGTTGGTATCTTACAAAAATAGCTTTTACTGAGCATAAATAAAGTAACGGGTAAATGTCAAGAAATTGAGACTTTCACTACATTATGCAAATCTAGTCTTTCAGGTAAAGCTCCCTGTATAGCAGATTTGAATAATTTCAAGGGAAGAATTGTTCCGGGGCCGGGTATCGATCCCGGGACCTCTGGTATACGTCACGTCACTGTGTACGTTAACAGAGAACCACAATTCCAAGTCACACAGAGATTGTGTGCACTCGATGTGTGTCTCTGGCGTTTCGTCAGGCCACGCGAGTTGTGTGGATATAAAAGGAGACGGTGTCGGGTGGAGTTCCCGGGTAGCTCAGTTGGTAGAGCGCTGGTACGTTCAACCAGAGGTCCGGGATCGATACCCGGCCCCGGAACAATTTTTCCCTTTCACTACATTGATTCGTAAATATCGAATACGAACCAAATCCGTTCGATGCGATTGTTAGGGGAAGTCGCTGCACACAGAAAAACAGCACACTTATCCGAAATCAATTTCTCGGTATCCGTGAATAGAAGAGGTGTAGATTTGACTTTTGGACCAGTCAAGCAGATGTATAGTCCGGGTCAGCTTACTTCATACCCTAAGGGTGAAACCTAAGCTCCCCCCCCCATATTACTACATATGCTAGTGGATTGTGGTGATTTTTCTAGTTTGCAGGTTGAATTTTCTTTTGCCAACTTCGTTTCCTATTTCCATACTGACAAATACTACAAATGGTAGTGATTTTGTATCAGGTATGTTGGCAGCTGAGACAAACGTTGTCAGTACAATGCGTGTAGTTCTGCGGTGTGTAACTTTCTCCATTCTCCTGTAACTTCATCCCTCTTAGCCCCAAATATTTTCCTAAGGACCTTATTCTCAAACACCTTTAACCTATTTTCCTGTCTCAAAATGAGAGTCCAAGTTTGACAACCATAAAGAACAACCGGTAATATAACTGTTTTATAAATTCTAACTTTCAGATTTTTTTGACTGCAGACTGGATGATAAAAGCTTCTCAACCGAATAATAACAGGCATTTCCCATATTTATTCTGCGTTTAATTTCCTTCCGAGTGTCATTTATATTTGTTACTGTTGCTCCCAGGTATTTGAATTTTTCCACCTCTTCAAAGGATAAATTCCCAGTTTTTATATTTCCATTTCGTACAATATTCTCGTCACGAGACATAATCATATTATACTTTGTCTTTTCGGGATTTACTTCCAAACCTATCTCTTTACTTGCTTCAAGTAAAATTCCCGTATTTTCCCTAATCGTTTGTGGATTTTCTCCTAACATATTCACGTCATCCGCATAGACAAGCAGCTGATTTATTAATTTTGCCTTTCGTGTACAGAAGACTGCTGTGAACTGTTGCGTATGACAACGCAGACAATACAAAAATAAAGCAACTATTTAACCTACATTAATTTGCAGCGCAAATGGAACTGAAGCAGTAGACAACGCGAATCCATTGTCGGGGTGGCTTGGGGAGGAGGGAAGGAGAGCCAGAGAGCGGGAGAGGGAGAGAGATGGCTATCGTCGGCAGTAAATTGAATGCAGAAGACATTGGAAGCTTGACGATAGTCATCGTGTCACCTCGTGTTGTCCGGCTGAGAGTACTGCAGTACGAACATCCCGGATCGTCTAGTAAGTGAAACTCTGCAGGGATAGAATTATAATATACGGTTGAAGACGCACATGACACGTTCGCTTTAAACTCCGGGGATCCAGCATTTTTATTGAAGCTAACTGCTTCTATGTATTTATACTACCAATATTATTTTAGAGTTTATTTCATCCGAGTGTCTACCGCATTGCCTCTGTGGATAGCGTATGCGCTTCTCGTTCAAGCAGTCCGTGGTTCGATTCCCGGTGTAGGCAGTGGGAGAATTTCATCTTCTGTTCGCAGGACTGGGCGTTTGCCCCTTGTAATGAGCTGTCCCGTGTTGCCTCAGCGGTGGCACTTCGCAATATCCTGACCACATCTATAGGGAGGCCCGCAATGTGTGCCTGTGAAGTGTTGGTCAAAAGATAGGCTATACGTATAGCATCCCTTAAACCGCATTGGATTGTAACTGGGTATGAAAGAGGGAGTTAAAAATCGACAAGGTTAGTATTGTCGGACCATCGGATCTTTGCCCCTTCAGCGCTGCCGTCGGTCTTGGAAAAGTTAACGCTTCTACTCACCCCATTCCACCCGTTTCTCTCCCACTACGTCAAACAGCAAGCAGGCACGAACCTTGCCGAATAGGGATGTTGCCAAATTTCCGTCAAACAGTGTCATGTCTCTTGAATATTGCTTATAATACTGTAAGGTTAATTATTGCTTATTCATAATTTAATTTAAATAGTCAAATGCCACTGATTGATTTATGCAAAATGCTATTACTTGCTTAATAATATTTCTTTCACCACTCCGTGCTACAGTATTCATGTTGAGTTGACAACACTGGACTGCAAGTGCAAATAAACTGTCCCGCAAGAAGGCTCAAAATTGTGAGTAGTGGGGGAGAGAAAGAGAGGGGGATAGAAAAGACAGAAATAGGAATACAGGGAGAGAAATGAATTGCCGAGGCTGAAAAGGAATTAAGGTTCAGTTCGCATATCTTACGGGGGCACAGATCCGATGGTCGGACTATACTAGGTTGCATATCTTCACGTAGAACTCTAGTGGCGTTTACGTAAAATTAGTTTCTAAAAGCTAATATAATGCTAATACAATGTTGCCAAAAGTTAGCAGATTCACCAAACCAGATAAAATCACAGTACAATACTATGTACTGAAATAATAATAATAATAATAATAATAATAATAATAATAATAATAAAGGTAAAGGTATCCCCGTAACATGCCATAAAGGCACTTGGGGGACATGGAGGTAGAGCCCCATGCTTTCCATGACCTCGGCACTAGAATGAGGTGGTGTGGTCGGCACCACGCTCTGGCCGCTTTTTACCCCCGGGAAAGACCCGGTACTCAATTTTATAAATAATAATAATAATAGTAATAATAACAATAAATTATTATATTTTTATTTATTTATTTATTTACTAATATTTAATGTGCTGTACAACAGCCAGGGGCCAATAACAGTTTAGCATATGACAATTTCATAAGAAGAACATTAATAATGATAGAAATTACAATAAAAGTACAGAAGAAATAATTATTAAAATAATGACAATTGAAAATGAAAGGATAGAATCATATAAATTAATGTAATTCAAATGATATAAAAAATAACGATAATAATATTATGATACGTATCTAAAAGACATAAGCCGTATTCATAGACATTCTTAGCGCGGGCTTCCGGTGGATGATCAGCGAACTAACGTTTTTCGTATTCGTAAACCAGTGTTAATGATATGAATCCTGTAGGCTGAAAATAACCAGTCGATAGCCGGGGCTAGTTTAGCACGCTCGTAGCGCGGGCTAGCGAAATGTCTATGAATAGCACCCATAGGATTTATTAATAACTGACATAAAACTCCTAAAGTATATACTACACATTAAATGGATCCAAGTTCAATCCTGTAAATTAGGATATTTTATACATTTGCAGACCGGGGGGAGAGATTTATAATTTCTATTATAAACATTATTTATGAAATCTTAAACCCTTAGCAGGAATACGAAGATTGATATTGCTTATGAATGATTCACAATCAATATCAGCCTTAATGACTTTACAAAAAATAAATAATCAAGATCTTGACGTCGGGCAAATAAACTACAGCAATTAAAATAATAATAATATTTATTTATAATTGTTTGATTCTTTGGGGAGGCCGAGACATAATGGGAGGACAAAATTAAAATGGATTTTGAGGGAAGTGGGATATGATTGTAAAGACTGGATTAATCTTACTTAGGATAAGGACTGATGGTGGGTTTATGTGAGGGCGGCAATGAACCTCCGGGTTCCTAAAAGCCATAATTAAGTAAATTGTTTAATCTAATATTAAACTATATTTTGTCTGGCAACATGAAATTCATTGGTTTGACTAAACAGTTTACGATTCACGAGAACTAACTTAAAAATGTATTTTTGTTTGACCACGTGGATTAATTAGTACAAACTCCAAAAATCGACTAGTTATAATGTACACTGCTAGTACCTTTCGTTTCATAAATGTTGACAACTTCGTCAAAGGCATACTATTCTGTCAGCATAACTGAAAGTAACTCAGTTGTAGTGTTTGTTAGTACCGAAATTCGAAACAAAGTTGGTAAAAGAAATTCAACATGAATGGAAAACTACTATAATCCATTGGCATATATTATGTGATAATGGGGGGGGGGGATTGTTAGGTTTCATCCTTAAGTTATAAAGTAAGATATCCAGACTACTAGATCGACCTGGTTGGCGAGTTGGTATAGCGCTGGTCTTCTGTGCCCAACGTTGCGGGTTCGATCCCGGGCCAGGTCGATGGCATTTAAGTGTGCTTAAATGCGACAGGCTCATGTCAGTAGATTTACTGGCATGTAAAAGAACTCCTGCGGGACAAAATTCCGGCACATCCGGCGACGCTGATATAACCTCTGCAGTTGCGAGTGTCGTTAAATAAAACATAACTTTTTTATCCGGACTATACATGTTGGTGGTGCGAGAAATGAAACGAGGAGAACAATGGGAATAGAAGGAGGGCAATGAGAAATGCAAGGACAACAAAGAGAAATACAAAAGCAAGAGAGAACAAGATAAAGAGAACAAGGGGATTATAAGGAGTCCACCGCTATCTGACCGTGAAACGAGCAGGCCCAGGTTCAAATCTTAGTTGGAGCGAGCTAACTGGTTGGTTGGGGATATTTCGGGAGTATTCCCTTAGCCCATTAAGGAAATGCTGGACCCTGGAATCATTTCTCTGGTATCATCTTACTCAGACGCTAGATAACCATCGCAGTTGATAAATCGTCGTAAAATAAACCAATTAAAAATGCAAGGGGAACGGGAAGACAAGGAGAACAAATAAGGGTGTTGCATTTCTATGCGACAGTCATATTCCCATACCTAGTGATTGGAGACGCAGTTATACAGGGACATCATTTTATTTTTACTAACATTTTTAATATTAACCTGTCTATACCTTTAGAGAACCGGAAACACCGCGCTTGCTCCCCCCTCCAAGACTGGAGTTCGATGATACTGGCGTAAAACACAAATCACTCTACTAGGTATAGGATGGAAGAAAAGTAGTTCATCCATTTACGTAAACTATGAAATATCGCGATTTTGAGTTCGATAATTTTCATTAGGTTTTTATTTAATCAAAATGCAGTATTGTATTAAGAATAAATGTTTTTACTCACGAACTGAGTTATCCATGCGAACGTATTCATTATGCAGTGTATATTATACTGTCTACAGCACATTAGCGTACAATGTAGAGAAAGAAGTTATATTGAAAAATAATCATAATATGGATATTTAAACACATTTTTGAAAATGGTGGCCGTTCATTTCGATACAGACTTCAGTTCTAATGTGCATATAGACTATTGCATCTAATTCCAATTACCAGTTTCGTCCTTCGTACTAGTAACTCATGTTGAAATAATTCTGTACCTACTCTATAAAAGAGTACCTTACGTACTGTAAATTCAATCTTCACTTCTGCCCGACCCGCACAGATAACATTACTCAGACATGCTATCTACTGTTCGTCCAAGTGGTTATGTCGCAGGATCGTAGAAAGGGGGAAATCACGTGACAGTTAATTACTTTTATTCAAGTTATTTTAAACAGTTGCGGGTGAGGGAAATCGGGATGCGACGTAGACAAGCGGACGACAGTACCTGTGCGAAAATATGATTCAATATTGGAAAACGCGAACATATTTCTGGAACGTACTATACTCACTAACTCAGTCCTGTCTGTGTTTACTACGACCTTAAGGCGACTTTGACTGTATACGCTTGGTTCTGTGAGGAGAACAGTTGGAAATTCACTAGTAGAGGGGGTGGGAGTGAAGTACATTCAAAAACTCAGGTACAATAAAAGTTGAAGTAAAAATAAAATGATGTCTCTGTACACCAAAAGAATTTCATGATAATGTGGTAAATTAACTGCAAAACCCGTTATGTTTACCTACTGAAATAAAGAATGGGAATTGTACAGGTTGAAAACTAAGTTATTTGGCGAGAAACTGGCGATATTGTGTCTTTATTCTCTAAAACACGCAGCAATTAGTGGCAAAACTTTTGTTCCTTCTGTACGGACCTTGCTGCCCAGCCAGTACAAATCACCAACCATCCAATAGTATTGTTCATTTCAAAAGACATGAAAAAGCTACTGTAGGAAACTAAACGATTAGGAAAACGACAAAAGGAGCAAAAAGGAGGAGGAGTAGGGGGGATGAGGACAGAAGAGGAAATGGAACAAATAAAAGAAAGCTAAATGAGAAAGGACGTTACACGCAATTAGAACAGCTTCGTGATCCACGGATGCTGTCAATAACTGCAGTGTAATTATACAGAATGTCACAAGCAGCTCTGCCTGGGAACAAATAAACTCCGTAATGGTCAGCCATCTTCTTCAATCACCAAAATGCCGACGTGTTGACGTCGAGCGATTTTTAAAATTATCGCTAACGTCCTTGACGTTGGTGGAACTTCAGCTACTTTCATTCCAAGGATATCGTCGGAAGGTTTTGCATATCATCATCATCATCACCACCACCACCACCACCACCACCACCACCACCACCACCACATTTTTTCTTGTTTATGACGGGAATAATCATGATCGGAATATGTATGATAAGACTTTCTTGTGTTAAATTTTAACGTACCTTGTTAACATGTTTCGACCTATTTTGGGTCATCTTCAGAACTGGTCGTTGTTGGTCTTGGCGCCTCTTGTTTTCTGTCAGGGTGCGTTCGTAGTGTAGAGTCAAATAGTGTATGTGTTTTGAAATTTAGTTGTGTGTTGAGAATATCGTTGGGGTGTGTTTTCGTGTGTCTGTATATTTCATATTGTTCTAGTGTGTTGAGTTTCTGGCTTTTTGGTTCGATGTGCAGTATTTCCATGTCTGTGTTGATGTCTCTGTAGGTGTGGTTGGCATTTGTGATGTGTTCTGCATATGTGGAGGTGTTTTGTAATTTTGTTATGGCTGTGGTGTGTTCTTTGTAACGTGTTTGAAATGATCTGCCTGTCTGTCCTATGTAGAAGTTGTTGCAGGTATTACAAATACAACCACACAGGCGTATACAAACTCAAACATTATAAGTGCAATAATGGGAAGGGTAAGAATTGATGGACATAATTTGTTATACAAATTCTGCAAATGACCCATTTACTTCATGGATGAGACTTGGGTGAATGCTTGTCGTTATATGAACGTAGTCGGTCACTTAATTCATACACAGATATTTAGTATCCTGTGAACAGCTCTCTCTCGTGCATTTCGTTCCGTTGTTTATATCTGCTCCAAAGACATCTGGTATAGAGTGTAGTTACTTTGTTGTATGTATTTTACTTGTCCTAGTGACGATAGAGACAGGTGAATTTTGTCTCGCACGTGATTCTATTGTGCAATTTGTCAACCGTCATGATTTTCTATGAGATTTGATTAAGCGATTGCAATGAGGTGCACCGTAAAAAAATACATACATAGAGAGAGAAGAGTGAACACGCTGCAGCATGCAGCAAAAAGATGTATTTTAATAAACATCAGTTCCAATCTGTTGGGGAGACGGTGGCAAATGACATCTGGTGAACGAATAGATTAGCGGAAATGCAAGATTCCAGTTTTTACGAAGAAAAACTTCTCTTCCGTCCTGCAAACCGGACTTTTAAAGGGGGGGGGATTTCGGAATGCGGATCTCGTACTGACAGGAGCTGCCAGCAGATTATGGGCATCGTCACACCGGCGTTGTTTCTCTGGTTTCCAATTGAAATTCCGAGCTGATATCTCTAATTATCGGGGAATTTCATTTAGGTTTAGTGTTTAGTGTGCTATAATTTTTAAGATTCACGTTCCATTAGTCAAGCTGCTAGAACGTCGGGTTTCCATACCTGGAGAACCAGGTTCAAATCCAGCGAGTTTACAATTTTTTGGTGGCGTACTCTGGTCACTCCAAAAGTTTTGATTATTTTTCGAAAACTCTTTATTGTGTGAATATAGAAAACTGCATTATAAACACACAGTATTTTTAGAACATTTTTTGTGCACTTTCCATTGTGGTGCACATAGTCATAGATGATGATGATTTATTTTTTATTTTAGTAGGTTATTTTACGACGCTTTATCAACATCTTAGGTTATTTAGCGTCTGAATGAGATGAAGGTGATAATGCCGGTGAAATGAGTCCGGGGTCCAGCACCGGAAGTTACCCAGCATTTGCTCATATTGGGTTGAGGGAAAACCCCGGAAAAAACCTCAACCAGGTAACTTGCCCCGACCGGGAATCGAACCCGGGCCACCTGGTTTCGCGGCCAGACGCGCTGACCGGTACTCCAAAGGTGTGGACGATGACGATGATGATGATGATGATTATTATTATTATTATTATTATTATTATTATTATTATTATTATTATTATTCAGGTGGCTTGATATGTTTGTTATCTTGTCTGTTTTTGGTTAAATTTTTTGTTGTATTACTTCCAGAATGACCTATTTCATACCTAGGTAAGATTTTTTGTACATGGTTTTATTTCTTCCACATTGTAAAAATTTAAAATTAATTTTTTTCTGCAATAAGCTATATGAGGTACTAGCACAGTCTACTATATACAGTCACGAAGCTTGAGTTTTGAGGGTCCTAGAAACAATAGACTGTGACGGTACTATTTTGCATTGCCTGTAATGAGGCGATATTAGCGATCCTAGTGGTGAGCAACTATCTAATGTTTGGATATTTACTACGTATTGAGCTTCGCGACTGTATATACTAGACTGTGGTACTATAGTTTGAGAACTTCAAGTGAAACCCCGTAAAACACGCCAACTTCTGGAATCTCTCTCTCTCTTTCTTCTCTCTCCCTCGCTCCCCGTCATTCAGTCACCAATCACCACGGAAATATCTGAAAGGGTGTGTGTGGACATCGCGACCAATAGAAGAACCACTCTCCAGTATTACCACAACAACGGATTCTTCATTTTTGCTTCGACTGTTATGTTAGCATTGCAGGTAACTAGTCAACCTTTTAATTCTTTTGTTAGCAGATTTGTCAAACTGTGAGTGGACCTGCAAGTAGTGCTCTCTCCCTTCCCCCCCGTGCTTTCTCACTTGCTCCTCCCCAAGACAGCCAGCGCTCACGTAGTAACTCGGTCAGGGTTTCAGTTCGATTTTGTCAATCTATAGGTTTCAAAATCCGCCATACCATTTTTGCACGAAATTGTGTTAGCAGTAGATTTTGAATGTACTTCATTTTTTCTATCATTATATTAACGTTTTATCTACCTTATTATTAACATTAAACATCTAAGACTGTGGTCGTCAGCACTCGCTGAAATGTGCAAAGGGTATGCGGTGCTGTCCGGTGTGCACCGTCGTGCAACAGGGAGAGCTAGCAGCTACGGAGTGCACCCTAGTGCACTGCGTTTTCCGCGGGTAAGAGGCTCTAGCCCCAGCGTGCTCTGTGCTGACGACCCCTGATCTAACTGATCTAAGACTATTCCAAAATACTTCTAATCCACTGGCTTGTCGTTTCCAAAACCCATCTTGTCAGTGTTGTTAAAATTAATTGTCTCATCTTCATAGAACCGTATTGGATTTACAAGATGTTGGTTCCATAATACTCTTTATCCATTCGTATCTTCTTTAAGAGAAAAATTTTGGTTATTATTTAAAAGTTTATGAATATAATCCAATATTGAAAGAAAACGGTATGAAAGGTATTTTATTTTTTTAGCTAGTCAGCGCTGCAGTATTAAAAACATACAAATTATGTTCCTTGTTCTTACATTCATGGTAGGTCTTTCACTGCAAACCCACCATTTTTCAAATTTCTAATATTCCACCTTCCCCTTTGTCTCCGCATATGTTCCATGTATCTTAACCATTAAATTGACTAAGTATCATGTAGGATACAACACGTTAATAGGCTATATGCTATAATTTTAATACAACAATAGAAAAAAAATATTGTAGAAAAATTAAAATTTCACAACACTATAATATTGTACAACATATAAAATATGTACAGTAGTGGCAAAAAAACCGGACCGACCCTTGTAGCTGATTTCAGAGCCTTGTTCACTCCAGAGCACGATAGACTGGTAACTAAGACTTTCGTGGTTCGAATCCTGCCTGGGAAGAAAACTTTTTTTTGTTCCTTATTCAAATTTATTCCCAATACCTTTCGATTGCAGCGATAATTTACTACTTAATTAAATTATTATTGCCAGAACATGAATGTTACCAGCAATCGAAAAGTAATGGGAATAAATTTAAATAAGGAACAAAAAAAAGTTTCCTTCCCAGGCAGGATTCGAACCACGAAAATCTCAGTTGCCAGTCTATCGTGCTCTGGAGTGAACACGTCTCTGAAATGAGCTACAAGGGTCGGTCCGGTTTTTTTTTGCCACTACTGTATATTGTGATAGTTGTTTTCTTTACAGTCCGACAAGGCTTAATAAACTAGTGTGAGAAATGAAGTATTGCCAATTACGGGTTAATATTGTCTGGTTATTACAGTTATTATGAATAAATTTTATTCAGCTTCTTCCAAGTGAAGGCTGCCTAGGAGACAAAGCTTACCAAAAAATTATTGTGATAATGAAAAAAAAAAGAAAGAAAAGAAAACAATGGAGAATAAAAAGAATAAGAAATAGCACAATTAGAAATAGCTAATTGGAAAAGACTAAACAAAAACATCATTAATTCCAGAAGAAACATAGAATTTCCTTGTATCTATTTGCTATTGGGTGATCACAGTCGTCTATTTAGCACTAGTTGCAAGACCCAACTTAAGTGAGCAGATCGCCATAGCAAAGAGATCAATCTATATAACTGTAGAGATGGTTTCTTAGGATTTTTATAGATCCCTTCACTGCAGACATGGATACTTCAATGACAAGAGTTTGTCCTAGACCAAACTGCTTGCAAAAATGCGCGAATCTTTTTGTGATGGTTCCTCTAGCCCCAATCAGTAATCCAATAACTTCGATCGACGTTAGATGATATTTTTCCTTATAATATGGTGCAGTGGGGTCGTATATGTCGCATTTTTCAGCAGGTTGATTTTCGCACGTTTCCATCCTTACAGTTGGATCAATTATGAATCCGCTTGTTGATCTTGTCGGGATAGCGATGATGTCAATGCGCCTTGAGATCCATTTGTGGACAAACCATGGACCTCCTCTTCTACTTGGTAGTTTTTTCCTCGTAGGACCGATGCTAGGAGGGATCGAATCTTGTGGTGACGACTATTCCTCAGTAGTTCTCCATGAGGACAGGCTCCCAGAATGTGAGCAAGTGTTTCTTTCTCACTCTGGCCACTCACTCCACTTTTACCCCAAACTTTTTTTTCTGTTCACCATTCCTTCCAGTGACGCATCCAGTTTCTTACATATGTTTTTTCGCTACCTTAATGTTTCTGAAACACTGTTTTCTAGAAAGTAGGAAAATGAAAAAAAAAAAAAAAAAAAAGTTAGGTTATACCGGTAAATCTTATAATTTACCGGTATAACCTAACATTTACCGTTATAGTGCGGTAAAACCCCAAAATATCTTATTAGATGCATGCATTTTGAACTTTTACAAATAAATGTTGGTAAATCTAAGGGTTTACCGATGCGAGCTGGTAAAAGCTAGATCGAAGAATCCAGAACGAAGAATCTCGTCTTCGTTGTGTAGATTCAGACATGTTTGCAGGAGGGGAGCGGTTCCGAGAGGCTGCCAAAGAAGGTCTTGAAATGCAAGCGAAGAAAATGAAAGCAGCCACTTGTAACAAAATTCCAAAATTTTTAGTCGGATCTAATGTGAGAATCAAAGTACCGGATGCAAAAATTGACGCAAAATCAATAATATCAGTGATCATAAATATTTAAGATGAGTTTTATCAACTTGGTACCAAAGCTGGCAAACTGAAGTCATTGTACTCTAGGAACCAACTTATATTGTGTAAAGAAAATTGTATCAGCATTGAAGAATTAGAGAAAAAAAGGAATTAGTGTACGGGAAGTGGTTGGTAAATTATCTTTCGTTGGAGGACAAGGGTTCAAAAAGTGTAAATGTTTAAAAAGTGTTCAACAAAAAAGTGCTTCATAATGTTTGTTTTACTTTGTTTGTGGATCTAGACTCTTTGAGGAGATGTAAAGGCTTTGTTAATTTTTATATGGAATACTGTAAGAGACAGTGGTTAAAATTATAATATTTTTCACTATTTTTAATATAGAATATTGTTTATTATACTCACATTACAATGTATGGATATATAAATAACTTAAATTAAAAATAAATACAAATTATTTCAATCATTGCTAAGGTGATTTTTATTTATGTTTAAAATAGATCCTAAAACAACAATAAAAGATGAAATTGGAAATAGATATGTAAAAGTGCGAAGAACGGCAAATCTTAGTAAAGATTCTTTTTTCTTCTTTAATACGATTTTACCACAGCTGATCGGTAACTCCTGAGATTTACCAACATCTCTTGGTAAAAGTTCAAAATGTATAGGATCTAATAAGATATTTCGGAGTTTTACCGCACTGTAATGGTAAATGTTAGGTTATACCGGTAAATTCTAAGATTTACCGGATATATATATATTAGGATGAACTGTAATTGCACGAAATTGGCGTGAAATAGCTTCTTACATTACTGCTCCAATCTTGTCGCCTAGCAAGGCCGCGCGTTGTTACTATGGAAACTAACGTAGAAAAGAGCTGCTTCATGGAAATGCTGTCTTTAAAACGTGATATATATGACGCTTGTAACGGTTAAAACTCAAAATTTAACAACGTTCACTTTGACACTGATTCGTCTTACATAGAATACATGCCGCACAAAGGAAACAAACCTATATACAAAATAGGTATCCGGACTTGCAGTCATTATTTCATTGAAAACATGTAGGAAAATAGTTATTCAAGACTTCTAGCCTCTACTTCTTTGCTATTCAGAAAGCAACATGGGCGGGGTTTTGTTCTATGTGTACTGACGGTACGCCAATAATAACTAACTTAGGCTTACTTCCTCCCGACATATATAAGTTATAGGCTAAGCTTCTAGCTACCTCAGTAAGGGGGCTACCTATCATTACGATATGCCTTAACTTACGGCAAGTGTATTGTTCAGGGTAGACGTTGCACGATATTTCAACCCTTTGTGTGAAAGTAGAAGTGACCTACGTCCATTGTATACATGCTATGCTTTACTTTGTGCAACGAGAAAGTTGAAAGAGAAAGTGTAATGAGCTAAAAACAAAATTTAGAAATTCTCATGGAATCACATGTAGTTTAGAGACATCAGTCATTCTCAAAATGTGGATCTCGGTAGCATATTAGATGGTATAGGCTAAATGTGTGTAAAGCGATAGATAAATAAATAAATAAATAAATAAATAAATAAATAAATAAATAAATAAATAAATAAATAAATGTTCTATTTAGTTGTCTTCTCCAACTTTTGAGGTTACTATATATTATGACAAAAAATAATAGAATAAGGTTACAATCGAATAAAACATGATAGAAAGTCAGAAATTTTACAATATAGTGATCAATATAAAATTAATATGTAGGCCTATGTATTTATTCAATGGAGAAAGTTACACAACGCAGAGCTGCACGCATTGTATTCTTCACCTGACATAATTAGGAACATTAAATCCAGACGCTTGAGATGGGCAGGGCATGTAGCACGTATGGGCGAATCCAGAAATGCATATAGAGTGTTAGTTGGGAGGCCGGCGGGAAAAAGACCTTTGGGGAGGCCGAGACGTAGATGGGAAGATAATATTAAAATGGATTTGAGGGAGGTGGGATATGATGGTAGAGACTGGATTAATCTTGCTCAGGATAGGGATCAATGGCGGGCTTATGTGAGGGTGGCAATGAACCTCCGGGTTCGTACTATGTTCTGGCCACGAGCCATAATCATACACCTTATATTTTCGGGCTTCACTTCCAAACCTATCTCATTACATGCTTAAAGTAAAGTTGCCGTGTTTTCCCTAATAGTTTTGTGGATTTTCTCCTAACATATTCACGTCATCCGTATAAACTAGCAATTGATGTAATCCGTTGAATTCCAAACCCTTTCTGAGAATAATAATGATACATGTTGTTATTGTTTACAAGAAAATATTTTGTGCAATTACCGGTATAAAAATGCTGTTTTATATTCTGTATCACAAGTTTAGAGTTACGATATGTGGAGAACGCTGGTAGATTTGTAATTCTGCAAATGAAAGAGGGTATGTAACATTGTTGGCAATTTCATTTTGTTGAGAATTTAACCGATAAGCAAGCTATGGCATTGTCAAATATGTATCAAGCCTAACTTTAACATCTGAAGATGGCACACACATGTGCCGAAAACGTTTATGTGATTAATAAATTGTAATATCATTACAAATATCAGATAAGCATTGACGGTCCCATTCAATTTTATCCTATTGTTGGCAATGTTTTGAGAAGTTTTTTTTTCATAAAATATTGTTTGGTACGTTACCTTCATATTGGATATAATGAGAAGTTTGTTGCCACTTAATGAGAACTGTATTTCTTTTTCCTGTAAGATGGCGAATAATATTGTCAAAAGAACGACCTGGTCCGATCTGAATTTAAGAATATCCAAGCAAATAGTCGGCGGGGAACAGATCGACGGACGTTGACCTGACTCCTTGATTTACTGGCTGAACAACAAACCCTGAGACCAAAGGCAGATGGAAGTAGCGCTGGTATCTATAGCGACAGTAGGCCCGGAGTTTCTACCGTGCGTCCTCTTCTGACCAGTTAAATATTTAAAAGATTGTCCAAAGCAGCGCTTGTGCTCCGTTGGCAGAGTGACAGACAGGATGTAGAGTTGTGGGTTCGTGGCAGGTTAGAGAATAGGCTATGTGTTCTGTCATATTGCAATCCCACAGAAAGTTTTGTAATAATTAAGGAGAAAAATCTATTTACAAATGCAAAAGATAAATTCATATTATTTCACAATTTTTTTTTTACAAAGTTCTTAGAGGGAAATGTCTCTTAGTAAAGAAATCTTAAAAGTTACTCCTCCACAGGGGTGGACTAGATAAAGATTCTCACAAGGAGGGCAGGGCATAGTTGCGCCCCACGGTCAGGTGAAATGCAGCAGATAAAAAAGGGTCCCTGTTTTGTGGGCATAGTTGCGCCCCGTTCCCATCAGGTAGAGAAAAGGGGCATGGCATAGTTGCGCCCCGATGAAATAGGTAGAGGGAAAGACACTACAGAAAGTCGAGCCTCGTAATCAACCAACCTTATTGATTTCTTATTCAATTTAATATTTATTAAAATGAACACCATGGAGTTTGCAGTACTTTGTTAACTGTTTTTCTACTTTTATGCAGCGATTATAGATAGCCAACCGTAAAAATGAACATCATGAAGTTGGCAATACTTTATTAACTGTTTTTCTAAGGAGTGGATCAGGACAGCACGTTTGCACATCTCCTTTTATGTTAGGTTAGGTTCTTTTCAAACTGAAATGACGAGTGAAGCGTAGGACAGTTAAAATTACTCTAACCTAACCTAACCTAACCTAACCTAACCTAACCTAACCTAACCTAACCTAACCTAACCTTTTTATGTTAAGTTAGGTTAGAGTAATTTTAACTGTACGTTTCACTCGTCATTTCAGTTTGAAAAGAACCTAACCTAACATAAAAAGGAGATGTGCAAACGTGCTGTCCTGATCCACTCCTTTTTTTCTACTGTTCATGCAGTGATTATACATAGCCAACCGTAAAAATGAACATCATGAAGTTGGTAATACTTTATTAACTGTTTTTCTACTGTTCATGCAGTGATTATCGACAGTCTACCGTAAAAATGAAGACCATGAAGTTGGCAGTACTTTATGAACTGTTTTTCTACTGTTTATGCAGTGATTATCGATAGCCTACCGTAAAAATGAACACCATGAAGTTGGCAGTACTTTACTAACTGACATATTCAAATGAGTGAGCCGTTGGAATATGGGGCCTTAGCAGTCTTGACACTTTATTAGTGATTTTCACACCGTCTGTGGCGTATAGTGAGGTTAATTTAAAATGAATGTTAGGGGAGAATCGGGTAGTATCGGACATCGGGTAATATCGGACAGTGAGTTTCTTTTATCTACCACACGATGATAGTACCTGATTGACATGGTTACGTTTCTGTGATGTCGCATAGAGAAACGTAACCATATCATTCAGGTACTACCATATGGTGGTAGATGAAAGAAACGCACTGTCCGATACTACCCGATGTCCGATACTACCCGACTCTCCCCTAAGTTTAGTGAAAAGGGTAAAGAATTAACAATTCCCAATGGTTCCAAGTTTCAATTTTCTAAACCCTATACCGAAGGATTAAGATATCGGTGTACAAACAAAAAATGCAGTTCATTTATTATGTGTGATCGATAAAAATGTGTTATTTTAATTAGCAACATTGATCATATGCTAGGCCTACTTGATTTCAATGCAGCTACCATTATAATATTTTTAAGTAATTTATTTATTTTTTGTACTATGTCCATCGGGGCGCAACTATGCCATGTCCATTCTGCTACCTGATTTCTTCGGGGCGCAACTATGCCATGCCTAGGCCTCCCAATTGATCACGGGGGGGCAACTATGCCATACCGCACAAGGAAACCGTGCCAGGCCGTGTAGCTTTTATTTAATGAAAATGCGTGTTTAAGCTAATTTCAGTTCATTAAGGAACGTAGTGATAGTCGTTCGTTTTGCTTTTTCCTCGTTTACGAAATATAATGACTTGAAAATCGATGCTAATTATGCCGCTTCTTGTGCACACTCGGATCCTCATAGTTCCGCGACACCGTATCACAGCTCTCTCATTAAAGCTCTAGTCAATTTTCTTTTTCTCTTGACTCACATTATTAGAGTACTCTTACTAAAACACAAATTCAATTTGAATTTAAAATATGTATCAACTTTGTGACTCAACTTAAATATGATAGTGGGATTCGAAATGAAGTGGTCGAAACAAAAAGCCATTGAACAGTATAAAACATTTTATATAGGCTGATTTTTCACACTCTTCTGTAACACACACACTGTTTCCAACGTGCAACATTGCTGCAAGAACGTTATCAAACTTTCTCAGATGTTCCTCCGTCACATATCCACACCTCTGCTACGCGTATCTTAGCATGTCTTTGAGGACAGGTGAATGAAACTGTTGATACGCAACAGAATGGAATGTCATTATGAAGCCCCTTTCGTGTAATATGTGTGGAATGTTTTTACAGATAATTTTGTCTGAAATACTCTTCTAGCCTTCGAATTACAATTTCATATTAATTGGGATTTCCTGGTCTTTGATTGGGTCAAAAACCCTTATAGAACTGACATTTAACCCTTGCGATGAATTTCAGTGAAATATGGAGGGCCTAATTAGTCATATCCACTCTCCCCATCTCCACGCTGGTGCTCCCTGGGATCTTTTAAGATGCGAAAGAGAGTGGTGTGCGGAAAGCAACGGGAAGTTACCGCATTTACCTTTCCCAAGAAAAACTGCAAACATGAGATGATGAGTCTTTCCACTGTAAAAGTGGATGAAAAAAGAATGATGCTGAAACTGATTAGAAGAGGAAAAGGAATTGGCTGGTTGAGAAGAAACTGCCTACTGAAGGATGCACTGGAAGGAATGGTAAACGGGAGAACAGTTCGGGGCAGAAGAAGATACCAGATGATAGACGACATTAAGATATATGATATGGATCATATGAGGACACAAAGAGGAAGGCAGAAAATAGGAAATACTGGAGAATGCTGGGTTTGCAGTGAAAGATCTACCCTTGGGCAGAACACTATGAATGGATGAATGAATGAATGGTCTAAAAAATATACATCCAAGGGCTGCACGATCATGTAGGTTTTGGAGGGATAATTTGTGTTTTAATTGTCTTACCATCTAAAGTATTGTTTACACCTTCAAAAGTAAATATAGTGTCATCTATGTGACCACTCCAGGAAGTAGTAGTGTGTTTTTCTTAACATCCGGGTGAAATATATCTCTTAACCATCTTCTCATATGATTTTTTTGTCAGTTTACCGGAATTACTTGCATCGACAGTGACATCAAATGCCTTATCTTAGTCTACATGTTGTTTTACTTTAGGTCTAAATTTCCCTTTTGGTTCTTGAAAGTATAATATGTACAGTCGTGATCCTAGACTTCCAGCTGCATACCTATGGTTTTGGACAATGTACGAATGAGTGAAAGATGCCATGGAGTGCACTACTACTGTTTTAATGAGACTTAAAAGAAAACAAATAGACTAAAGTATTAATGCGAGAGCTGTGATACGGTGTCGCGGAGTTATGATGATCCGAGTGCGCGCAAGAAGCGGTATAAGTAGCAAGATTTTCAAGTCGGTGTATTTCGTAAACGAGGAAAAAACGAAACGAACGACTTTCACTATGTTTCTTAACGAACGAAAGTTAGCTTAATATACATTTTCATTAAATTCAAGCTACACGACCTGGAACGGTTTCTTTATTAGTAACCATGGAAACATAATAATGACGTCATTTCGTCACATTCTCTTGTCAATTTGAGTGCTATATGATTGTGTGTTGTTTTAAAGTAACGTAAGCATAAAATTAATATGATAGTCTTTATGTGAACATCTTACGCTTCCTTTAAATAACATAAGTAAAATGCTTTAAGCTTACGTTATGGTTGTGTTCAATTTTCATTTTGAATGGGACCTTACCCTTGTTGTAAATTTCAGTCACTATATCTGTCGCTGTCTCCTACTGTCTGTTGCTTTCTCTCATCTTTGCGTTTATAGCTTAATCACAGTCTAGTATATACAGTCACGAAGCTTGAGTTGTGAGGGTGCTAGGAACAGTAGACTGTGCCGGTACTATTTCGCATTGTCTGTAATGAGGCGATATTAACGATCCTAGTGGTGAGCAACTGTCTACGGATGCATATTTACTACGTATTGAGCTTCGTGACTGTATATATTACACTGTGGCTTAATCGTCTTTCTCTGTCTCGCTCGTTGTCTTTTAGCTGATAGTATTAAGCACTGAATTAAAGGTCCGTTTTGTTTGGAAGAAATGAACTGTATTAATATGAAACACTGAACTCCTCCTCCCGTCATGGAAAGTAATAATAAAAGTGGGACACTATAAATGATTACATATTTCAGGTTATTTACCAGCAATTAAGGAAAGCTGTGCAAATCACATCAATGGTACCAATATAAAATTATTAGTCGTAGCTATCTTCCCCGCCCCCCTATTTGAAATTATCGCATACTCGTACTTTCTCATTTGTTAATGTAGTGGAAAATGAGGCACTGAGATCGCAAACGCCTCCGGGCTCTGGCAGACAGCATGCGGTTTTGTGCCGAGGGAGCGGGGTTTGATCCTTGGCAGTTACTGTAAGTTATATAATCTATCCACACGTCATAATCTGTATACCCAGTCACAACACGACACTCTATTGTCAGTCCCTCTCCACAGAACTTCCGCGTATTCTTCGTCTTTTACAATAGACACTATCCGTTTTTGGAATTCATTACCTATAGATGTTAGGGACTGTCCGACCTTAAACGCTTTCAAGTCCAAAGTGAAACATCTTATTTTAGAACGCACATTGTCCCAGGGTATATATTAGAGTTCACAATTGTAACTAGTTTATAAAGTAATCCTGTAATTTAATTTGTCAACTAGTTTAAGTATTTAAGTTCGATAATCTTCTGGCTTACGTATACAATATTTTTCTCTTTCGATTTTGTCTTAGGTATACCTATAATTTTCTTTTGTATTAACATTATCTTATCATGTATTTCCTTTTTATCCTCTGGTTGAGTGGAAGTCACTGCGGGCTAAAGCAAGGAGATGCACTATCACCTTTACTTTATAACTTTGCTCTAGACTATGCCATTAGGAAAGTCCAGGATAACAGAGAGGGTTTGGAATTGAACGAGTTACATCAGCTGCTTGTCTATGCGGATGACGTGGATATGTTAGGAGAAGATCCACAAACTATTAGGGAAAACGCGGGGATTTTACTTGAAGGAAGTAAAGAGATAGGTTTGAAAGTAAATCCTGTAAAGGCCCAGTATATGAATATGTCTCGTGACCAGAACATAGTACGAACTGGAAATATGAAAATTGGAAATGCATACTTTGGAAAGATGGAAAAGTTAAAATATGTTGGAGTAACAATAACAAATATAAATGACACTCGGGATGAAATTAAACGCAGAATAAATATGGGAAATGTCTGTTATTATTCGGTTGAGAAGCTTTTGTCATCCAGTCTGCTCTCAAAAAACCTGAACGTTAGAAATTTATAAAACATTTAGGCCTATATTACCGGTTGTTCTGTATGGTTGTTAAACTTGGACTCTCACTTTGAGAGAGGAACAGAGGCTAAAGGTGTTTGAGAATAAAGTGCTTAGGAAAATATTTGGGGCTAAGCGGGATGAAGTTACAGGAGAATGGAGAAAGTTACACAACGCAGAACTGCACGCATTGTATTCTTCACCTGATATAATTAGAAATATTAAATCCAGACGTTTGAGATGGGCAGGGCATGTAGCACGTATGTGCGTATCCAGAAATACATATAGATTGTTAGTTGAGAGGCCGGAGGGAAAAAGACCTTTGGGGAAGCCGAGACGTAGATGGGAGGATAATATTAAAATGGATTTGAGGGAGGTGGGATGTGATGCTAGGGACTGGATTAATCTTGCTTAGGATAGGGACCGATGGCGGGCTTATGTGTGGGCGGTTAATGAACCTCCGGGTTTCTTAAAAGTAAGTAAGTAACTAAGTGAGATTGAGTGGAAGAGAATGTCTCACGGCCTTAACTGTGCCAGAAAAAAATATAAATATTAGGCCTATTATTAATTTTTTAAGTGATACATCTGTGTTCGAGATACAAAAGTGAAAAACAATGTAAATTTTGACAGTGAACGTTTACTTTGACGTCACTATTAATATCTGGGAAAGTGATTCGTATGCCTCGTGGTTTCCCATGCGGCACGTCTAGCTTCATTCTGTATTTAATGTGCTAACTCCATTTTATATTTTACCCTCTTCAAAATTCTGTAAAGTTTCTTCAGTGTAACGACGAAAATCGAAATGAGTGAAGTGGCCAATTGGCTTGGAGCTCAAATATTCAGTTTTTCTCAGGTCCAAATTGTCTTGCAAGGACGCGTTTTCGCGTACGCATTCCATTTCCCCATTCACATTGACAATGAGGTTTTCCACGCAATATTTATGAAAATATTGGGAATATGTAGAATGATAGTTAAGTCTAGATGTAAATTTAAAGTCCTTCATTTATTCTCATATTTACTTCACTAATTATGATCTCTTTCATTTACAGGTAAGGAAAAACTCTGTTATCTGATTTCTACTGCAAGGATGTGGATTGCCTGTTTTCCAAGCTGTGTAAGGTCAGTAATATTTATATCTTTGTTAACATATTAGAGGAAACAATAGATGTGGCATATCCTACTTGCATCAGAACACTACAATATAACCTAGACATCTGGAGGATGATTTGGCATCTGACGTCGAACTCTGAGATATCTTAAAAACTCAAGTGAAGGCGATGAAGTGATACATACGTTACTATTGCGTGTTCGTAATTAAAAGTGGATTATGGATTTTACTTCAGCAGTGTTGCAATAGTTCTCCAGTTCCATATTTGGCACAATACAGTACTTGAAATGACTTAAGTATTTGCAATAACGGTAGAGCCCCTTTTCTTTAAATTGATATTGTGTTCAACAGAAATAAAATAATAAGAAAGAATAGGAGACAGCACATTGTTTTCTTTCGGAAGTAGTTGAGGGGGAAAAATAACTAATATTTTGTCACTTGTTTATGTTCTGATTAGAACAAACTTATCTGCTATTGTGTACTGGCTGTTATTCCATTGCGCCAAATTGAACTACGTCCTCTCCTGCATTAACCAAAAGGGTAGCCATTGACACAAGCAGCTGACCTGAAGATCCTTATTATTGAAAAGACATTGCCCGAATATATATATATATATATATATATATATATATATATATATATATATATATATATATATATATGCAATATTACAGTACCGTACAACATTTCAATTCATTCTGTTAAAAATATGCAAGTTTGGATATTTATGTAAATACAGGATTCGGCAGAATCATCTCCCCGATTTGAAACATAAATAAAAAGAGCAAAATAGATTCTATTCAGAATTTTATTTTACCATCTTACAGAAGAATGCTTGCCATTTTGACATCACTTTGTTTCAAAGATAATATCGTCCAAATGCTTGCCTTTACGAGCTAAACACCCCCTGTAACAGTCACTGTGCATCCTTCTTCCTAAAAAAATGTATGGCCCTATTATTCAAAATTGTACAACAGCACACCAAACAGTACCAAGCTCGCTGTGGAGAGGTTGCTGATGCAGTACTCGAAGATTTTCTGGGGTCCTATACCGATGGGTTTGTTTGTTGACGCAACCCGACAATTAAAAAAGAACTTAGTCATTTACAGATATGGGCTGGCAAGCAGCGTATCGGTTGATCTTGTCACGTTGTCGAAGTTTCTGAGCCAACATGATCTTGTAGGGTTGGAACTTGAGGTCTAGATTCGTCTGACATTCCGATCAGATATTCCCAAACAGAGCATGTTTAATGGCTGATCATCGTGAAGATGTGGTAACAGTATGCTTTACTGTTCGATATTCTTGGGAGTCCGAACGTTGCGACATCTACCGAATGACTTCTGTTTGAAAATTGAACCTTTAGTCTGAAATTTCTGACTCATAACAGTATGGTTTTCTTAGCAGGAATTCTTCCGTGTCAACCTACTCTAAAATGGGTACGAAGATTCCGCTGCGTTGCAATCACAGAGCCACCATTTTATAAATCTGCTTCAACAACAAAACACGACGTTCACATGTCTACGCCATGATGGTAATTAAAATAACATGGCTTGTGCTGCTCAAAGATTTGTACCACTCAAGCGCAACTATCAAAAAACCTGTACGACGGCCAATTCAGACCGGGGAGTTCATTCTGCCGAACCTTGTAGAAGAGAGTCTTGATTTTCACCAAAGAATAAACTTTTCTTTTCCCCGAATATAAGATACATGGAAGTTTGACAAATAATGCTCCTGTTTGAACACTACAATGAAGACGCAGTTCACGGAGTAATAAAATTATAGTATACAGGAATATTTGCGGGACATAATCATTTTTCTCGTATGTATTTGCTACAAATAGATTACGATAATTTACAAAATTAGTATTTCATTTGTGAAAGGGGTCCCTGGAATTTATAAAAAATCCCTTAAGTTTCATAACACATTTCCACTTTTTAACGAATCTAACTTCGAAATATTTAATCTCCCCCTCAGAAATTAACCTCTCTGACCAAACTATTTCAGAGCTCTGCATATATAAAGCATTCTACCTGTACACACCATTTCATTTTATACCTGTATTTATATACCATTACCTTTAATGTACGTGCATTAACATGTCCAATCTCTCTACCTAACCAGTAATGTCTTATCGAATGGCATTATGTCTCCTCCTTTCAAAAATTACTTGTTAATCGATCCCAGTTTTATATGTGGCCGTAAATTTTACTGCGTCGTAGGTATATAGTAATTACAGTATTAATCCACCAAATTTGGTTAAAATTGGCAGCATAACTCCCACACTAGCGGATGTAAAGTATACACGGATAGTTAATAAACAATTTGCCTAAGGTAACCATAAAAATAAGAAACGAATTACACAAATATTGTCAGGATTTAGAAACTAGATTTCACAGCCCAACATAGTCTATTCGGTTTAGGAATTAACTATTTTTGAATATTAATATGAATATTTATTGTGAACAGATGATAACTCTGTAGTGATGGTCCTCACATTTCATTAAATGGCGCCATCATCACATTTATTTACATTTACATTGCTATCATTTTAACACTTCATTTGTTTTTCCCCTATCACATTTACAGTATATCCTCTACCCTTAACCTCATCTACATTCTAATCTCTAATCTTTGTTCTAATGTTATTCTACACTTTCTTCTTATCACAACTTGTCCCAACCTTTTATCATTCCTATTCAGTATCTATATATTAATTTTCATATTGTCACTATTACTCTTGGCAACCACTTTTATTACATTCTCCATCCTACGTTTTTAGCTATTTTTATGCTCGACCATGCCGAAATGTAGTAATTATACACCTGGTAGCAGTCCTTTAATGCATGTCATTAAATTACACCTACTCATTAAAGTACAGGTGTTTTCAGTCAATGACAACTCAGCTTACAGGTGTTCAGCCAATGACAAGTCAGCTTTGTACCGTTATAAAACCGCAAGTATCGATTATTCTCGGATATGCAATCGAAAGAGAATTAGCGAAAAGTCACGGAGGCTGGAAATCCAATACTGTCGCAGAAGGTTATGTTCTGTTACTATAATAATTAGCGTTAATTGTAAATAATATTCAAATAAATTCAATTTGGCATCTCGTTTTTCAATGTCGAATTCAATAATCAAGGTTATACCAAGTTTAATGGGATTACATCAAGGTCAATGACATTATTGTTCCTCGGAAAAAATCAATACTTTCGCGTCTGCGCACATCTCACAATTCACGACCTAGAACAAGGTCACTTCCGATCTTGTCAGATACAAATAAAATGTATACATCTGAATAATTTCAAGTTTCAAGCTTGCGCTCGTTTCATAAACATCCATACTCGCTTCTTAATTACTATCATTATAGGCTCGTTGCATAATGTACTATTATTGATTTTGTTATTCTCCCGTTCATCTTTATATTTCATCACTTATCTACTATTATTCCTTGCTTACTATTATATCTTATCTACTTCAGTTCTTTGTTTCCATATCCGTCCCACTCCACTAACTTTCTTCTCTCCTTGTCACCGTCTCTGTGCTTATTCTACAGTGAGGGTCACGTAAGAACAGTTCCTAAACAGCAAATATTGCCGTCTTGTCAGTGTTGCCAACTGTTACTAGATGTCACACGATCCTACGCTCTGAATTACTTATCTACTTACCGTGCTTTACCTTTATGTTGGAAGGTTATTCTAAATAATTCAATAATTTGTAACATATTTTCGTAGGCAAACTATACGAGAAAGGGATCAACATGTTAGGTATTTTGCCTGGCAATATGAAATGCATTGGTTTGACTCAACAATTGATTCACGAAACCTAATCTAAAAATGTCTTTTGTTTGATTACATGGAATTATTACTACTAACTTCGAAAACTGAATATCACCGTGAAATGTATGCTTAAGAATACTTACTCCTAATAATTTTGCTATTCTAGTTATAATTGCTGTCTCCGTGAGCATAATTTCTTGTTCACTATCTTCTTTCGGTTAAATCTGAAAGAGCAGAACGCCAGTAGGGAAAGTTATCCCCACTATCGCAGCACGCTTTACGCTTTCGTGGTGGAGTCGCTGCCATGCTTTTCCTCTTTTTGACATTATTGTAATAATAATTTAAACACGAAAGAAATTCATTAAAATGTGAAATGGTATTTCTTTCGATTATCCACCTGCATTATCTCACCCAAATATGTTATAGCCTATTTATTTACACTTACTTGACTATAGTCTTGTTATAACCATAACGCAACACATAAAATAACTATTATGTATTAATATTAATACTAATATTAATCAATTATTAGTATGTTCAAATTTCACTAGCTTCCACTAATCGGCTCAGAAATGTAGTACAATTTTAATTTCGTGGAACTCCGGTACCGACAACATCTGTCTCAGCTGCCAACATTACAGTTCTACAAATGGTAGTGATTTTGTATTTGTCAGTATCGAAATTCGAAACGAAGTTGGGTCATGTCAGTAGATTTACTGGCATGTAAAAGAACTCCTGCGGGACAAAATTCCGGCACACCGGCGACGCTGATGTAACCTCGGCAGTTGCGAGCGTCGTTAAATAAACCGTAATTTTAAAATGTATATTATACAAAAAGTGACTATCACAAACAAATCGAGCCTGATGGAAAAATTCTGATTACATATGAATTCGGGATAAAAAAAACTGCACTAGAATCAACATTTAATTTTCTTGTGAAAAAAAAAAAAATCAGTGTAATTAAAATACTAAGTGCGAAACAGAAATCAGTGAAATCATCTGCCTTTGGTTAGGCTAAGCAAACAAACCTATGATGTCATGAACGTAAAAAAGAAGTGCCGGAAGTTCTCAATCAAAATTTAACATGGAGTAGTTCACACCTGTGGAGTAACGGTCAGCGCGTCTGGCCGCGAAACCAGGTGACCCCGGTTCGAATCCCGGTCGGGGCAAGTTACCCGGTTGAGGTTTTTGCCGGGGTTTTCCCTCAATCCAATACGAGCAAAGGCTGGGTAACTTTCGGTGCTGGACCCCGGACTCATTTCACCAGCATTATCACCTTCATTTCATTCAAACGCTAAATAACTTTTTTTTTTTATTTTAGTAGGTTATTTTACGACGCTTTATCAACATCTTAGGTTATTTAGCGTCTGAATGAGATGAAGGTGATAATGCCGGTGAAATGAGTCCGGGATCCAGCACCAATAGTTACCCAGCATTGGCTCATATTGGGTTGAGGGAAAACCCCGGAAAAAACCTCAACTAGGTAACCTGCCCCGACTGGGATCGAACCCGGGCCACCTGGTTTCGCGGCCAGACGCGCTAACCGTTACTCCACAATAACCTAGATGTTGATACAGCGTCGTAAAATAACCCAATGAAATAAAAAAAAACGTGGAGTATAACTACGACTGAAAGTATTATAAATGTGTTCAATAAAAACTGAATTTAAAACGCCGTAAAATAATTTCTTATTTACGTGGTGGTCTTTATGTAACGGATAGGAACTTCTTCATGTTCTCCAACACCAACAGAAAGTTAAACGAACTTATGAAACGTCATAAAGGGGCATGGAAATGCACGAAAAATGAATTCATGAACAATAGGGTTAACACGGATAATAGGATTTCTTGAAACTATTGAAGCGTTACATTTCAATTTTAATATCTCGTCTCCCCTCCCTCCCTCCTCGTTCGTAGCTTAAAATTAAAATATAACATTGGTTTTGACGCACCGCGACCAGTTACTGTTATCTGTCGTAACGAACTAGAAGCTGTGGCGGAACGTAGCCCAGAGCGCCGGCCGGCACCGCTCACCGTTATTGTGAGCTTCCCCTCAGACTCCTTTTTTATGAACGGGTGAAATTATCCTGTCTTTACCCTTCACCAGCCTCGGCGATCAGACCGAAGCAGTGGCTCTATCGAAGGTAATTATTATATCAATATCAGTGCAGTTTCTCACTGGTAACAAGGTACGACATAATGGGCCAACGGTTATATCGACTGCCTTTTATTCGGAAAAGGAAGGGATGGTACACAAAGAATTTCATTCCCTCAGCTGGAGTACAGTCAGCCAGAGTTGGTACTAAAGGTGCGATTATTGTTATGTAAATATGGAGCTTGCGTCCAAAACCACACAAGCCCATAATTTGAAGGAAATGAGTTTATGATGTTTTCGTTATATTTTTACTGGATTCCATCGATATTTGCATTGATTTTGAATCTCTCCAGGATAAATCCCATAAAAAATTGCATTTGAAATATGTAGGCTTGCCACTGAATGAGTATTGCACACTTTTATCCCTGGAAATGTGGCGCTGTAAACCAATTTTCAATACTTTTAGCACAGTCACAACACATTTCAATTCTTATTGTACTATAGACAGGCTTCGAGACTTAGGATCCCGAAAGAGCAGTTCAGTGGGAAATCCGCATAACGGCGTACTGAGTATAGTGGTAAAGTGTACAGTGGGTGGGGGTACTGTAGAATGAATGCCAACAAATACGCAAAGGAAAACGCTCTGGATTTGAAGGTTCTGACGAATAATTTGGTTTTCATACAAACTGTGTCTGAAACTATTACACGGTTAGAAAAGTCAGAGCAAGAGATGACGGAGCCCTCAAATTAATTTAGAAAATGATGCAGAGAATTAATTAGACACCAAGTACACAGGTTACTGAACGTGTAAAACAGAAGTGGAAATCAATTTTATGTAAAAATAACGGATATGGAACATTGTGTAACATAAACGGCAAATTAATGGACATAGAGTTACTCGAGAATGAAGGACTGTCTCTTAGAGACTGCAATGATGTTCAGTTTTTTCGTTTTGCTCATATCACGTCATGCGGCGTAGAGCGCAGCTTTCTACAGTACCTACAAACTTTGGCAGATAACCGCAAAAGATTTACGTTTGAGACACTGAGAATGTATCTTGTAGTGCATTACAATTCGGTACTGTAACTGCACTTCCTAAAGACGACCAATAGAATAAATGAAAAGAAAAGAATTAAAATTGCTACATTCTTATTTCCACCATTAACAATATGTATAATTAAACACAAATGCTTATAAAAGACAGGAGAATAAATGCTTTTCACATTCTTTTGACATTATCATTGTGTAATGTATATTTACTTGCAGAATGTACATATGTGTGTGTTTCCCCATACTACCGTTTGTAATCTAATTTTGTATTTCATGTATATTATTGAAACCTGGTTGAGTGGAAGAGAAGGCCTCATGGCCTAAACTCTGCCAGGCAAAGTAAACCTCCTACTACTACTACTACTACTACTACTACTACTACTACTACTACTACTACTACTACTACTACTACTACTACTACTACTACTACTACTACTACTACTACTCTACTCTAAATAGCAACGTTGTTACCTCAACACATCTCTATCTACCTGCAGCGAGTCAACAACATATAGTGCATGCACAGTAAACTTATTGTATCGGGTCCAAAGTCTCGAAGCCTGACTATAGATATGGAATTATTACATTAACACATTTAATGTATCACAAAACATATACTGAACGAACTAAATGGAATTATTATAAAAATCGCCACATTTTCTTCCTGAAATTACGATCCACTTCCACTAGATGGCTATCGACACGTAGCAGGGCGGGCAATACATGCTAACGAAATGGTACTAAATGTGAGGAATGTTACTACAAGTGTGTAGTATTATGAGAGAGGTTAGGTTAAGTTTGATTAGGTGTGTAGTATTATGAGAGAGGTTAGGTTAGGACTGATTAGGTGTGTAGTATTATTACTATGTTGGCGATACAGAAACCCACTGTTACATTAACGAAGTATGGCCGTATTCTTCATTCACGCAAAACGATTTTCGTGTATAAGTAAGGTACGTAGCCTATATAGGACGTGTTGGGAGTGCTTACAACTCTCCCAGTGACCACATCAATTTCCACTAATCAATATTATAAATCCAAGGTATTTTGAAGGTATTTTATGAAGTTCCTATAGTAGCTGGGACATAAGTAACATTCATCTCCAACCGTCCCATATATCCCGGGACAGTCCCGATTTCGACCATTGCGTCCCGCGTCCCGAAAAAATTTGCTCACGCATCAAAATGTCCTTATCTTATGGCATATTATACATTTACAGCTGATTTTCGTTCCTATCATATTGTTGGATTAAGTCTGGATTGGAAGATATTTCCGAATAATCACATACAGACATGCTTCCAATAGGTGACGAAACGGAGAAATGACTTTAGTACGTATGTTCAAGGCAGAAATTTAATTAAGGCAATGATCATACCTATACAATTTAGGGCAGGTTTGATCACAGCCTACAGGATACTTTATGAATCATCTATTCTCTGGGCTCCTCTTATGTACTTTGACTTTAGTTTCAGTATTATGTCCACTTTATTTCAACCATTAAACAACATAAAGTTGTAATAGGTTTCGTAATAGTAGAGGTACAGAACATTCATTAGATCGTTTTAAAATGTTCAACATGCGCATGCGCCCGGGAGTTACAGAATGGATAACTCCTCGTTGACGGACCTTTAAGTTAGCAGAAGACTTGTCGAACCGATAGGACTATTCAAGTTCGAGAAACGTAAGAACCTCAATTATCCATTCGATAACGTTATAGGATCGATATCTCACGTTCGAGAAACTGAGCATAAGAGAAATGCCCGCTCGGTTGTAAAAAGAAGTGAATGAGAATTTTTTTAATGAATAGAATGTAAAGGGGAGGAACTTATTCAGAGTGTTACAATATATAAGCGCTTTCTCTCAAGAATCTCACGGTGAAGTATATGTCGTACATTTATTTTTCTTCATTCTGTAGATTTTTTACCAGCGGAAGAAGGGGAAGTACTATTAGTCTTGGATCTTTGTAACTACCATAAATATATAGTGGAGATAAAGGTGAAAAGAGTAAATTTTCATTTTGGCAAGATATTGATAACAAAGAGTGTTTTGGGTTACGTTCAGTAGAACTAAAAACAAACCCTTGTTGTTTGACATGGACTGGAATACCTTATATTTATAGAAAGAAGTGAAGCACCGCAAGCTAATTTTCAATTACAAAGTACACCAACTATACTGCTTGCATATTTATCACCACAGAAATGTAGAAGAAATTTATACTCAGTTTTATTTAATATAAATAACTGAATAATTTTTTTACTTTATTTGACTTTAAATGACACTCGGGAGGAAATTAAACGCAGAATAAATATGGGAAATGCCTGTTATTATTCGGTTGAGAAGCTTTTGTCATCTAGTCTGCTGTCAAAACATCTGAAAGTTCGAATTTATAAAACGGTTATATTACCTGTTGTTCTGTATGGCTGTGAAACTTGGACTCTCACTTTGAGAGAGGAACAGAGATTAAGGGTGTTTGAGAATAAGGTTCTTAGGAAAATATTTGGGGCTAAGAGGGATGAAGTTACAGGAGAATGGAGAAAGTTACACAACGCAGAACTGCACGGATTGTATTCTTCACCTGACATAATTAGGAACATTAAATCCCGACGTTTGAGATGGGCAGGGCATGTAGCACGTACGGGCGAATCCAGAAATGCATATAGAGTGTTAGTTGGAAGGCTGGAGGGAAAAGACCTTTAGGAAGGCCGAGACGTAGATGGGAGGATAATATTAAAATGGATTTGAGGGAGGTGGGATATGATGGTAGAGACTGGATTAATCTTGCACAGGATAGGAACCTATGGCGGGCTTATGTGAGGGCGGCAATGAACCTCCGGGTTCCTTAAAAGCCAGTAAGTAAGTAAGTAAGTAAGTAAGTATTTGTAACTGTTATCCGGTTGTTTGCTTGTGATACGCAATTCTTGTATATTATTTTGTGGAATAAGAAGCACATCTCCATAATTTACCAGAAGTTCTGTTTCATTTGTTCGTTGTTGCTTTGTATTTTTGTGCAACAGGTAACAGTAATTTGCAGTCTTTAAGATCAATCTTAGATGCAGTGTCATGCATTAGTAAAGGGAGGCACAGACATCCAGTTACTAAGAAGGTATATCACCATTCTCCGTGCCTAGAATTGAATTCGGTTCTGCAAGATTTTCTAGTTTTTGCGCTGCCGTTTGAGCTAAAGAGTATATTGCCCAATTAATGACATAAAATATTTTTCTACTACAATAGCTGATGCATTCTGTCCCGCCATCTTTATTTTTCACCACCTCCACGCTTGTCATCGGAGTCACTCCCGTATCTTCGTCTTTTTCTTTTTGTGTTATCTGACATTTACTTCGCTATTCCATCTCTCGATCTGTATTAGCTCGTCACACATATCTACGTAACCTCGTTAACATGTAGAAGCGACGGTCATCTTGTTTTTGGTGACCACATACCTACAACATCAAGTTCATTGACCATTTCCTTTCGGAAAAAAGAGACTAATTTCTTTAAGATGAAGGGCGAACCGTATGCAAAGCGACGCTGTGTCATATAGCGATGGGTGAGTGCTATTGTTTCACGAATCGTGAATATTTCATAGGCGGAGTTGCATCAGCAGATCCGACCGTTAGGCAACATTAATTTTGTCCGTTGTCCTGTTGAGAGGTAACAGCGAAGAGGGCATCGCGAAGGCACACAACGGTATATCTCGGATGTTTCCCAGTCTTAAATCACACGACACTCTGCCTTCCGACCTCGGGGTCAAGGGTTCTAGTCGACACTGTAATCAGACTAGCATTACGAAGGTAAATGCAATTAGATCCACATTCGAAAGGCGCGAGTTCGATTTTGCTTCTACAGTGTCTCAGGAGGGTGCAACAGTGCCCCTGAAAGAGAGATCATCAGTGGAAAAATCTCCAATTTAATTCAATCCGTACAGAGTTGTAGCACAGTCTAGTACAGAGTGATTTATATAGAACTGACACATTTCTTTCTTTAATTATTCCGTTGGAAATTCATTCAATGACCCAATTTTAGCACCAAATTAAGCAGAATGTTCTGGAGTTTCGATTCCTTGTCACTAGATGCGCAAATGTTTATGTTTTATTCCTATTGTTGGCAGCACTGACCCAATTTTAGCACCAAATTAAGCAGAATGTTCTGGAGTTTCGATTCCTTGTCACTAGATGCGCAGATGCTTATGTTATACCAGAGAGAATTTGGTGTTCGCAACCCTCCCAAAAGAAACACAATACTGGACCTGGTAAACAAATTGGAAACAACTGGATCTCTGGTGAGTAAAAAGGGCAAGCATCGTTCATCTAGGCTTCCCACGGTTGTTGTTGACGTAAGAGCACGACTGGAGCAATCACCCAAAAAATAATTAAGACGTTTGTCGCAGGAGACAGGGTACACCTACTCAATGTGTCAGAGAGCTGCGAAAAGTGCAGACATTGGACGATCTGAAGCACAACATCACACAGGAGATTCAAGCTATTGACAACAGAGTCCTCCAACGAGTGGCCAGTAACATGGAACGACGTGTTGAGTTGTGCCTTATGCAGGATGGAGGACTTTTTCAACATTTGCTATAGAGGTAAATAATCTCCCAAAATTCCTCTACATTTTAGGTATAATAAGTTGTCGCTAGCACAATTCGTTTTGAAACAATTAATGAAAGAAATGTGTCAGTTCTATATAAATCACTCTGTATATACAGTCGCGAAGCTCAATACGTAGCAAATATGCAAACATTAGGTAGTTGCTCACCACTAGGATCGCTAATATCGCCTCATTACAGGCAATGCAAAATAGTACCGTCACAGTCTATTGTTTCTAGCACCCTCAAAACTCAAGCTTCGTGACTGTATATAGTAGACTGTGGTTGTAGGGTCTGAAAATTAAGTTCCACCTAGCTCATAAGCGTAGACAGCCATTTTAGGATAGACTACTTTATGACCGAGATTAATACTTACACCCTAGATCATATATACCCAGATTGCTCATCGTCATAGGCTTTGACGATAACAACTTTTGTCACGTTTACTATGCTGCCGTCTAAATGACATGTCATGCAAGTTGAGAGGATGCGAAGGCATTTCTTTCCCCTTCTACTTGCCCTGAGTCAGTCAGCGACAGAGATGGGAGCTGTTACCTCTTATACCTGCACCCCCCAAGCTGTACATACGAAAAAATAAAATATTAAATAAAATACACAAATAAATATAAAATACAGCCATACAGATGTTTTACAATTACATGTGCGGGTATATTTTAGTGTCATTCTTACAATATTTTCAACTAATAATTAATTAAATTAAGGAATGTAGTTTGTTTTATGAAGTCGGGGGGAACGACACAGTGCAGATTATCCCATTCTGTATGCCGTAGAGTAGTAACTAGCGGTGGAGAAAACATTATCTTCTGCTGTCAGTAACTTTTTAATGTGTCAGTTGATTTGAACAGTAATAAAAATGAAATACAAACGCTTAGTATAGACTTCCGAAATATAGATTACTGGTACAAATTTTAAATAATGAAATTTATCACTGTGTTGAAAGTCAATTAGTTGAACATTTGTGAAATAGTCAATAGCATCTTCTCCTTCGCTGATGGTAGGGAGTGCGAGTAGGGGGGAAAGACCTATCAACCAAACTGAAATAGGAATTAGTTGTTACATAGGGAGTCACGTCATAACTCCCATTTGAACTGCATTAGCGACAGTACTGCCATCTCATGTTCGTTTACGGCGGACGGGTGACGATCCTGGCGGTTGTTCTCTTCAAAGTGCAACCGATTTTAATATAGGAATGAGCAATCTATATGTGATCTGGGCTTATACATAGGTCATTCGAAAATTGTGGCAGCACTGCTAGTATACAGCTCCTCTAGCGGTGACTAATGTAAACTGATAGTATGAGATGTTGTGGTATCTGATATGTGTTATTTTAAGATCTAGATGTCCATTCACAATGAAAATTAAACATAACGTAAACGTTAACTTAAAAATGTAAACGTTACGGTAAAATCAATAAGTCATACCATCATTCACGATGGAAACGGAAACATAACCGCAAAGATACTTGGTAACCATGGAAACATAACAACGACATTTCCTCTTAATAATTTACGTTACAGTAAAATCAAGAAGTCATACCATCATTCATAATGTAAACATAAACATAACCGCAAAGATACTTGATAACCATGGAAACATAACAACGACGCCATTTCCTCATATTCTGTCGTATACTTCAGCACTCCACGATTGTGTACTGTTTGCAAATCACATAAACATAAGCATGAAAGTTTGGAGTTTGCAAACTTTCATGTTAACGTCTAACGACAATGCTAATGTCCGTGTTTTTGTGAATCATTGTGAATGATCCCATTTGGTAATCTGGCCGCAAACTTCTGTGCTTACGTTACGGTTGTTTAATTTTCATTGTGAAAGGGCCTTAAGGCAGAGATCGGCAGAACTTCAACATAGATGACGTCATATGAAGCGCAGCCCGTAAATACGGTAGTTTCTCTTATACTTCACAGAATTAGAAAGATAGAGAAGGGGGGGAGGGACTGATTTTGTGTTGGTGGCGATTCCCTTCGTTTCCTCTCCAATTCTGATTCCGCCATTGCTCCAGAATGACTACAGCATCTCATCTGTAGTTTGTAAGGAACGTTAAATTAATAATAATTAACATTTAGCCTAATGTTTTGAAATGTAAATAATGGTTGTACTTAAATATCTGGTTTATTATCGCAGATGAGAGGTCTCAAGTTTTGCATTAGTGTCGATAAGGAAAATGAGAAAGATATCTTTTGTAACGCTACAAAAAGAGTGAGAACTTGTCGGGAAACGAAATGAGTATCCCTCGAATGCTGTCGATATGTCATCGTTAAGAAACAAAGTGACGGGGAAGAAGACTCATCAAATCTCACGTAGGAGATGGACCTTAATGAAGATCACTAAAATACACAGCAAGATAAATGAGGGCTAAAAAGCGGCCGAATCAGAAGGTGTTAGTTGAATTCTCAAGTTCCAGAAGTGAGAACGTGGTGAGAAATAGCCTGTGATAGAAGGTGGAAGTGGAGAGACACGGAGGGAGAAGTGGGGATCTGATTTATATTATGAAAAGCTTTGCTAATTAATCTTAGTTTACCAGATCCTCGGGAGAAGCAGGCAAGCCCGCCGCCCGGCTGCCTGTTTCGATGGTATGATGGCAGTCCGGTTCATCAACTACTCCACAAAATGTTAATATATGTGCTCCGTCTGTACATATTTCATTAAACTGCGTTTAGGTGAGGCCAGCGATCTTTATGCCGGTGCTAATGTCGGTTTGTCCGTGCTAGCACGCCCTTTCACAACTAGGGTGCTTAATATGCTCACTCTTTCATTGAATGAAGTGCAAGAATACTTTATAGTACTGCAGAGTCGTACGGAAATGTACGTTTTCTGAACAATCTTGCCAACTAACTAGATTTTACCATTATAGCTACTAGCAAAGGAAATGTTAATACGCTAACGTTGAAACGTTGGAACTTCCCCTAAACGTTGAAACTTCCCCTAAATGTGCATACAGACTTCTAGAACAAATAGACAAAATATAAGAAATTAGCTAGCCATACTGTAATAATAATAATAATAATAATAATAATAATAATAATAAATAAATAATAATAATAATAATAATACTTACTTACTTACAAATGGCTTTTAAGGAACCCGAAGGTTCATTGCCGCCCTCACATAAGCCCGCCATCGGTCCCTATCCTGTGCAAGACCAATCCAGTCTCGATCATCATATCCCACCTCCCTCAACTCCATTGTAATATTATCCTCCCATCTACGTCTCGGCCTCCCTAAAGGTCTTTTTCCCTCCGGTCTCCCAACTAACACTCTATATGCATTTCTGGATTCGCCCATACGTGCTACATGCCCTGTCCATCTCAAACGTCTGGATTTAATGTTCCTAATAATAATAATAATAATAATAATAATAATAATAATAATAATAATAATAATAATAAAGTATACATTGTTATTATTATTATTATTATTATTATTATTATTATTATTATTATTATTATTATTATTATTATTATTATTATTATTATTACTTAGGCCTTTATCCTTTGAAGGGGTGGAAAAATTCAAATACCTGAGAGCAACAGTAACAAATAACAAGGGAGGAACTTAAACACAAAATAAATATGGGACATGTCTGTTATTATTCGGTTGAGAAGCTTTTATCATCCAATCTGTTGTCAAAAAATCTGAAAGTTAGAATTTATAAAACATTTATGCTCGACCATGCCGAAATGTAGTAATTATACACCTGGTAGCAGACCTTTAATGCATGTCATTAAAGTACACCTACTCATTAAAGGTCAGGTCTTTCAGCCAATGACGACTCAGGTTACAACTGTTCAGCCAATGACAGGCCAGCTTTCTACCGTTATAAAACCGCAAGTATCGATTATTCTCGGATATGCAATCGGAAGAGAATTAGCGAAAAGTCACGGAGGCTGGAAATCCAATACTGTCGCAGAAGGTTATGTTCTGTTACTATAATTAATTAGCGTTAATTGTAAATAATATTCAAATAAATTCAATTTGTCATCTCGTTTTTCAATGTCTAATTTAATTTCAATGTTATCTCTGTAGGTTCTTATGGCCTAGCAAGGTCAATGTGGACATCTGTTCCTCGGAAAAAAAATCAATAATTTCGCGTCTGCGCACATCTCACAACATACGGGACATTGCTCCAGGTCAGATACAATAAAATGAATAATATCAAGTTAGAAATATGGTCGAGCATAAAAAGTCGTATGAAACTCGCCTATAATGGTAATTAAGAAGCTCGTATGAAAATTATGAAACGAGCGCAAGCGAGTTTCATAAATATCCATACTCACTTCTTAATTACCTTCATTATAGGCTCGTTGCGTAATGTACTATTATATTACCGGTTGTTCTTTATGGTTGTGAAACTTGGACTCTCACTTTGAGAGAGGAACATAGGTTAAGGGTGTTTGAGAATAAGGTGCTTAGGAAAATATTTGGGGCTAAGAGGGATGAAGTTACAGGAGAATAGAGAAAGTTTCATAACACAGAACTGCACGCATTGTATTCTTCACCTGAATAATTAGGAACATAAAATCCAGACGTTTGAGATGGGCAGGGCATGGAGCACGTATGGGCGAATCCAGAAATGCATATAAAGTGTTAGTTGGGTGGCCTGAGGGAAAAAGACCTTTGGAGAGGCCGAGACGTAGATGGGAAGATAATATTAAAATGGATTTGAGGGAGGTGTGATATGATGATAGAGATTGGATTAATCTTGCTCAGGATGGGGACCAATGGCGGGCTTATGTGAGGGCGGCAATGAACCTCCGGGTTCCTTAAAAGCCAGTAAGTAAGTATTACTTAGGCCTACAAATGGCGTTTAAGGAACTCGCAGGTTCATTGCCGCCCTCACATAAGCCCGCCATCGGTACCTATCCTGTGTAAGATTAATCCACTCTCTATAATCATATCCCACCTCTCTCAAATGCATTTTAATATTATCCTCCCATCTACGTCTCGGCCTTCCCAAAGGTCTTATTCCCTCTGATCTCCCAACTAACACTCTATATGCATTTCTGGATTCACCCATACGTGCTACATGCCCTGCCCATCTCAAACGTCTGGATTTAGTGTTCCTAATTATGTCATGTGAAGAATACAATGCGTGCAGTTGTGCGTTGTGTAACTTTCTCCATTCTCCTGTAACTTCATCCTCTTAACCCCAAATATTTTCCTAAGCACCTTATTCTCAAATATCCTTAATCTCTGTTCCACTCTCAAAGTGAGAGCCCAAGTTTAACAACCATACAGAACAACCGGTAATATATGTGTTTTATAAATTCTAACTTTCAGATTTTTTGACAGCAGACTAGATGACAAGAACTTCTCAACCGAATAATAACACGCATTTCCCGTAGTTATTCTGCGTTTAATTTCTTTCCGAGTGTCATTCATGTTTGTTACATTTGCAATAATAATAATAATAATAATAATAATAATAATAATAATAATAATGGTTTTCTTTAAACTAGTACAGTTATGGCCATAGGGCCTTTTCTAACACTCAACCAAGTAGCAGGAGTCTTCACATGATAGGCATTGTAGGGGAAAATAACGAAACAAATATAAATAGAATAAAATAATAAACGACTAGAATATCTAAATGTAGAGGAAACATACAGTACAAGACTTGTCATAACAGTAAGTTACTGTAGTTTGGCACTTCGCCATGAGATAATTTCCTAACTTTGATTTGAAAGATTTCGATGTTCGGCAGTCCTTGACTTCGGGTGGCAGAAAGTTCCAGTGACGAGAAGTAGCAACAGTGAAGGTTGAATACAGAGATGATGTGTGGAGTGGAATTACTAGCGTGTTATCGCGTTGTTATCGAGTATTGGTGTTACGATATTGAGAAAGAATATGGAATAAATAAGAGGGTTGAAGTGCGCATAATTCGATATGACAGAGAAAGCGAGCTGTAAATGTGTCAAAACTTACTTGTGGTCGTTCCTAAATTGAAAATCCGTAAAACATAAGATTAAATATGTAGGCCTACTACATAATGTTTATTCCAACAGCTTGTACTTCACCAGAAATGGTCTTCGAGCATGCCTTTGTAGGAGAAACGTATCTAAACTTTTAACGTACTTAGAGCCGAGACTTTGGATAAAGACTTTCCAAAGACGACTTTCGTAGTAAAGTTTGACTTTGTTAAAAGTCCTATTCATAGACAATATTTCTGAGACTTTGACTTTTACTTCAGCAAGTCGAGATTTGACGATCTTATTCTAATGTTGGCAGTCACAATCACTGCCTTCTAAACGAATTAAATTAATAGATAGTTGAAATAGAGTAGGTATTGCCACAATCAAAGCCATGTTTTGAGACACAAATCAATGAAACAATTGAACATCGGTACATGTTAAGTGATTGTTAGCCGTTCTTGAAGTTTTACATAAGAATAATTATTCTTGGGCTTAGTGTGAAAAAAAGAAGACAGTTTTAGATCTTTACACCAATAGATAATAATGTTCTTCTACTTGGTCACAAAAAATCGTAACTCAGTTCCGAACAGTCTTGTATTCGTATATAATACAATAAAATGGGTAACTATAAAACATGATGGTATTGTTCATTTGAAATAATACTTCCTGCTAAGAATTTTGTTGTGAATAAAACATCGATTGGAATTACGTTAGGTTCACATTAAGCCCTCGAATTATTTAATTATAAAATAATTTTATTCTCAAAATATGGAAGATGAGAAGATGCCACTAATGACAGACTACTTAATAATTAATTGAAATCCATATTCAGAAAACATTATTATAACGACCCCAGGATTAAAAATTAACTGTATATCCAACTGTATAACATATTCTCTATAGAATTAAACAGTCAAATTAATATTAAGTCATCAGTTACCTGTAGCGTAAAATCGCGATGAAATAAATAATTCAATTATTGGTGGAATAGATAATCCTCTTTGATTATTATTCATCAATGAATGTTGAAACATGACGAGGATTCCTAGTACTGTCTGTTTATCAAATCTGTACCTTGATTTGAATTTATTATCTATATCTAATAATACGCTAAGGAACATGAACAGCTCTAATAATCCCCTAGATGTCCTCAGTATTCTCGGAAAATTCAACAATTTTCGAAATATCAGCCATTTTTCTTATGTCCACGAACGAAAGTCAAAGTCTGGATTTTTGGCGACTTCGAAGTAAAGTCACGATTTAAGTTTACTTTCGTCAAAGCGTCGACTGTGAATAGGAAACTGGTGACTTTGCACTTCCCAAAGTAACTTTGGTCCAAAGTCTTGTCTATGAATACGACCCTTAGACATCCTCGATATTGTCCGTAGTTTATTACGGAAGTAGAATCTGTATTGTACCTAAACGATAATGATTATTTTTACAGGCTAATTTCGGCAGTTTATGCGGACTATTATTGTTATTGCAAGTTATCTTGAACTTTCTGAGCGGGGACAGAGGGGCAGAGGGAAGGAAGCGCGTAACGTGGGTGGAGCCAACTGAGTTGTTTGCGCATGCTCCGCATCATAATCTCTTGTCAAGAAACATAGAGCTATTTCCTTCACTACGTACCAGTAGTGTTAACATGGAGCACAACCACAGGGTAGTAATTATGGTGAAATCACACCACCGCGGAGAAAAAGTAACGCAGTTATCCACATCAGAGAAAGAGAAATTATCGAAAATATAATTAAATGTTGAGAGGAAGAAAAATTAAACAAATGTTTGATGGAACTTCTTGATAAGGAATATGAGAGAGCGGCTAAATACTCTGGCAAAAGTATTAGTTCCGTGAAGAGAATTAAGACGAATATTGCATTACAACCAAATGAATCTCACACTACTCCGAGAAAGAATAGGTAGGCCTATGTAATGTTTATAAATTATTGCTATAATAGTTATGTACAATAGTGTGTGTACTGTGAGCGACATAATGAATGACTGTTGTAAGTTATTATTTTGTTATAGTTCTGCAAAACATATTACTTCATTCCAGAATTAGGACTTGTGTAAAGTTGAAGTGGACGACTTCGATCAACATGTCATTCGGGATACAATCGAAGAATTCTATCTTGTTCAGAAAGTAGTACCTACGATTAAGAAGATAATTCCGAATGGATGATGCCATTGACGAAATAATAATTAATTTTGGACCAAGCGATGAAGACGATGACGATGATGGCAGCAATGATAGAGATATAGATTGTGTTTAATTGTAAATAATGTAAATTCAAATAATAAGCCTGTAAAATATTGTTATAAGAATATATAAAATACATATCAGCTCTAGGTGTAAGTTATGTAGGCCTATATAATGTATAGTAATAGCTGTAGTAACTCCGCCATTGCCGGTCCTCAGCCCGGATGAGAGAGGAGAAGTGTACACACCATTATATTTAAATACTTACTCATTACAGGTTAATTAAAACCTGCTACGAAACCATGTTCTCCTCTCAAAACCGGAGTATCGTGAGATGATGATGTCTATAATGAACCAAGTTCTTTTACAGTAGAGATCCATAAAGTGAAAGAACCAACGTTTTCTGGAAAGAGTCACGTTACCCGAGGGAGGGGCATCCTTGCCGTGCCGTTACGTTGATGAGCACATGCCGTACTGAGCAGTTCGAAAGACAGACTTAGGGGATGTAAGGTTCAAGATAACTTGCAATAACAGTACTCGTAACCTGACTCAAACTCCGGCTTTGCCCATTACAAATTCCACTAGAACTCACTAGAATTTGAACCTCGGACGTGGAGTGATGAGTCGATTCTTCGTCGTTCATCTTAGCAGTGCCGAAAGAATTAGAAACCAGTACACTACTACTCCCTTAAAAGGCTTGCGGTGATCTACTGTCATCACTGATACAGCATCGTTAAATAAGTACGTTGTTTCTTTTCAGCGTCCTCTGAAATGCAGGTTGTGTCATAAATTGTTCGCTTCTTCTTTATGCGGGGTATTTCTCAGCACTTGAAACAAGGTTCCCGACCCCCATTGTAGTGTAACTAATAAACTGTGGAATAATAAAATTACGCCTTATACGGAAAGCCTACTACCAATGCAGCAAGGGTTGACAGCTGTCTCGACGGGCATCAAGTTCCCTGCATCTGAATGGTTCATTGCACAACTGGATTTTATTCACCGACAGAGGCCATTGTTTGTCACTTGTTAACGATATAATCAACACCACGACAACAAAAATACCACTCTAAAAACGTGCGAAAACATTTCTAAGCACTCGCAAGGAATTTTATTTTCCACTTTAATGGAATTGCTTACCTTCTGCCGGAGGATTAACATACGTTCGATCGTGGACTGCAAGAACAAGCGAATAAAATCGACAGAATGTGTAATTGCGTCTCGTCTTTCCAGTTTCCAGTCGTAGCTTTAAGCTCTTGTACTTTGGACTTAGTGATAAATTTGAGAATTGGAACAGAAATACCATTCCGAATTACCATATTCTTGTAGTGAAAGAAATCTGTCACAAAAGCGACACATACTTTGTCCATGTCCTACACGGTTCGTAAGAATGACTTTTAAACAGATTAATATAAAATTTTTGGAAATATCCATCATTTTTCTCCTCCATTACTGTATCTTGTACAAAAATGAAAATTGGTATGTGTAAAACACTGTCCTTCTGCTATATGAAAAAAAAAAATATATATATATATTTATACGATTTAAGAAAATTATTTATATATTTTTTTTTCAAAATTTAAAATTGTGGCAGTTTATTTTGCAGTGATGGAGCGTTTCCCTCATAACTCATTAACGCAGTAGTGTCAGAGTTGTAAGCTCCAATACCGGTTGTGGAGCTAGATCGGAGCTTGAACTTGCTTATGTCTGTGGAAACACCGGAGCACGCAACCAGTCTAGTGGAGCGCTCCGCTCCGTTTAGTATCTGTCTGACATCGCTGCATTAACGTGTTAACTTTTTCATGTTCTCTCTCTTTTATTCTATTGCTGAAACTCATATTTACAATATCATGCTCTTTCAACTACATTCCTTAATAAATAATATATTTATTTTTTATTTTGTGTTGGAAGAAAATACTGATATTTGATCATTTTTAAATGAATTTATTTTTTATCAGACAATCTATCAGAGGTAGAGAAGTGATCTTGCATCATATTGTAGATATGACATGCATAAATACACACAACAAATTTCATTATAGAATGTTGAATAGTTTTTGAGTTGTGGGAAACGCTTCATCACTGCACAGCGAATTGAATTTTGAAAAAAAAAAAATCTAAATAATTTTTTTAAATAGTAACAGTCTTACTAATAAACCGTGTATAGTTTTTATACGAGACTTATGCAGAGTTGAGACAGAAAACGTTACTAATAAACCGTGAATAAGCTATGGACGTATAAACAGGCTGTAACTATACAATGGGAATTGCTTTGCAGTAGTTATATACAGAAAACCCCTTGTTTAAGCGTTGTATATAGAGAAAAAATGGCCGCCCTCTAACAGCTGTTCGTATCGACTGTCATTTTATGATTATGGTTACCTTGTAACAACAGAAGAACAAACCAAAGATTATAGAATTATTAGAATAATATTGCTGTGGCTTGTACTCTTTGACCAAAATGTAGTGTGGTAATCGATTAGAGCCAGTTGCACTATCGATATTTAACACGCCACACTAGAGCGCTCTACCGGATGCAATAGAGAACCTCAGATATTCTATTACGTTTGGTAACGAAGTAATGACGAAACTATGACGTAGCTGTGTAACAGTTGTACTGTTATACACGACGTATGTAGTGATTATTAGTAAGGAATTTACACACGACGTATATACGAGCTACTCATTGTATAAGTATAAGACAGTTAAACGTCTGTATATAGAGTTTTTATTAGTAAGACCGTATAAATATTTTTTCATATAGCAGAAGGACAGTGTTTTACACCTACTAATTTTCATTATTGTACAAGATACAGTAATGGAGGAAAAAATTTTGAATATTTCCAAAATTTTACTACTGTAAGCAGTACCTAACTTAATGTAATTTCTATATTAAATATAAATTTTAGTGACATCGTTAATTGATTATAAATATTGAAAGATATCAGTGGTTTGTAGAAATATTCAAAATATTACTTTCTTTTCAGACAACCAGTAGTACTGTGAAATTATACAGTCGAATAGAAAGTTACAAAAAATATTTTTGTTTTTTTACTATCGCATGGCACAGCGAGTTTGCATTATTGAACCAATAATCCTTTAAGAAAGAGAGATCCGAAATTACCGTTGTTCTGTCTTCTGTTACATGCACGTGATGATTCTTCCTGTTTGGAATCACTAGTGACATTGAAGAAAATCATAACCAAAAAGTAGACACAGTATTACCACAGTCTGGTATATACAGTCACGAAGCTAAATACGTAGTAAATATGCATCCATAGATAGTTGCTAACCAGAAGGATTGCTAATATCGCCTCATTACAGACAATGCGAAATAGTACCGGCACAGTGAATTGTTCCTAGCACCCTCAAAACTCAAGCTTCGTAACTGTATATACTAGATTGTGGTATTACAGAGTGCAAGAATCCGGACATGCTGCAAAGCTGGCTTCGGTCATATTTGTAAATAAATATTTACACACTTTAAGATTATAGTAGGCCATGCCATCCTGTGGAATATAATAGCCTATTAAATTTTGACTGGGAGCTTCGGGCAATTGTTTTTACGTTCACGACGCCATAGTTTTTTGTCGAGTCTAACAAAAGACAGACGATTTTAATGATTCAATAATTTGTTTGTACTGTAATTTCGAATGTCTGAGTTTCGCAATTAGTGTTTTATTTTTTAGCTTGTATTGTTTTGTCACGTGAACAAAAATATTAAATTTACAATTCTGACAAGGTTTCGTCGAGGAAGTTGCTCGAAGTGTCGGCGATTCATTCACCCATGATCAACATCATAACGATACTGCTCTCCAACTAAAACTCCTGTGCGGAAGTAAGTTTCAAGAATAAATGTGTAATGCTCTGTTGTAACATCCATTTCGCACTTAAGAAATGTTACAAAAATAGTTGACCACCTCTGTGGTGTAGGGGTCAGCATGCTCGTTTCTTACTTAGAGGGCCCGGGTTCGATTCCCGGTCGGGTTGAATTTCCTGGTTGAGGTTTTTCAGGTTTCTCCCTCAACCGTAAGACAAATGCCAGGAAATTCGGGCCACAATATGCCTGAATATCACCGGCCTCATTCATCACCGAAATCATACGTATACAGTCGCCATCTAGTTCACAACAATAGAACCAGTCTCAACAATAGTACGCAGGCCTTCGGATTTCATCCAACAGATTAACTCGCGAGTTAAAGCAAGTATAAATAACAGCGAGAGTCCACAGCTGTGGAGTAACGGTCAGCGCGTCTGGCCGCGAAACCAGGTGGCCCGGATTCGAATCCTGGTCGGGGCAAGTTACCTAGTTGAGGTTTTTTCCGGGGTTTTCCCTCAACCCAATACGAGAAAATGCTAGGTAACTTTCGGTGGTGGACCCCGGACTCTTTAGCCAAAGTAATAAATTTCATGTCAGACAAAATACATTTTAATATTAGATCATACTAGTCCTAATGACTAATGTAATATGCGAGAAGTCCAGTAGGAAAAGTTATTATTTCATAAATTATTGAACCATTTAGGAATCACCTCGCAACATGAAGATGAGATGTGGTAAATAAGCAAGACATTGTTATTGTTAATGCTATGTTGTTGTTATTATTATTATTATTATTATTATTATTATTATTATTATTATTATTATTATTATTATTATTATTATTTCAGTGCGTAGCATTGTGATTTTATCCTCTTTGGTGATCTCTGGTATAGTTGGCAACACTGAAGACAGGGCCGAATTACACTTTTGGGAATTACACTTACGTGATTATCACTATACAATCATTTTGACGCAGACAAAATAATTCCACTATTAGTGAATCTCTCTGTGTTGGATCACAACCCAAAATGAGTCGAAATCTTCAAAGCAAGCAGTGGCGTAGCATGAAATTTTGAGCAGGGGAAGCTAACTCAAGTTGTCTTTCATGCAATATGAGAAAACGTATTACAAAAATAGTCTTAAAATAAATAGTAGTCAATGTCAAGTCAGCAGTCGAAGATTGGTTGGAACATCGTAAGTAACACCGATAAGGCATGACCTCAAAATAATGATACGTAATAAAATATGATTTCACGGTTTACACATCTCTTAACAAATAGACACGTATACGTATAACATCAGCTCACTCCCTGTCATACTTAGAGAAATCACAGTATTAGTATCATTACGTAAGTATGCGTCTGTCTTTTGGTTGTGTCCTTCATTGACAGCAAGGGACTCGGCCATTTCTTTTTTAAATCACACTTTTGTTCGTAAGTCAGTCTTGATAATAGAATTGTCCTAAAAAAATTCAAGTAAATTAGTGTCAGGAACTGTTATTTCGCTCATTATTTATTATATCGGCCACAATGCACACTAACACTTCAACTGAACACAACTGACGAAAAGGGATAACTCGGAAACTACTTATTTTAAATGTTAAAGCTAGCTTCTTGCGAGCCTTGCGACTAGGGTAGTTTAGTTAGAAATGGATGGAAAATCAGAAGAAACCAGTCTGTTTAGAAGCTGGTGTGTGCAGGCTTCTTGTTTACTGCTGCATCACAAATCATCCTGAGCTGCCGCATCACAATATTTAACGCGTAAATATAAATTCTATTAAAATTAATAAATAATTTTCTCCATAAACTGCAGGTTTATTATGAAATTGTTATTAAATGGGGAAGCTGACCTTTTTAGCTTACATTGACGCTACGCCACTGAAAGCAAGTAGATTTAAAGATAAGGGATGATACCCTCAAAGCAGAAGAAGTAGTGATGCATGTGTGAGCAAGCTAGTTATGGAATTAGGTACGCCGTTTAGCCTGTGCAAGTGGTGAACAAATTGATATGACAATGCTGAAGAGTTCAGAAAGAAAAATTACACAGCAAAGCGCAAAGACACTCTTGTACGCAGGTGCATTCCAATAGCTTATAGGGAATATTGCAATGCATAACAAATCTAGGGCTTTATTACGTAAACAGTTTTGCAGCACGTGCTCTTGGAATGGAAAGCAGGAGGTGGTGATATATCGACATTGGCTGTAGGTAGGCAAATCTTGTTTTAGAAGTATTCTTGTCCTTTCTCCTCTTTTTTTTCCGGGGCTTGAAAGCTACACAGAGCAAGAGGCTTCTAATTATCCGCGCCATTCGCAGTCGTGCTACAATGCCTGGCGTGTCTCTCGTGAAATTTATTTACGGTATTAGTTTTATGGAGTCTTAGCTTCCATGTTGTCGCTTGACTGGTGCGTTATTTGAGCTAATGGGGGAGATCGGCGACCAGGCTCACCACTTAAAGATGCACGTAATTAAACGAAGCTGTGGTGTAGTGGAAGTCACCCTCATCATCATCGTGCAACTGCAGCACCATGTTGTTATTAGACTTCGTCACCACGGCATGATATTCACCACAATCATGTGCGTCATCATTGTCACATTTTCCTTTTTATCCATCAATGTTACTTGCTTTATTTTTTATTTATGTTATTACTAGAGACGAGAATTTCATGCACTATAAAATCCCAAAATATGCATGCATTCATGCACTATCAAACTATGAAACATGCACGATCAAGCGAAAAATACATTAAAATATGCATTTTCATTTTTGTTCCAAATTTCTTATTTCACTGCACTTTTCTTTGCACAGTTAACAACTAACAGAATTTATAAATTGGTTTATGCTCAACCATGCCGAAATATAGTAATTATACACCTGGTAGCAGTTCTTTAATGCATGTCATTAAAGTACACCTCTTCATTAAAGTTCAGGTTTTCGATTATTGTCGGATATGCAATCGAAAGACGAGGGAAACGTCACGGAGGCTGGAAATCCAATACTGTCGCAGAAGGTTATGTTCTGTTACTATAATAATTAGCGTTAATTGTAAATAATATTCAAATAAATTCAATTTGTCATCTCGTTTTTCAATTCTAAATCAATTTCCAGGTTATACATTCTCTGCATTACATCAAGGTCAATGACATTATTGTTCCTTGGAAAAAATCAATACTTTCGCGTCTGCGCACATCTCACAATTCAAGAGCTATGAACAAGGTCACTTCCGATCTTCTGTCAGATAGAAATAAAATGTATACTTCTGAATAATTTAAAGTTAGAAATATGGTCGAGCATAAAAAGTCGTATGAAACTTGCCTATAATGGTAATTAAGACGCTCGTATGAAAATTATGAAACGAGCTTGCGCTCGTTTCATAAACATACTTGCGTCTTAATTACTACCATTATAGGCTCGTTGCATAATGTACTATTCTGTGAGGTTCCTGCTCTTGTCAGTTAATATGTTTTTATACGCAGAGAATGACTTCTCTACATCGCAAGAAGTTATGGGTGCAAACTTGAATGAACCTTTTTCTGTTATTTAGTTTTTTTTTTCTTTTCAATCCTGATTCCTGAAGCTAAACTGAGGTGTCCACTCAAAACCCTTAAAACACGCATTTCAACTGAATATAATGTATACTATATGCATGATTAAGCTAAAAATTGTTTAAATATGCATTATGCATGTTTTTATCCCCAGAAAGGCCAAAACATGCAAATATGCACGGAAAAAGTACATATATTTGGAACCGGAAAGTAATGAAATGGATAAGTCCTAAGTTTGAGCTATGTCCTATGTTCCTATAAAAACATGCATTTGCATGGAATTCTCGTCTCTAGTTATTACTATTACTACCACCTTCAATCCTATCATCATATCAACATTATCATCATCTTTAACACAATTCTCTTTGTTGTACTGACTGATCTAATGATTAGGTACCGCGCCAGCAATTGGATCAAACTCGGCCAGGGCGATAGATTTTAAAAGGGATAGCAAGCATTCTTATCATGGTTTCCTCAGAGAGGGAAAGTAAAGATGCGAAGTCAGTGTAGTTTATTTGTGACACGTAAAGGAATCAGACAAGATTTGATGATCATTTTTCGCTCATATTACATTTCGATATTTAATCACCTCTGTCGTTGAAACCGGTATTAATTAAACACTACTACTGTACAACTACTACTGTATTACTAAAGGCCTAATACCAGGAATCTGTGGAGTAGAAAGACGAAACAAGACCTCTGCGCAAGTGGTATGTGGGAGGACTAGGGCCAATGATGCTCTTGGGGAGGTGTTGGTTGAACGAAGCTAGCAATCGTTTGCAGGGATTTAATTTCTATCTGAACTCTACTCTACCTTCTACCAAGAGCATCTTAGCCCTTAGCGGCCTCGAGCTGATGCTGCCCGCAATACACTCCGGCACAGATAGACTCCGCCCCCATATGCGCGAAGTTACTCCACAGATGTCTGGGACGGACCATACTACCATACTACTACTCCTGTACTACTGTACTGTTACTACTACCACTACTACGGCCTTAACTCTGCCAGCTAAAATAAATTATTATTATTATTATTATTATTATTATTATTATTATTATTATTATTATTATTATTATTATACCACCGTTACTATTATAACCACGACTATTACTACTACTAATACTACTTCCACTACTGTTATCACTATTAATACTACTATCACCACTATTTCTATACTATCTATTGGTACCAACGCTACTACTACCACCAACATTATTGCTGCTACCAGCACTACTGCTGCTACTACCACCGCCACTAGTACTCTACTACTACCACCACTGTTACCACCACTACCACTGTCAATACTACTACCACCAATACTACTACTACTACTACTACTACTACTACTACTACTACTACCAACATAATGTTTTTCATCACTTTCATTACCACCATCTATTTTTTTTAATAAATAACGTCATGTTCCTCACCACTGTGGTCTTCACGAACACATCTTCATTAAATATGCCATCTGCATCAACAATTTCTTAAGGAATTCAGTTGATCATAATAATTATCATCTTTTTTTCTTTTGAACACGGCAGCCTTCATCTGTATAATTTTCCTCAACACACTACTACCATCATACTACGATCATCAGAACTAGTCTACGGTTTTCATGAATAAAATGTTTTCCTTCAACGCGATTTTTATCAATATAATACCTTCATCAAACCGTGTTTATAATCATCTTAATTTTCTTCTTAATCAACGCCATTATCTTCATTAGTATAATCTTCCTCATCGACATCCCCATTATTAGTACTCTCTCCTTCATGAACACTAAGTTTATTCTTTACCAACACTATCATCTTCGTCTGCATCATTTGTTCATCATACCACATTTACTATCATCGTCTTCATCTTTCTTATTAGCACTAAAATCATCAGAACCGTGATCTGTGTTCATCAGCACTACGGGCTTCGTGGATCTTCTTCTTCATCAACACCATTTATCAGCGAAAGATCTCGGCACTAGAATGGGATGGTGTGGTAAGCACCACGTTCTGACCGTCCTTCAGAACCGGGAAAGATCAGGTATTCAATTTAACAGGGGAGGACCTCTGTGTTCTTATGGAAAGTATGGCAACGAGAATAATCTCGCTACCACTTAGGATTAAACGCGGGACCATCAGCCGATAACAAAGATGCTCTACCAACTGAGATACTAGTCCTCTCTTCTCTATCAATACCATTTTTCTCATCAACACTAGGATCATGGACACTGTGTTCTTCGACACCATCCTTGTTTTCTGCATTTTTGTCACCATAATTAGATCTGTTATTACAACAATAATAATAATAATAATAATAATAATAATAATAATAATAATAATAATAATAATTGTTTTTATAAATGTAAAAGCAATAGTCATTGATCATAATTTCCATTTTCTCCCTCAGCTTTCTAATTTTATTCTTCACTTTCTTCTTAATCATGATAATCTTGTCCTTGTTAATCATCTTTTACATTCCACGCTGGAGTCTCACCCCATACTCGACCAAGTGTAGTCTTATGTATAGGCTTGAATCAACTCTCTTCCAAGTCTTTAACCGCCATGCACCATCCGTGTGCCACATTCGTGAAATACTGCAATAGTTCGCGTATTTATTTTTACCCCGAGGCCCTGGTAATAGAATAACCGTTTGATAGGTTCAGAATAAAAATTGAATTTGACCGGAATCGCCTGTACCAACATTATATCTTCCCTGCTCGCTCGCTGGCATCTACATCTTCCTTTTAATGGCTTGGTTTGAGGGGATTTGTAAGGAGAGAATTAAGATCTGTGCACAATAAAGAAAATCACCGCGACTTCCACTGTAGCCGTTTGGAAAGTGACGGTCTAATTGAAGCGTTTCCCCCCGTTTCGAGCGAGGTGTTTTGGCGTAGTTAGTTGTGTGATTTGTGTTTACAGCACACATACAGCACACGGTATCTATAACAGTGGCTACCAGTTGCCGTAAAATAATATGGGCCCCTTAGGCCAGACCTCGCTCGGTGCCACACACACCGGCCCTGCCCCTCCCTCCTCCTCCTCCTACTCCTCGGATCCAGCATCTGATTTTACTGACTGCAGCGGCCGGCAGTGCAGTGCTCTGTTCTGTCGGATCGTGGGGATTCCAGCCTTGAATGAAATCGAGTTCTTCTCTGCTTACGAAACATATTATCTGAAGATCTAAACAATTTGAGTTTTTTCGAAAGTTATTAATTCGGATTAGCAGAGTTATTTCAGCGATTAGATATGGAATGGAAGGTCGTGAGTTCAATTTCACGCAACGAACGAAAGTACTACAGAGAAATTGAAATACAGGGTGTAAACCAGGAGCCGTCATCTCAGTGCATTATGGTGCATGGACAGTTTGGGGGGGAAAGAATCGGGTGATGGCAGTGGCGTTCGTTCACTTGTTCAACCCTTTTAATCAGTCTCTAATAATTATAATAAACACGGAAGAAGCATGTACTTAATTTATTTTAAGAGGAACTGTGTAATAAGTAAACCACTTATCAGTTTAAGACAAGAAACAATATGTATTTTGCCGTTATGTATTGAATCGGTTTTGAAAGTAAATAGCTTTTTTATATTAAAGTAATTGAGAACTTACAGACGTATAGGCCTAATGCATTTTCACTATTACGAAATATTAAACAAATCGAATCCATTAGTAATATTTAAATGATGTCATCCTATTCCTTTGTTCAAGTGTCGTCGATAAAATAAAATTAATTATCCATTTTTTATCTGACACTATATATCACAAAACCAATTATTTGTTATTATGTATAACATATGAAACACATTATCGTTTCTGTTACAAGACTAAAGTAGCCTTAAATTATTTTATTACAATGTAAGTATCAAATTATAAAATTTATTTTCGCTGTTCGTTAGCATTGGTTTTCCTGGATTTTTAAATCACTTTTTAGTTTAAAATAACAAGCAGGTTGTACTTTTTCGTTATGTATTGCAGAGGTTTTGAAAGCAAATAGTTTTTTCATATTAAAGTAATTGAGAACTTACAGACCTGTAACGTATTTTCACTATTACAAAATATTAAACAAATCGAATCCATTACTAAAATAAAATTAATTATCCATTTTTATCTAACACTATATATCACAAAACCAATTATTTGTTATTTTGTATAACATATGAAACATATTGTCGTTTCTGTTACAAGACTGAAGTAGGCCTAAATTATTTTATTACAATGTAAATAACAAATGATAAAAATTATTTTCGCTGATCATTAGCATTGGTTTTCCTGGATTTTTGAATTCGTGTTTCCTTCACTAACTGGTCAATGTTAGGTGTCAATGCTCGTGTAGAATACAATCGAAGAAGACATTGTAAATTATGGTCAGAAAGTTGGCTTCTGTGATGGGATGCGTTGGCTTGGCTCGACACACTGCACACTACTACCTCCTCAGCCAGCGTCTCGGCGCTCCGAACTAGTATGCAGGCTAATTGACGATGCCTGGTGTAAACGATGTAAAGTGCCAAATTTCTACAGACTGTACAGTAGTGACAAAAAAAACTGGACCGGCCCTTGTAGCTGATTTCAGAGCCTTGTTCACTCCAGAGCACAATAGACTGATAACTAAGACTTTCGTGGTTCGAATCCTGCCTGGAAAGGAAACTTTGTTTTTGTTCCTTATTCAAATTTATTCCCAATACTTTTCGATTGCTGGTAAAATTCATGTTCTGGGAATAATAAGTTAATTAAGTAGTAAAATATCGCTGCAAAATTAGGTAAATCCACCCATTTACACACCAGACACGAAAAAAGTTTCAATTTGTTGACTAGTGTTACTTTTTCTTTCTTCATTTTCCCTTCATTTCTGTCTTTCGTCTTTTCTTTTTCGTGCCTCCTTTCCTGCTCCATTTCTTGATTTCTCTATTTCTTCTTTTCTTTTTGGGTGTTTTGCTGAAAAAAACTAAATAAGTCCACGATTTGGTAATTGAGGACCTGAATTTTAAAACTTGCTGACTTCAAGAAATGAACATTTGAGTTAAGCACATTTATGATATTGTTATGTCTCAGGGTATGATATCGTATGTTAAAGACAGTCTAATTCAGATCCTCAATTGAACGGAGTTACTCAGTAAGAGACCAAGCGCCAAAGACCTATTTCGAGTTATTGGCCATTGAAGCAAATCTGTTTTTTTTTATAAAATATTTTATGTAAGAAGTATTAAAACTAGGGCTAGGATTTTGATGAAATTGCATCTTTTTTTTAGTAAGCCAGAAACATAGCTGCTTTAGTATTTATATGTTGTGTGATAAACTAAGTGTTTTAAGACATATTTATTAGGGCATTTTTTGCATTTTTTTGCCTGTTTCAACTCATAAGAGCATTTTTTTGTTTTATTCGTTCATTTTTTAGGCATTTTCATTTAATTTTATCCATAAAATTCAATTATTAATGTAAAATAATGTTTATTTCCTTTGATATTTTTTCTACATATTTTGTCCATTATTACCCATTTATTTTATGTAATATTTTAATCGTTTTTCTATTTTGTATAATATTTTAATCGTTTTTCTATGCAAATATTGCCGTTTTAACGTAGTACACCCCATGTAATGGATCAGTCCAACCACTCCTTCAATGTACACTCCTCTATGCCTGCTAGTTCCGGATAAGAGTGACCTTGTGGTGGACTACATGGAGCTACATCAGGTAAAATAATTAATTAAAAAGTACTACTTAGAAAAAATTATGTAAAATTAAATAAACTTAAATGTTGGTACTAGAATTTAATTAAATTAAATTACTAGTCTGAATATTAAGTAGTACAAAACCTCTTTTCCTACTAACCCAATTATGTAAGATGAATTTTTAGAACATTTTTAAGGGCATTTTTGAAAGATTTTTAGGTCATAAATGCATTGCTTTTAGGACATTTTTTTCATGATTCATAGGTCACCAAAATCCTAACCCTAATTATAACATTTCATACTTACTTACTTACTTACTGACTGGCTTTTAAGGAACCCGGAGGTTCATTGCCGCCCTCACATAAGCCCGCCATTGGTCCCTATCCTGGGCAAGATTAATCCAGTCTCTACCATCATATCCCACCTCCCTCAAATCCATTTTAATATTATCTTCCCACCTACGTCTCGGCCTCCCCAAAGGTCTTTTTCCCTCCGGCCTCCCAACTAACACTCTATATGCATTTCTGGATTCGCCCATACGTGCTACATGTCCTGCCCATCTCAAACGTCTGGATTTTTTGTTCCTAATTATGTCAGGTGAAGAATACAATGCGTGCAGCTCTGCGTTGTGTAACTTTCTCCATTCTCCTGTAACTTCATCCCTCTTAGCCCCAAATATTTTCCTAAGAACCTTATTCTCAAACACCCTTAATCTCTGTTCCTCTCTCAAAGTGAGAGTCCAAGTTTCACAACCATACATTAAAAAGTACTACTTAGGAAAAATATGTAAAACTAAATGAACTTAAATGTTGGTACTACAATTTAATTTAATTACTAGTCTGAATATTAAGTAGTACAAAACCTCTTTTCCTACTAAGCCAGTTATATAAGATGAATTTTTAGAACATTTTAAGGGCATTTTTGAAAGATTTTTAGGTCATAAATGCATTGCTTTTAGGACATTTTTTTCATGATTTATAGGTCATCAAAATCCTAGCCCTAATTATAACATTTCATACTATTACAAAAAAATATCACAAAAATACCAAAAAAAAAAAAGACTACCGATTTTTCATAAGAGATCAGCAGTTGAATTAATATTTCAAAGCAAAAAATAAATAAATCACTTTTATGCAATAAACGAATTTTTGCTTATAAATAGCAGCAAAATTCAGATATCGCATTCTTGATTTTTTTCCGAGTCATATTAGCGTGCCATATACAGTTTTGTGCAAATATCTCATATTTTTCAAATTGTCGGTTAGTCTATTATTGCGTAACTCCGTCCAATTAGTCCAAACGACATTTCAGAGCTCGCCCGTCAGAGCTTAGCCTCTTGAACAGGAGTCCCGACCGCTATTCCTAGACCAGGGAAGAGGATTTGTTTGTGTGGGAATGTGAGACAAGACTCATTATGCACCAGTCAGTGCACAGCGCATCTCCTCCTCCTTGTTACTCGGTGTGGGTGGAAGAAATAGCGCCTTTCGGGTCGTGAATCCGTGTGTGACACATATCTAACTCAGTCGTCCGAGCTGCATTATTCTCGCTTGACTGTAATGGACCCGATAGCACTACGTGGGCTTGTGCATTCCTTGATTGCTGGCTTGCACATCCTCGCTCGGTGACCATTACCTTCCTCTGTGACATTGACCATAAATGCAGGTTACCTTCCTCTCTGTCTCTCCCCGTTGTATCTGCATGTCTATCTCTTTCACTTGCCACCACCCTTAACGTATTGTTGAGAGCGAATAGATAATATAGGTTGTTGTCAACTTCGCCACTAGCTGGTCGTGTTCATTAAGTTTCTAAATGTTGATTTTATGACTCTGTGTAACTTGCAGGTATTCCACCTCCTCCTGTTCTTTTCGTCACGGTGTTATCGAGCGTGGGTGGTCTTTTTACTTGGAAAGGTAGATTTTCATTCACTATTTAAATGATCAAATTAATGGCAGAAGAGTTTCTCATTATGTTCAAATAACACACACATACATATTTCATCTTTTAATATAAACAAACAAGACAGAACAAAAAGTTTTATAGCTTCCAGGACGTTTCGTCAACAGTAACACGTCTACAGACAATTCGTCAACATTTTTTGGTCAACGAACAGTATGACTACAGTCATTTCGTCAAAAGTCTTTTCGCCTAAATTTTTTATTTTAGTTAAAAGTAAATTTCGCACAAGGACTTTTCGTCAATACAATAAATGATCGTTTCCAATGTTTTGGACTTGAGATTGTAATCTAAATTTTTAGTACGAGTATTAACATGTATTGAATTATAGTATAGACTAGTGCCTTGTGCAGCAAATGCTGTAAACTAAGTTCATTAGACGTTCAAATAAACATTTTTAAGATTTATTTTCGATGGAGAATACCAGACATTCTGAAAGTTATTTGCTTCCATAATAATAAAAGATACTCTGTCTCGAGCCAATACTGAAGAGAACCATGCATATTAATATCGACACCACACCGCCATTAAATATATGAAAAAGACCCAACCCCGCTTGATTAATAACTATACAAATATTTGATTTTTAATAATATTATTATCTTACGTAAATTTTATAGCTTTCAGTAACATATACTATATAGCCGCCACTCAGTAAAATATAGAAATCAAAATCTAATTTAAGTTATTCTCTACATCTACTTATATACCCCAAAACGTTTCACTTTCATATCATCAATATAGCATTAATATGTATAATTATTGAAAAATAGTCACATCATGGCATTAACTATAATAATATTTCATTTCTAATAGTAATAATGTCATCAAACCACCTCAAGTTTTGTAGATTTTAATATCCAATACACAGCTGTACTGAGAAAATTACACACCGCAGAATCGAACCTGTAAATTATTTTTAGTAAGTTAAGTTTTTAATAACCAATTTAATTTGAGATCTAAATATGTTAGCATTCTTGCAGATCATGGCCTTCGTGTAATGTCTTGGTGTAATATTGTTTACTGTAGTGTGTGTTTTGTTTTATTCTGAAATGCTAGTTCTCAAAACTGGCGACAAATGGAATTTTGAAAATAGGAAATTATGTTGAAAAATTGACATTTCACTGAAAACTACTATTTTTCTGAAAAACTTTGGGTTCCAAGCTTCAAAATGAGGGGTCATTTATTAAAATGCGTTCAGCCGTTTTCCCGTAATTTCCATTACCAGTTCAAATTGTATATATATATATATATATATATATATATATATATATATATATATATATATATATAGAAGATTCTAACCAAAAGTTTCGATATGCCAAGACTAGTACAATCCAACAGGGGCTGGCCTATGTTAGAGGACGAAATTCCAGAAAATGGTTGTTACTCTGCTAATATCTGGAAGTTTCCAGACAACATTTGCAAGGACCAGCGTGAAGACAACATAATGATAACAAACTACTGAGAGGTGTCCACAATGTTAAGCGGCCTATTAAAAAGAAGTATATTCTAAATCAGACCGGAATTGAAAATATTGTACGGAAATATGATGAATATGAAATAAATAATGACATACTTCGTTATTTACGTTGAATCTGGTACAATTTCAAAATTATATGCAGAAGACAACGTAAATGATGTAGCCTATGAATAGTACCGGTACAAATAAAATTTACGTTTCACACTTCATTAGCTTATTTCCTTAGACAATGTGGATGATGTATAAATAGTACATATAAAACTTACCATTTTACACTTCATTATTTCCGTTCATACTCGTCAAATTTTTCAATTGTCGTGCTAATATATTATTGACGAATTTTATAAATAATGAAAATATTTCGTTGACGAATTTCACAAATAGTCAACATATTTCGTTGACGAAATATCTGTTGTCGACATTTCCCTTGTCGAGGTTCTCAGTTGCCAAACGCATTTTGTTGACGAATTTCACAATCTGGCAAAATTAATCGTTGACGAAATGTCTGTAGGTAGAACGTCTGCTAATAGATTCATATATAAATATGCAGCTAGAACACATATTGTACTTCATATGTATATTTTTAAATTGGTTTATTTTACGACGCTTTATTAAGTGCTATGTTTATCTAACGTCTGAATGAAATGAAGATATAAAACCAGCTGAAGTTGCAGTGTCCAGTCGATCAGTCCTAGTGAAATGGAGGGGTACACGAGAGCGGAATAAGCAGACCTGATTTTCGAATGCGAATGAGCCAATGGGAACAGTAGACAAGCTCACAGATTGTATCGGTACAAGTACCCACGTAGGAGACATCCGGCCCATATCATTTTTCCACGACTGTTCCGAATGTTAAGGGAAGAAGGGCACGTGGTGCCAAATTACAATTCCATTTCCACACAACTATTTTTGCTTATAACTTTCGACTCAGTCATTTCCGGACCATGGTTCCTTATCTCAAATTGATACATGTGCCCTTCGCCATCATCCCTGAAAGTTTATAACACCAATTCGGAAACACTCTGTATATTCTTACTTACCTACGGCATTTTATAAACAAATAAGAGAAAACAATGTGATTTAAAGAGAAACATATATATATATATATATATATATATATATATAATTTGAACTGGTAATGGAAATTACGGGAAAACGGCTGAACGGATTTTAATAAATAACCCCTCATTTTGAGGCTTGGAACTAAAAATTTTTCAGAAAAATAGTAGTTTTCAGTGAAATTTCAATTTTTCAACATAATTTTCCTATTTTCCAAAATCCATCTGTCGTCAGTTTTGAGAACTAGCTAAACTAGCTAATTGCATTTCAGAATAAAACAAAACACACACTACAGTAAACAATATTACACGAAGGCCATGACCTACAAGAATGCTGACATATTTACAGCTCTAATTAAATTGGTTATTAAAAACTTAACTTACTAAAAATAATTTACAGGTTCGATTGTGTGGTGTGTAATTTTCTGGGTACAGCTGTGTATTGGATATTAAAAACTACAAAACTTGAGGTGGTTTGATGACATTATTACCATTAGAAATGAAATATTATTATAGTTAATGCCATGATGTGACTATTTTTCATTAATTATACATATTAATGCTATATTAATGATATGAAAGTGAAATGTTTTGAGGTTACATAAGTAGATTTAGAGACTATCTTAAATTAGATCTTCATTTCTATAATTTACTGAGTGGCGGCTATATATTATATATAGTACATGTTACTGAAAACTATAAAACTTACGTAAGATAATGATATTAAAAATCAAATATTTTTATAGTTATTAATCAAGTGGGGTTGGGTCTTTTTCTTACATTTAATGGTGGTGTGGTGTAGATATTTATATGCGTGGTTCCCTTGAGTATTGGCTCGAGAGAGAGAGAGTATGTTTCATTATTATGGAAGCAAATAACTTTCAGAATGTCTGGTATTCTTCATTGAAAATAAATATGAAGAATGTTTGTTTGAACGTCTAATGAACTTAGTTTGCAGCATTTGCTGCACAAGCCACTAGTAGGCCTATAATTAGAACTTAACGTAATCTGATTAATGTGAAGCATCTTCACATTCTTATTACTATATTATTAACCTAACCCAACTTATCCTTTGCCAACGCAACCTGTCATACACTACTCTCCACTACCTTATCTTAGCCTATCTGTTTTTCTTCTGAAAGAAAATAAAATATTCATTCCTTTCCTGACCCGACGATGCTAGATTGTTTCCCATAGTACAGAGACAGACTGAGTCAGTAACCTGATGCACGCATTTCCTTATTTCCCAATACATAATTCACAGAATCGCCATGCAGCATAATTGTGTAAGTGCGTTTCGAGATAATCCCTCTTGCGCGCTGTTCTTACATACCTTTTAATGGGACTACATGAGCCGTGGAGGAGAGAGAGGCCTTGTATTTATGATGATTAGATACTGAAGCTGTTCGATGTCGTTGTTTCCATGAGAAAACGATTCTCTTCTGTTTCATTACAGGTTCGAGTGCGTTTTGAATTGTATTTGTTTAGGGTGAATTAATTGCGTCTTCAGCTATGAGCTCTTGTGTTATTATTTTTGTAAGGGAACGTTTTAATGCAGCGTTCAAACATTTTGTCAAACGTCATCCTTGTAAATGATCAAATTACTTATTCTAGCCTCTTTATAATATGGTACTCGAGTCCAAAGGGTGACCATTGGCCACGAATAGAAACTTAGTTGTTTTCGTTCTTTCAAATTGTTTATGAAAGTTTTTTTTATTTTTTTTCTCGGCGTATTATTTTCTTATTTAATTTATCATGTCATGATTCATCTGTACTTAATTGTAACAACTTTAATTGCAATTTAGTTATAAGTTTATTTTTATTTTTGTTCTACGTCAGCGACTAAATTTGAATTATAATAGTCTTTTGCTCGACCATATTGCAATACGCTCATTGCATTTGACGTAACTGTACCTTAATGACATCCATTAAAGTACTGCTATTCATTATGTTATTGCAACTATCGATTTACAACTAAGAATTTAAGTCCTGACAATGTGTGCTACTGAATTGAAGACTCAAATTATATCAGTGAAAGAGATTTAATGTTGATTGGTCAGTTTTATTTCGTATAACAAGGGTGCATTGACGAGAAAAAAAAACTAATTTGTAAGCTCTCGCTTAACATGGACAACTTCAACCCCTTTTAAGCTAGATGGACTTTTCCGAATGAACTTGAGTTCCAGGAAATTAGGTAAAAATCTTCTTCTCTCCCTTTCTAAGACCAATAGGTATGGGACGAACTTGCCAGATCAGTGTTTGTATGTAAGATATATAATTTTAGGGTGGTCCTTATTTATCAAGTTTTAAATAACCTCTCTCCCACCTCTCCAATCTATTCTCCCCGGCTTGAAACTAATGTGGGTGAAATTTTGGTCCCATAGCTTAATATTTAAGATATGCTCAAACAAAGTGAAATTTCCCTTCACTGAGCTGTTATTCTGCTTATTATGTGGGATCTGTTGGAATAAAATCCATGGCGCTACAGCCCTGAAGGGCCAAGTCCGACCAGCCGGCTGCTGGCCTCACGTTCACATGCCGAAGCAGAGGTGGACGATCATCCAACCAGAATGGAGGTATCGTGTGGTTAGCACGATGATCCCCCCAGCCGTTATGGCTGGTTTGCTAAACCGGATTTTCGCTACCTATCGTAGCTCCCCACGTGCATCACGATGCTGGGTGGGCACCGGTCCCATACACTGGCCGAAATTTCATGAGAAAATTTCTTTCCCCATGAGGACTTGAACCAGCGCGCATTCCGTAACGCGAGTCCTAAGCAGGATGCCTTAGATCGCGACGCCACGGGGAATCGAACCCGCGCTCGAGCACAACTCGGATCGAGAGGCAAGCGCCTTAGCCGACTGAGCTACGCCAGTGGTCTTCGGGATCTGTTGGAACCATTTCATTTTTTGTGCCGGAATTTTTATTTTAAACATACGTAAAATACTAAGGGCCGTATTCATAGACATTCTAAGCGCGGGCTTTCGGTGGATGATCAGCGAACTAACGATTTTCGTATTCATAAGCCAGTGTCAGCGATGTGATATGATATGAATCCTGTTTAGCTCGCTCGTAGCCCGGGCTAGCGAAATGTCTATGAATAGCACCCTAAAATACTAAAATACTAAAATACGCTTTTACAGGCATAAACACGGGTTTTAGATATTTGTAGGAGTTCATGGCTTATTTAGACATTTTAGGTCCTATCACCACGGCATGGCGCGTCCTCAGGTTGCGGATAGAGGAGACGGCCTCCAGATATGGAGGGTAGCTGCGAATATATTGAATAAGCAGTCGTGGACAGCCGATAAGGGGTGGTCTTCCAGCTTGGGGGTTGGGCGAAGGGCTAAAAAAACAGCTTGTTACGAATCCCTACAATAAGCCTCGGAATAGGACTGATTCTCTGGCACGACCACAGATTGGGAGACCGAAGGGAAAAAGACCTTTAGGGAGGCCGAGATGTAGATGGGAGGATAATATTAAAATGGATTTGAGGGAGGTGGGATATGATGATAGGGACTGGATTAATCTTGCACAGGATAGGGACCGATGGCGGGCTTATGTGAGGGCGGCAATGAACCTTCGGGTTCCTTAAAAGCCATTTGTAAGTAAGTAAGGTCCTGTAGAATTTTAGTAGGGAGATACTGTGGACACGAAACGTAAAGATATCTTAATAATATAACTCTAGGACGCAGCAAACAAAATAGATACGGCACTAAAAATCCGTTCCCTAATTATTACTTGATAGTTTGGAGATTGTTTTAGCACGACACGGCAAGGAAAGGAAGCAGTATTTTGTGCACCCCTATGTCAATAATAGGAAAGCCTTCATGTGGCTGTGCACATGTCATTTATCGGGAGTACGTGAAAGATGGTCTTGAACGCAGACGCCCCCGCGCCCGCTTGCCCTTGTTACCAGCATATTAATTGCAACACGGGGCTCACAGAGGCGTATCAAAGCAGACGCCCGCCCGCCTGCATAAATCATATTTGTATTTCACTGTCATTCAACCAAAAATCCGTTCTGAAATAGCGAGGGAGAGAGGAATGGCATGACTTCATTTGAATGACACACAATGCGGTTTTAACAAGTTCAATGGATTCTTTACCGTGTTACTGCCGTCTGTATCATTATGTATATAAAAGCCAGGCAGCAATCTCTAAAGCCTGAAGATCAAACAAACACGGGAGTAATAGTCAAAGCTCATTTCCCTATAAGGGTCGACATGTTCTCCAGAACGAGAATGCAGCTCTGCCGGCCACGGACCGTGGACAGACAGACACTTGGGATGGTCACAATCTCCTCCTAGACAGTATATACTGTGAAGGAAAACCACGTGTGTGTAACTTAGCTTGTAGTTTAATATATTGAAAATAAAAGGCAGATCTGTGGAAGCTATATACCAGCAAATATCCTGTCTTCTTCTCCCAGACTGTGTGTACGTCTGTCTGGCCTAAGTGCGGTAGCTGTTCTTACTTTCAACTCTTTAATTACACAAGTCAGTTGTACTACTGCTGCATGCGAGGAAGAAGGACAGATAGATGCACACAAGTTATTTATGCATACATCTCGGCTATAGAAGTACCTAGGAGTTCTATAAGTACAGGCTGAGAAAGCCCAACTGTTCTGTGTATCGCAAGGGGAAGCCATACTGGACTTATTTTTCCCTCCACCCTCGGATACAAGGTTTATGATAATTGCCAGTTAGTGTAGAGAGAGTTTAAGAGGTGTGGGTAGAGGAAGGTCGTCTTATTTGCGGATGTATGTTTCGCTAAACGTTTGCCAAATCATATTTAAACCAGAAGCATGCGTAAATATTCTCATTAAACAGGGTTTTGAATTAGTAGAGAGGCTTACGCTTATATGCAAGTTATACCAACGATTAATGCTCCTTTTAGTCATATGCGACATCTTATACAAGCTGTTTTATTTAGTAACAAGATCAGAATCGAGGGGAAATAACCACGTATTGAATTAAAACAAAACTTACTTCAAATCATTCAGAGGTTAGTTAAAAAAAAAGTAAAATAACTCGTAACTGCATTTGCATATAAACACTTAGAAGTACCGTCATTTCCCACAACTATGGTCCTGGAAAACAAGTATGATACACGGTACAGTCATTCAAAGAACATTGCAGAAGTAACATAGACCATTCGTAGATAGTTGTAGTGACTTGACTTCAAACTACAGTACAGCAAAAATATAGATACTACGTTATAGAGTACAAAATTTGAATGGTTGTATCGTGGACCATAATTGTGTTCCAGGACCATAGTTATGGGAAATGACGGTACAGTTGGAGCAAGAGTTTAAGGATATGTGATTGTTTTAAAATATTCTAATCACGTTTCATACGTAACGATATCGTCATGCGAGATGGTTAGCGTTTTATTCAGCCAATTGCTGTGCGGTTTGCTTAGGTTAGAATACTCATAAAATACCCTGAGCTGTTAATGATATGATGCTGATTAAATATAATTTAGAGGGTACTTCGTTAATACTAATAATAATAATAATAATAATAATAATAATAATAATAATAATAATAATTCCACAAACTATTAGGAAAACACGGGAATTTTACTTGAAGCAAGTAAAGAGATAGATTTGGAAGTAAATCTCGAAAAGACAAAGTATGTGATTATGTCTCGTGACCAGAATATTGTACGAAAGGAAAATATAAAAATTGTAAATTTATCCTTTGAAGACGTGAAAAAATTGAAATATGTTGGAGCAACATTAACAAATATAAATGGCACTCGGGAGGAAATTAAACGCAGAATAACTATGGGAAACTTCTGTTATTGTTCGTTTCAGAGGCTTTTGTCATCCAGTCTGATATCAAGAGGTGTGGGTAGAGGAAGGTCGTCTTATTTGCGGATGTATGTTTCGCTAAACGTTTGCCAAATCATATTTAAACCAGAAGCATGCGTAAATATTCTCATTAAACAGGGTTTGAATTAGTAGAGAGGCTTATGCTTATATGCAAGTTATGTGCTCCTTTTAGTCATACGTAACATCTCATACAAGCTGTTTTATTTACTAACAAGATCAGAATCGAGGAGAAATAACCACGTATTGAATTAAAACAAAACTTGCTTCAAATCATTCAGAGGTTAGTTAAAAAAAAGTAAAATAACTCGTAACTGCATTTGCATATAAACACTCAGAAGTACCGTCATTTCCCATAACTATGGTCCTGGAAAACAAGTATGATACACGGTACAGTCATTCAAAGAACATTGCAGAAGTAACATAGACCATTCGTAGATAGTTGCAGTGACTTGACTTCAAACTACAGTACAGCAAAAATATAGATATTACGTTATAGAGTACAAAAACTGAATGGTTGTATCGTGGACCATAATTGTGTTCCAGGACCATAGTTATGGGAAATGACTGTACAGTTGGAGCAAGAGTTTAAGGATATGTGACTCTTTTAAAATATTCTAATCACGTTTCATACGTAACTGATATCGTCATGCGAGATGGTTAGCGTTTTATTCAGCCAATTGCTGTGCGGTTTGCTTAGGTTAGCATACTCATAAAATACCCTGAGCTGTTAATGATATGATGCTGATTAAATATAATTTAGAGGGTACTTCGTTAATAATAATAATTCCACAAAATGTTAGGGAAAACACGGGAATTTTACTTGAAGCAAGTAAAGAGATAGGTTTGGAAGCAAATCCCGAAAAGACAAAGTATGTGATTATGTCTCGTGACCAGAATATTGTACGAAAAGGAAATATACAAATTGTAAATTTATCCTTTGAAGAGGTGGAAAAAATTAAATATCTTGGAGCAACAGTAACAAATATAAATGACACTCGGGAGGAAATTAAACGCAGAATAAATATGGGAAACTCCTTGTTATTATTCGGTTGAGAAGCGTTTGTCATCCAGTCTCCTCTAAAAAAGCTGAAAGTTAGAATTTATAAAAACATTTATATTACCGGTTGATCTGTATGGTTGTGAAACTTGGACTCTCACTTTCAGAGAGGAAGAGAGGTTAAGGATGTTTGAGAATAAGGTGCTGAGGAAAATATTTGGGGCTAAGAGGGGTGAAGTTACAGGAGAATGGAGAAAGTTCCACAACGCATTGTATTCTTCACCTGACGTAATTAGGAACATTAATCGAAGAACTGTTAGAAGGAAAACTTTAGAGACAATCTAATATCTTACGAAAAAAAAAACATTTATTAAACGTTACAAAATTCGCACACATTTCAGGAATAATAATCTAAGTTTTTAAACCTAATTTTAGTGCAAAAGTCTTGGAGGACAAATGTACAGTATACTAGCTCTTGCCGGTTTGTTACGAAACAGCAGAGTTAGGATTCTCGAAGAAAAAGGAAAGTCAGAACTGAAAGAGTTTAAATAAGATTCTTGGTGGGGAGGGGAACAGTAGAGTAGACTTTGTTGATCCAACAGAGGAGTGGACAAATATGAGAAGAAATTAAGAACCAATCTATTGTAAAATTTAAATTAAAGTTGACAGAACAGCAGAATGGAAAGAAAAGTTTTGACTTAAGAAAGGCCTTAAAAATGTCACATATTGAGGCTGACGCAGGACTACTTAGAACTGAATGGTGGTTTATTATGTAGAAATGGCACATTCGCTATTGAATTTGTGGTGTGCCGCTCTATAGGCTATATTGAAGACCTGAGGTACGAAAACAGTGTTCAGGCAGATTTTCTCCGAGAACTTCCTCATTCGCCTACCATTATTTGGCGCTATTAGGGCCTTAACCGTCACAATATTACATACCCACCGACATAAATAGGGGAATCCATGTATGACCAAGCAAATGTGTTAGTAAGGGATTAACGAAGAGAAGTGGTGGTGGTCTTGATGGTGGTAGTGGTGGTCACAATAACGGTGATGTAAACTTTTGCCTTGGGTTACTGCGTCATTTCTCCCAAATTTGGTACTCATTTTATTTGTAAAGAAGTGTGGTTTTTAAGTTCATTGTTCGAAAAGACAGTCACGTTAGAGAACAATATAGCATATGTAAGTGAATTCTTTGAAAGGTAGTTGATCACAATGGAGGTTTCCAGGAAAATATAAATTTTACAGGGGAATGGCTCTCTCTCTATCCTCTGTGCCAGTCGGCCTCTACTTCTTTCCTTTACGTCCACCTTTTTATACTATATTTTTCTCTTTCTTATCTCATTTATTATTGTGGACTGAGCCTCACTAGAGATCTTAGAAAAGTGTGTTCCCCTCTCTTTAAAAAACGCGATAAGCTCTTGTGCCTCAGTAGTCTCGCAGTTACCATGCTGGCTGTTCGATTTTGGGTTCTTGGGTTCAAACCCGGCCCAGGTCGATTTATTTTAAAGGGCTGTGTATAAACAAATCGGTGAGTTTTTATAGTTGAGAAATGCCTGTCCACAGACAGACAGACAGACAGACAAGAATGTAGATGGCGTGTCGAAAACCATCGGCATCAGAGATGCCGGAAACAAGTAAAAATCTCGAAATCGTATTTTGGGAACATTACCGTACTTCTTTTATATCTTTGTGTGTTGACAACATATAGAAGCTTGCAAATGACTAAATAATAAACTAATCTTTTGTTAACTCTGTCATTCATTTAGTCAAATTACTAAGAGAACAGTGAAATCATTAAGAAACTTGTAATTAGGTCTGTTGTTATTATTATTATTATTATTATTATTATTATTATTATTATTATTACTACTATTGTAATGGAATGTCCGTAATTTTCTAAGCATCGTGGATTGAAGATCACACATTCAAATACCTGAGGGCAAAAAGGTTATAAAAGCCAAAATCTAAATTTTTCAGAAAAGACAAAAACTATTTTGACAACATTTTATTGGCACATGTTTTCAATTTTTTTAAATTGGGCTCCATAGTGTTTGTGTAACAGTATAGAGGAATGGAAAACATTTAACAATGCTGAAATTTTAGAAATTGAACTGGGTGCGTCTGAAGGAACGAAGAACAATACATTCACTGTCTCTTCTGTTTAGAATCATGCATACTTCTACTCAGAATTATCTGTTATCGCGCTTTCAATTTCTTATAAATCTTCGAAACCGACATCAAGCACTTCTTTCTATCCCTCATCATAGAACGTCTTTATACTCATCTTCCTATACTGTAGAAATACCTCGCCTCTGGAATTCGTTACCTAATGACGTCAGGGACTGCCGGACTTTATCACAATTCAAAATTAAATTGGAAAATTTTGTCTTAGTTAATGTTTTTAGGTATTGCTAGAAGTATTGATTTGTGTTTTTTTTCTTTTTCTTTTTTAATCTAGATTAAAATTCCAAGTTTCTTGTTTATGTTAGTTAATTAGTTAGGATACAATTAATTATGATACTTAATCACTCATTTAAAGTTTGTGTGACTGCAATCTGTGTATGTTTTTGTGTGGCTTTACTTTGTTTATAGTGTTCTCTCTCTCTCTCTCTCTCTCTATTTCTTATGTAGCTTTATTTGTACATAGTATATTTTTTGTGTTTATTTCTATTATTGTATTTGTATTCCTGGTGTTGTGGACGAGAAGGCCTGATGGCCTTAACTACGCCTGAATAAATAAATAAATAAATAAATAGATAAATAAATAAATAAATGAATATTGCATTGTAAAAAAATACTAACTTTCCCATGTAAAAAGGCTGTAACACTTCATTACATTGTTGGTTACAACCTTTTAACAAATTTTGCAGTATCTTTTAGAAACTGCCTCAGGAGTTCTCTTTCTCCCGATATCTATAAGCTCCACACATTCAGCAGATGAGTAAAGGGTTTGTTGATTATAATCCATCTGGTAAAATTTGTCAAACAAGAGTTTAACCTCCTTACTTAAATCTATGCTTTGATAGGAACATTTGCGTGAAGTCACCTGAAACCATAAGAAACAGAATACGTATTTGGATTATCGTTACGGCTAAGCATTATTTTAATGTTCTCTTTTACTAACTTCATTTTGTATTGAAAATATTAATTCTCACCATAACCTAAGATTCATATGTGGTATAACAAAAGCTTACAACCTTTAATAACCCACCTCTTCACTTGGTATTTTTCCTGATCAAGGTTTGTTTCCATGAGCTATATATGGTTGTCCAGAATTCCTTTTGTGTTTCTTCTGACTCCTCTATTAACGTTTCGATTTTTACTTTTTTTCTGTCATCACAAAGCTTTGGACTAACTTTCAAGCATGCAGTGTCAGCCATTATTACTAAACGGTTACAACTTTCTTGCTCCCGCACAACAGTATAATTTCAAATATAAACAGACAAATATCAGATTAGCCAACATTAACTCCATACATACATTTCTCATGGCTTCTACAACCTTTTGTGCATAGAAACATACCTTCGAGGAAAAAAATGCAGGTTACAACCTCTTTGCCCGCAGGTATTCATTTGTAGATATCATAAAAGCGTTTTACAATGTTAATCTAGCAGTGATATGAAGTTAAATATTTGAGAACTCTAAGGAGGATGAAAAGAAGAAGAAAGTAAATGAATTTCGATAAACTATATTTTCCTCATCGTTCCCTTAGTGACAAGCAAGTGACAGTCTAAAAATAAGAATCTACATAGCATCTTTTAAAACTGCCTGCACTTGTTCTTTTATGAAAATTAAATGCAAATATTCAGTCTCGTGCAGTTACTTAAAGCCGTGTAAACGCCACTGTTAAATGCAGACTCACAGACTTGCCAAGTTTATAGCGGCATATCACATGTATGTGAAAACAGATTGCATGACTGTAATTTAACATTATTTGCTGGGTCAAGTCAGGCCTTGTCCCGATGCATTTGTTTTATAGTTCCAGAATTCATTGTTCAAAATGATAAAATCGCTCGTACATATTTCGGCATGTATTTCTTTCTCGTTTTTTTAAAATTCCTAACTCGCACTTGACATGGTATTTTCATGGACGACAAGAAGACAGTCAGTTTGTCGTCGTTTTCTTTGTTCTAGTTTTTATACCCCTCTCTTCCCTTCCTTCCCCCTCCCCCTCCCTCATTGTATTCACTCATTCATTGCAATACTTGCAGTTGCACCTAGCAATGGGTTGGAAATAGTTTTCTTTTTCGGAAGCTCCTCAAGTTACCTTACTGCAAAGGTGTTGGCACCTTGCCGGCCGTTTGTTCATTCTCTCTCTCTCCGGCTCTCCTTCTCTCTCACTGGGCTGGCTCCCACTTGTCGTTATCCTGGTGTCTCTTTGTCCACATCCAAGACAATGGGAGGAGCATACACAGACCGAAGCTTTGGATGTGAAAGGACCTATTTTATATAATCTACTGTATGCACATAATTCTTTGCATTAACTTTATCCGTGACAATACAAATGACCTATGTCCATGTCATCGTCCGCCAGGCATCTTAATAAACATGCACTTTTGATATGGTGTTCTATTCTAAATTAATCACTGTAAAGTCTTGCGTCTTTACCGACCCTTTTTTTGTTTTTTACTTAAACAACATTTCATAAGGGATTATAGCTATTCCTTTTTATGTATAAGCTATGTTCACTGATTTCGAGTTTCAAATTTCTCATACTTTCGTAACAATTTGCGATCGCACATACTTCTGTATCAGTGACTAAACAGTAGCACAATTATGAAAATAGACTTAGGTTCGAATCCTGGCAGATTCTGTACAAAAACAGATTTTCTACGAGTTTTATAACTTTAGTTAAATCAATACCACTAACGCTGCTGCTGCTATTACTACAGTAGAACTTGGTTATAGCGACCTCGTTTTGTGCGACACCTCGCCTATAACGTCAAATATTCTGTGGTCCCAACTAATTCCCCATAAGACATTTGCTTTTCTACCTTGCTTAATACGACAAACGCATATGCGTCTACCTCGCATATAGCCTAACGTCATTTTCAACCTCAGTTTGGAATACGATTTTCTAAGAATCAAAGTATTTTAAGAAATATTTTGTTGACCCTGACAAATTCTTTACAGTCTCCTCCTGTCATAGACCTCTGGAATGCAGGCGGATTCCCCACCCCATTGCAACCTGCCCGAATTCATGCGGTATTAGATCAGTTTCGACAGGAAGTTGTCAGTAAGTGCACGCATTTTAACGCAGTATGGCCACTAAAAGAAGTGAGTGACGCTTTAGAAGTCATTAGAATTATGAACATGTTCTATGAAGCTAGGGAAGGTAGCGGTGAAATTGCAACTGAAATTATGAACATAGAACGTAATTTAGTCCTAGAAAGTGTGTATTGGGCAAGTAGAAGACAACAGAGTAAAATGACTGATTACTTCACTTCTAAGTAAAGTAGTTTGGTGAGTATTGAACAAACTGTTTTAATACAGAATACTACGAGTATATTTATAATTCTAGGCCTACGTGTATTTTATTTTTGTTCATGGTAGGCTTAAAAGTCAATACATAAATCTAAAATAAGCCTCATTAAGTTTGTTATTTTTCATTTTCCACCTCACTAGACTGATAATATGAATCTCGGTTACTACGACACTCGTTTATAACAACATAATGTTTAAGGTCCCTTGGATGTCGTTATAACCAAGTTCTACTGTATTACTACCACGACTACTACTGTTGCACGTATGTAGCACGTATGGGCGAATCCAGAAATGTATTTAGATTGTTAGTTGGGAGGCCGGAGGGAAAAAGACCTTTGGAGAGGCCGAGACGTAGATGGGAAGATAATATTAAAATGGATTTGAGGGAGGTGGGATATGATGATAGAGACTGGATTGATCTTGCTCAGGATAGGGACCAATGTCTGGCTTATGTGAGGGCGGCAATGAACCTCCGGGTTCCTTAAAAGCCAGTAAGTAAGGAAGTACTACCTACTGCCAGTACCATTGCTTCTAATAACTTCATTATTTGATCTGAATGAATGAGGAGAGAGCAAAGGTGAATTGTTCAATGGTTGAGTTGTTTGGACTTTTTCTATTGTTAGTTTTCAAAAATTGTAGCACAACGTTTCGAAGAGTGAATCTCTCTTCGTCGTCAGGTGAAAACGTACTGTGGGGATCGTTACAAACAGCTAGCCTGTCAGACAGAATCAGTGGTGGTGACGATAATGATGATGATAGCGGTGGAAGTTGAGTTACTAGCGGTGATGATTGTAGTGTTGATGGAAGTACCTGTGATGTTATTGCAGGTGGTGGTAATGGTGAGGGCTGTAGTGACAGTGATGGTAACAAGATTGAAGACATAAATATGGATGGTATTGGTGGTGACTGTAGTGGTGATAATAATTACACTGTCCAGCAGTGACATTTCATTGGCTTTGGAAATCCGTAACATGCATTGCCACACTCCTCGATGTGCCATTTGCTCCGTTCCTTTTGCTAAGTGCATCTCATAGAATTAACTTATAATCCTGAATGCGCTATAAACGAGAGACCAGCGATAACAGCGGAATGGTGGCAATAATTTTCACGAGTTTATTCTACTCTTACCCGTATTTACATAAACACCAGCAATCAAAATTAAAAGCTAAAAGCGTCGCTTAAAATTTCCAGTTTGCTGCAGTAATACTGAAGCTGCACTTGCTAACCTTGCCACTTTTACACGCTGTGTTGGGTTTTGACAGCTTCGCATGTTGGTCTGAGGGGCAGTAAGCTCGTTATGTCTTTTATAAAGACATTCATTATTTATCATATGAAAATTACTCTTTTTTTTTTTTTGGTAATATTTGCAATTTAATCATAGCTAAATCACATATATAATGACATCATAAAACGAGACCTGAATTCAATACAGGAAGTAATCCTGTGGGGTTTGTAATGTTATGTTTTATTTAACGACGCTCGCAACTGCAGAGGTTATATCAGCGTCGCCGGATGTGTCGAAATTTTGTCCCGCAGGAGTTCTGTTACATGCCAGTAAATCTACTGACATGGGCTTGTCGCATTTAAGCACACTTAAATGCCATCGACCTGGCCAGGGACCGAACCCGCAACCTTGGGCATAGGAGGTCAGCGCTATACCAACTCGCCAACCAGGTCGACTGGGTTTTGTATGTATGTATGTATGTATGTATGTATGTATGTATGTATGTATGTATGTATGTATGTATGTATGTATGTATGTATGTATGTATGTATGTATGATGTATGTATTTATTCACACTGCAATGGGTATATACCCGGTGGCAGTGGTAACTAATTACACTCTATAAAGACAATAATAAACACAATAAAAATACAATTAATAATAATACTAATAATTAATACTAACAATAATAATAATAATAATAATAATAATAATAATAATAATAATAACGGGGAACATCCTAAATTAAATGAAGCACGATCACTTAAAATAACATTTAAAGTAAATCTAATTTGTATCTTAAACCTAAGTTCGAACTAAAACCCACGAGTATGATATGTTCATATCTGCACAAGTACCTTTCAACACTACACTCATTTCGCTGTCAACTCACTCACTGCACTGGAACTACGACACATTTCACTGATTCTATCCTGATTTCACTAACACTTCAAAAACATTTCACTGTTCAAATACTTTGCACTGCCACTATAAAGCTTCACTGACAGGAACACGTTTTACTTACACAACACACTTCACTGACACAACATAATTCTTCACTGATACAACACTTCAATAACAAAATATCAATTACACCCTTTAAATACAGTGTATAATTACCGTCTATTAGTGAAGTCCTTAAGCCTATTTTTAAATACATTTTTGGTTGTTGGTAAAGCCTTTAGTAAGTCTGTAGGTAAAGCATTCCAGTCCCTCATAGTACGATTGTGAAAAGAAAACTTTCCAGTGTCCGTCCTCTGCCTTCTTTCCCTCAATTTGTATGAGTGGTCGTTCCTTGAAGAGTAATTTGGCGGCTGCAACCTATTTTTTATTTCTCTCCAGGCAGGCTCACCTCTGTATGTTTTGAACAGCGCGCATAATCGAATTCGCGTTCTTCTGTCCGTGAGTGTGTGTGGATAGATAAAAAAAAACTTTGTGTCATTTTAGTTCCACCGGTATCAATCAGGTTTCCTAAGTGTTTCTACACTATCTTATTACCATATGGATGCGGACGGAGCGGTTCGGTTCCGTTCGGAGCAAGTACTGTGACGTCATTACTCGGTTGATCCGAGTACAAATTTGTAGCGGCAGATTTAAAATTTGGATTGAGTGAGTCGATTTTAGAACGTACTTTGAAAGTGAAGCCAAGCGTGTTTCAAAAGCGTTGCAGTAAAGCGCTTTCGCTTAGCTAATTGACGAGGAAAAAAAAAAGTACTTCGCTTCGCTTCATTGCAAAATGTCGGTTGCAAATTTTATTTGAGTGATTACAACTATTTTTGGAGTTATTTTATATGAACGGCCTTTTTAACCTTCAGTGTTGTTATATATGACAGACGAAATAAAATTGATAAAATAATTTGTAATACTAACGGCTAATAAATTAACATGTGAGGTAAACGTCAAACTAAATCACATATATAATGGTTTCAGGTTTCATAAGAGTTTCTATACTACCTTTGTTTATCATTATTTCATTGTCTTTGAGCAATCTCTTTAATTTAAATTTAATCTAAGGATAAATACCGCATAAAAGTAATCTGTTTCACCAAAGTGACACAAAGTTCCTCAGTAAACGTTTCATATGCTCCGCAAAAATTCAGTTGTTTAATAACATTATGAATTATATTGAATAATTTCAAGGGAAAAATGTTTCGGGGTCGGGTATCGAACCCGGGACCTTTTGGCTGAGCGCGCCAACGCTCACCGACTGAGCTACCCAGGAACTGCAACCGACACTGGCTCAATTTTTCCTTTTATATCCACATATTTCAAGTGGGCTGACGACGTCAGAACCCAACACTGAGTCCACACAAACTGTGTGACTTGAATGCAAAATGACATTGAAGTTTGAATAACAGTTAAAGAAAATAAATTTTAAAGAGCATATAGGCCTACAAAGGAATCAAGTCCTTTTGACCGCGCGGGAGGGAACGAAGAGAGAGAGCTCAGGGTAGAGTAGAATGGAAGAATCTTGTGAATGAGGTCAAAAAACTTCCTTCTGTTTTAAGCGCCACAAGTAAAGTAAGTGATACACGAAGGAAATTATTTAAGGAGGGCAGTAGAGAAAAATGCAATTACAAAATATTTGACCATTAATGCAGTTTTCGTTGTAGAGAGTTGCAATTTTGCATGTAGATTATAACTTAAGTGGCGAGGCCTGTAGATTATATTGAATTTTTTCAGAGCATTTTTTCAAAACATAATGTGTCTGTTTTCTTTTGCGTTGATAATAAATTCTAAACTTCTGAAATTGCAGTTTACGTAACAGAAAATATATCTACATGCCAGATATATCATCATCATCATCATCCTTCACGAATTAGGCCTCTGTAGACCTGTTTCGCCCCATCTAGCAGTCTTCTAAAAGGTCTTCCTGGTCGACGATGTCCTCTAGGTTTATATTGCATAATTTTTGGGATTCTTGAATTTTCCATTCTTCTTACATGATCTAGCCAATTTAATTTGTATCTGCTGATTTTTTCTTTTACTGACTCTACTTCTAATCGTTCTAAAATTTCTTCATTCCTTTTTCGGTCTAAAAGAGTATATCCTGCTGTCCTCCTGAAAAATTTCATTTCCGTTGCTTTGATTCTGTTCGTGTCTTTTTTCTTGTCCAAATCTCGCTTCCGTATAAAAGTATATTATATATTTTTATTCTTGTAGATTTTTGTACTAATTTAGGTTTTAATTTATTGTTTATTATTCCTAGAATTTGTGTAAATTTGGTAATTTTCTTGTTCACATCTTTTTCATTTTGATAAGATATTTCACAACCCAGATAATTGAAATTTTGTACTTGTTCGAGGCATTGGTTATTGTGTATTATCTTACTTCTGACTGGGTCTTGTCCTAAAAATGCCATTACTTTTGATTTTTTGTGCTGAAATTTCCATCCCAAAATCTTTTAATGCTTTATTTAATGTATATAATCCTCTTTGTAAATTATCCTCTGACATAAGATAATTATTGCAACTATACTACACTTTACATACCGGTAATGGAAATTGTCGCTTCTTGTCAGAAGCAACTCTGTCCCAAATGTGTTCATTTTTATGCAATTGAAGGGTTCAGAACCACAGTGGGCCAAGCGCCATTTACTAAAACCGTAGAAAACAAGGTTTAAAATGAAGTTATTACCGTAATTCAATGGAAACATATAGCGAGTAATATAAAGTATACACATTAAAACTAAATTATATGTCAGTCTTCATTAAACTATGGCATTCACTTAACTTTAACCCTTGCTTTCTCCGTTTTTAATAAATGGGACTTGGCCCACTATGGCTCTGAACCCTTCAATTGATAATTACAGTATCTAACTTTTGAAATTACAATCTATGTAACGGAAGATATGTCTGCCTATCAGATATGTGATTATTTCAACCTTGTCACAATCTTTATAACGTAAAATATTTTAATGGGATAAGCCGATCAAACTATTGTAGCTCTGCCTCAAATGTAAGTATGACTTTCATGTCGTTGACAATTATGAATCTTTGTGACGGAAAATACCGGTTCGTGGCAGACATCTAACTATTGCATCTTATTTCCAAGAGAATGCCTCAGAAAACACTTTCTTTGCAGCCGCGTGGGTGTCCACGACTGTAGCCAAAGCTCTTGTTTTATCTAATATACCATGACTACGCCCCAAAAATTGGTTCATTGTTGATTTAGTATCCCTTTGTGTTACCTACAATTTAATTTACATAGAAGAATCTGTGTGTGACTTACCAAGAGCTGCGTTACATAGGCCTAGCTAACATGTAGAGTGCAATGATTTCATGGAAACCATTAACCCTAACTGGGATGATGACTCTATGCTGTTAATGCACTCAGCAGACGCGATCTGTAACTATGGTAATAATCAAAGAATACAGGTCAGGATGGCTCTTCTTTACGAGATACATTTCAACTTGACAATGACAAAAGAATTAATGTCACCATGGGAATTTGTAAACAATGATGGGAGAAGGGAGACACAATGAAGCCCCCGAATTGTCACAATGTAGGTCTTAACATTGAAACAACTTGCACAGATATATTCGTTAAGAAAAGAGTTGCATTATGTCCTACTTAAGCCTGTTATTTTCATATGTACACAGTATTATTTTCTTGATTGTCATACGCGTTTATAGTATGTTTGGTCTTGAGTATAAGCAACAACTAAATCTAGCATGTTAATAAAAACCTCAAACGCCGAGTGAGCTGGGTTTAGACGTCAGCATTTGAGACTCGTATTCGGGAGATCCCGGGTTCAAACTCCGTGGCAGACCAATCTTACTGGGATTTTTCATGATTTCCCTGTCATAAAAGCAAATGCCGGATTGGAAATTTACATGCAATGATTCATCAGCGTCTCGATTATCAAGATCATAAATACTCCGTGTCCCGCTTAGAGGGATCGAGAAATAAGAGCTAATTTTAAGTATAAATAATGGTTTTATAACATAGCTTTTTGTACAACTTGATGTAAAAACTCCGAGAGTTTCGGAGATTGGTCAGTACAACTCGATGTGTGCTCCTCGAGCTACCCTGAAGACATCCTAAAGATACTCAACCTTCTGCCAAGTGTTCCATAACATTTGTGGAGTGATTAGCACAGCTACATTTATAATGCGTTGTATGTATTGTATGTATTTATTCACACTGCAATGGGTATATACCCGGTGGCAGTGGTAACTAATTACACTCAATAATGACAATAATAAACTTATTAATTAAAAATACAATTAATAATAATACTAATAATTAATACTAACAATAATTTATAATAATAATAAAATAATAATAATAATAATAATAATAATAATAATAATAATAATAGGGAATATCCTAAATTAAATTAAGCACGATCACTTAAAATAACATTTAAAATAGATCTAATTTGTATCTTAAACCTAAGTTCGAACTAAAACCTACGAGTATGATATGTTCATATCTGCACAAGTACCTTTCAAAATTACACTCATTTCGCTGTCAACTCACTCACTGCACTGGAACTACGACACATTTCACTGATTATATCCTGATTTCACTAACACTTCAAAAACATTTCACTGTTCAAATACTTTGCACTGCCACTATAAACTATAAAGCTTCACTGACGGGAACACGTTTCACTTATACAACACACTTCACTAACACAACATAATATTCTTCACTGATACAACACTTCAATAAAAAAATATCATTTACACCCTTTAAATACTGTGTATAATAATTACCGTCTATTAGTAAAGTCCTTAAGCCTATTTTTAAATACATTTGTCTCAGTTTTTCCAACTGTACCACGTTGGTACAAAACATTCGTCATAAAACCCCAGAAAAATGTCAATGGGCTTAAGTCGGGTGACCTAGGTGGCCAGGCAAGGGTTCGCCTTTTCCGATCAACCTATTGTGAAAGTTTGCATTCAAGAAGCCACGCACTGCTCCATAGTAATGGGGTGGAGCCCCATGTTACTGAAAAACCGATCCTAGGGGAGTTGATCAACAACAAAATTTCTGCACGTGTCTAAATACATATTCCCTTTGATTGTCGCCTCGATGAAGGAGAATGGTCCAATGACGGAATGTTCTACTGAATGGCGCCAGGCTTGTTTCCACGATAAACATTAGTGCACATGCGCATGAACATGTAACTGTTTTTAAACCATTGGTGCATAAACTTGGACAGTTTCTGTATCTTGTCAGATGTAAATCAAAACAATATCGTCATCTGATTTTAAATGGTGAGCATTTATTTCTCGATCCCTCTAAACGGGACACGGTGTATTATCAAAATCTATAATCAGTCACATGAACACAAAGTCATCTACACAATACAAACAGAAACTCAACAATATGAAAACGGCCTACTGGTATTCCCACAGGTTCTAAACACGCGATATGACCACATATATAAAAAAAATCGAATTCCGTTTAAGACATAACATGTGTTATCTTAATCCCTGACTAAATTTAACTGCGAGCTCTTTGTAGAAGACAGAAGCTTGGCGGTACTTTCATGAGAAAAGTACTCTCTCCATAGAGTGTTGTTGTGTTACTGATGAATTCTCGTAGCTGCAATGAACTGTAAAATAAACATTAATGTTTTATCTTAATTTATGAAGAAGAAGCTTCTCTATTAATTAATCATATATTTCTGTCTTAATGAAATATTAATTTCTTTCTCACATCATAACATAAATGGCAGGTCTAGGTCATTTGACCTCTTATAAGAATACCTACATTGATTATACAAAAGCATCTTGCTATGACAATTTTAATTTCCATGAATTTCGTGCACAATAAATTCTTCTGCGTACTATACAAGAGTACTGGATATACAGAATGAATCGTAAGTAGTGTCATTAATTTAAGGGGTTTATTCTTTGCGATGTTTCAAACTAAAAATGTTAATAGAATTGTTCTAGGTTTTGCTTCCTTTTAGAGATAAAAATTGTTTCATAAGAAAAATTTCCTAGCGTGTTTTGGGAAAGCCATTGATTTTAATAACCAATGTGCCCAGCAGTGTATTATGACAATAAATGATTGAAAGAATTTTAGTTTTGCCCTTTAAATGTACAGAAATTTGATGCTGAAAAAATGTAACGTTTCGTTCAGCAAAGAAATTTTACAATGTTAAATTTGTTCCGATCAAATTTCTGCACATTTAAAGGCCAAAACTAAAATTCTTCAAATCATTTATTATCATGATATAGGCTTACTGCTATCTTAAATCGATTGGTATTGTTGGAAATTAAATCAATGGCCTTCTCAAAACACGCTATGAAATATTTCATATAAAACAGTTTTTATCTCGAAAAGGAAGCAAAAACGATCGAAATTGTATTGAATTTTTCGTTCAACAAAGGAATTTTACAATGTTAAATTTGTTTGGATCAAATTTCTGCACTTTTGAAGGACAAAACTAAAATTCTTTGAATCATTTATCATCATACTGTAGGCCTGGGTGGCGGAGTCGGTTTAGTGCTGACCTTCCGTGCTCGAGGTTGCGGGTTCGATCCCGGCCCAGGTCGATGGCATTTAAGTTATAGAATACAAATATAATATGAAGGGTACACGGGAATAACGATCAAAGTCCATTTTAGAAAGTTTCGAGGAAAACGAATTTTAAAGTTTAAGCACTTAATACTTTGTTATGTGTGTATTACTAGCTAGACCACATGATAGTACTGCCTTTCCACTATAAGATAGCATTATTAACTCAATTTCGATTTTTGGTGGACCTTGATCGTTTTTCCCGTGTACCCTTCATATATGTTGATTAATTTATACACATAGGCTATACATTTATTTAATCAAATTGAAGATATTAACACTTTTCTAATTTTCTTGTTATATGTTAGTGGGTTACATGTTAGAAGTTCTGGGTGTAATTTAGTTAAAGCATTGTACAACCGAGGGCCATAATTTATGCTATGCTTTAGACCAGCAGATGTGAGACATTTAGGTTCTACTAATGCTGAATTAATATTTCGTCTTGTGTCATAATTATGTGTCTGTAATACAAACTTATTACGATTTTTATGATAAAATTTTAACAGCGTATAATTATAAATTTGTTCAATATTAAATACATTAAATTCAGAATAAATTAATTTAGTTGGATAATCGAAACGTTTCTTCAAACAAATTTTAATTATTCGTTTTTGTAGTAAATTTAACGGACTAAGATTAATTTTTGTACTTCCACCCCAAATAATTATACCATATTGAATGATAGACTGAATAATGGCCAAATAAACATTTCGTAGAACTCTAATGGGTAAGTAGCATCGAAGATTAACGAATTTATAAATTGTTTTACGAAGCCTCTTACAAAGATAAGTAATGTGATGAGGCCATTTTAAATTCTGATCAATAATGATACCCAGATATTTCACATACGTGGCTTCTTTCAATGGTGGACATTTACAACTTTTGGGATCTAAACAATTTTCACTGTGTATTATTAGTCTATATTCATCGCTAAATTTTAAATTTTGAACACTGACAGCTGTTACCGAAAAAGGAACTAAAGTTGATTTAGATATATTTAAAGAAAGGAAGTTGGAATTAAGCCATTTTTTTAACAATATTAGCCGCTATATTAGCATTTCTATATGCTTCTTGCCAAGAAAAACCACTGAATATAACTATATCATCCGCATATGAATATATAGATCCATTAAATTTTTCTAAATTTATATTTAGCAGATCATTCACATATATTAGAAATAAAATAGGTCCCAAAATTGTTCCTTGCGGTACACCTATATCAATATCTTTGAATTCACTAAATTGATCTTCAATGACTGCTCATCAGGGAATGGGATTTGGAGTATTATAAAGAATGGTGCAACGTAGTATAATTATTCGTAACTGAGTGACTGTCAAGCGAGCTGCGTCACAGAGCATGGACGAGTACAGTTCACTTCATACAAACTTACACGCAACGTTCTGTAAATGTATTTCAGAATAAAGAAATGGAATAGTTTAATGACATATAGTGACCTACGTACATAATCTGCATTTCTTTTTTAACTACACGTGCTTTTCTAGGCAACGCACAAGACACCAATAAACAACATTACAAATATACATAGTTAAATATCAACCTGTGCATCTTCGCGTGTCAGTGGGCATCTCGATGGTTGATAGACAGTTGTCTTCTGTATGGAACTCGCCTCTTAATATGTATGTTTTTCTGTCAGGAGCGTGTTAAATTAAAACCTTTATTTACGATATCATGAAATATGATAATATGTATACAACGTATACTACATTATTTACAATATATGCAATATACTACAATAATTACAATATAGCCTAATACATTATCATTAAATGTTGAAAAAAATGTAGAACCAAACGAAATGGCATTTTCAATTAATGCTGTTTTATTCATGAACAATTTCCTGCTGTGCCTTGTTATAATAAATTGTAAATATTATATTCAAATTTTCAAAATACAACTTTGCTCTGTTGGAAGGAAGGAAATTTTTTAACATAGAAAAACTCCGCTCTACATCTTCAGAGACAATTGGAGAGTACTTAAAACAAGATACGTCAATTAAATTCACATGTTGAATGACGTCATTGTGACACGTCCTTGTTAGTACATCTGAAATCCGACTAAGAAAACGTACCCATCATTTTTAATCAAAACTCTGTTCATTTTCCACCAACACTTTCTACAGCACTCAGTTTATTTACAATAGTCCTCATAATATTTATTTGCTGAACTAGTTCTACTCCTGACTTGTCTCATTGAATAATGGTATCCGGTAAATATCCAAAATTTTACTTAATATCCATGACTTCTTTCTCGATTGTTCTATCATTTAGCAGTTCCTGGCGTATTTGAATCGCAGCGGCATCATCGGTATCGAAAGACTGGACCACTTTCTTCACAGATTGGAGGTAATGTGCGTAATAATTGCAAGCTTCTAACCATGACCCCCAGCTCTTAAGAACTGGACATGGGGGAAGCGGCAATTTAGGGAATTGTTTCCTGAATTTTGATACTCGATCTGGAGGTTTTACAAATATAGTTTTTCAATTCTGTATTGTTAGTTGGTTTCACTTTCGGCATTGTACCTGCACTTCACTACTCTGAACTGCAAACCTGCACGTTGAAGTTCTTATGCGACAACTGTCCCGTTCACCTGTTGTTGACGTGCAGAGACCTGCGAGTATGTCATGGAGGGGAGGACTTGGTATAAAGGGTTGTAAACAAATGACTGTGTAGATGCCAATACTAGCTTTTACTACTCCAAATTTCGTTCCCTACTGATCATATTGGGAATTCAACCAATGATTTTCTCAAAACACGCTATGAAATAATTACAGTATATCATATAAAACAGTTTTTATCTCGAAAAGGAAGCAAAAAACGAGCAAAATTGTATTGAACTTTTTTGTTTGAAATATCTAAAAAAATAACTCACTAAAATTAATGACATTACTTAAGGTTCACTCTGTATATTTGTACCTTAACGCATTCACTTGCTTAGTTTTGACTATTTACGCCCAATATCTTCTTCCTTTTTATTTGACCACAGGCCGTATACAGAATTTGCTGTAAAAATTCAGCTGTTTACAACTTGGTACGATTCAGAAGAGCGTTTATTCGCATCGATTACAAACGTAACTCCATCTGGAACGTTGGTGCAAAATAAAGGAATGATTATATCGCTCTGTGAAGGGTCAGGATTTATTTATCGGCAAGACGACGAAACGAATCAATAATTCATGACGCGGCATTGTTGATTTTATGAATAGTGTTTAAGTCAGCACAGAGAAATCATAAGAAATCTTTAATTATACAGACTTATTTAATTATATACTCATATTCCATACAGAAAATGAATTGTTCATATATACTGAGACATAAATTATTTATGTTAACGTCTGATTTTATTACTAGAATTTTTAAAGGTTTAATAATAATCTTACTTAAATTAAATTAATGGACTTTGTAATATGATATGCCGATGCTCTTACAGTATAGGCTAACACAAACGTCAACTTGAGGATACGAATTTCATGGTTGAAGTGCAAAATTATCCGCCACAGTGGCTCTGAGTTAGCGTATACGTTGCCCATTCAAGCGGTCCGTGTTTCGATTCTCGGCGCAGCAATATATGAAATTTATTTTCCATCTACGGAGTTAAGGGTCGTTCGTTGTCTTGTGATTGTCCTGCGATGTCTCTGCGGTGACCCTGCATTGTGTCAATCCCAGATCAGAGAGGCCTACAGTTTGTATATATCCGGTGTTCAACGTTTCCATCTCCGCTTTACCTGATAACTAGGGACCGGAATTTTATGTAATATCAAGGTGTGAAATATGTACGTATTTATGTAAGAAAAATAAGCTGAATATGTACCAAAATATGTAAAATCATGAAAATATATTTTAATATAAATATCTGGCAGGTATATGATAGGTAAGATTCTCCAGTTGAGACTTCATAGAGCACCCGACTTTTTTTACCGCGCACTTGGCACATTACTATTTTTCCATCTGTAATAAAAGCTTCGTCCACCGCAATCCATGATTTTATTTTTGTCTTTAGGGTTGAAGATACAGGGGCCATTTTAGTTAGTTAAAAGCAGTAGATAAACTCATTTGCACTTTATAGGTATTGTAAATACTAAAACTAGAGAACTGAGTGAAATGAATGACACAACAGTACTGCAAGCACTGTTTCGCTTTACTGGATTAGGAGAAAATAAGAGGAGATGTAGGACACATGCATTTTAGCTGCTCCCTGTAAGAAAAGAGTACCTACTAAAACCTCAAACTATAGACATTTACATACTGTTGTTTCAAAAGTGACATTCCTGTCTCATTCGGAACGGTAGGATTATTCCAGCCGAGAACCATACATTCTAATTGCTCGGGAAATCCCATTTCCATATAGGTCTACTAAATTTGAAATAAAGAGGTCAAGCAATAACCTGAAAGTCTCATGTCAGACTTGACACGAGTTTTCCCTGGAAGAATTAGGAAGAGAGTGGGTAAGGTTGCAAATTGCATGGGAACGACTTGTTAAGACGTGTGCAGAACAATTATAGTTTGAGACAATTCATGTCATCCTCGTCCCACTCCACCGCATGAAGGGAACGCTACTTTCTGAGTGATTTTTACAATACAAGGTAGTTGTATGAGAAAGGTTGCCTTTTGTTCACTCATATTTACAGTCGGCGGTATGGGGTGAGTGCCTCTATTACTTCCTGGAACTATGGACGTTACGTTTCGTCCCGAAATATATCCTTTCTTGGGTATGTAAAAAGGCTTTTTAAATCTGTGTATTTCAAATAGTAAACTTCCCCAGCAGAAGTCCCCCCCCCCTTTCAGAGAAGTAAAAATTAATAAAACCCCTAAATATGTAGATTTATGTAATACCAAGCCATAATATGCAATGTGGGGTAGATATGTAAAAATATGTAGTATCAAATTTTAATATATTAATGATAATTACAAGATTCGCAAAGATTTGTTATTTATATACGGTTAGGTTGAAAGGAATATAATATGTAATTACATAAAAATCCGGTCCTTACTGATAACACTGCGATTGATTTTTAACGTCCACCAAAACTCGCCCAGGTTTCTGTTGATCAGAAGACACAGTCTATCAAAACAAGAAGTCTTCTTCCCACCATGACATCATATTATCATATCTAATTATTCTATGTGGTTTAAAACGAGTTCTGATTTAGTAGAAAACAATGGCAGTTTATTGAATTGCCGGAACTGGGATGAAGAAGTTTGTTATCGCTTTGGTGTGGTGTGGTTGCTGGGAGATATTCTTTGCGAATCTAACCTCTTTCAACTTAGGTCTACCGTATGATGATCAAGGAAAGACTGTTTGCATCGAATTATAAAGTGAAATTGAAATAAGAGAACAGTCTCTTTTTCTGCATTTCGCATAATTCAACTCTTTAATTGTTACGATTTGATTGCTGGTCGTTCCACTTTTTGCAACGGAAGGCTCGCTCCTTGTAAATGAAACATAGTATATAATAATATTATAATTACACAGAGGTGAAACACTGCGGAAAGAAAGGCCTTAATACATTTATATATTTTATACGACGGCTAATGAAAATTATTTTATGTTTTCCTGTCTTACGTCACATCGATGGGCAAATTAGGTGGATAGATGGACGTTTGGATGGATGGTTGCATAGATAGGAAGATTGATTAAGCGGGGACTGATGGTAATTTCTAAACTATGAAAGATACATGAATTATTTTTTACATACTAGTTCTGGGCAATAATTGGTACTTACGTGCAAATTTTCAAAGCTATAGTGTAAGTAATATCAGCATTATTATTTATTCATATTAATTTCATGTTAATATTTTGATAACTATAGAATTCCTATCTTGTGCTATAATTTCACAATTAATGTCTTATTTTTTTTTAGCTTATGACATGATAAAACATAATGGAATTTTGTTTGGTAAAGGTCTAATTATATTTTGAATTAAAAATTGTGAAATTTAATCATTTGAAAAAAAAACTATCATGCATATTAGAAAATTGAAAATTTTTAGGCCCAATCATACTTTACACTACACAAAATTTAATGCCAATTTTCAAATATTGAAATACACTGAAACAACAGAAAAAAATTGATGACAATATGTCAATAAATGTGGGTGTAGATAGATTTAGAAGAATTGAATGTGTAGAAAAATTTAAACAGAGAAAATAGACACCAAAGCTTAAATGCATTCTACTTACTGAAACGGATTCTGTCTGAATGTGCAAATAAGCAGTGAGAAAATTGAGGAAAACCACAGAAATTTTTAAACAAAGAGAGTAGATAGCGCACGACTTTAAAAATGGCTTTAGAAACACCTGTTAGAAGCGGAATATGGAAATGAAACATGATGAAATGATTCACAACAATATTTAGAATGTTTTAATGTAAAAATCCAAAAATCTCATTTCTAGGTCATGTATACCTTTTTTTCAGTCAGCCCCTAATAATTGTTGGGTGCATATACTGATGGATGTATGGATAGATGGAAGGATGGAAGCGGAAACTGATGCATAATTGCTACTGATGGGTATATAAACAGATAGATGGGTAAATGGTTGATTGGATAGATAGGTGCGTACATAGATGGGAGCACACTCGCAAGAAAGGATTGATAGATAGATGGAAGAACGGATGGTTGCAAAAATCGATGATGGATGGATGAATGAGTGTATGAATAGATGCATGGGTGGTTGAATGGATAGATGGATGGGTGAATAGGTGCATGGATGGATGGGAAGATAGGTGTATGGGTGGATGAGTGCATAGATAAGTGGTTGCAAAGACGAATGGATGGGTGGTGCATAGACGGATGGGTGCATCGATGGATGGATGGATGGATGGGTGCAAAGACGAATGGATGGGTGGGTGCATAGATGGGTGCATAGACGAATGAATGGATGGATGGGTGCATAGACGGATGGATAAATGTATGAATACACGGGTGGTTGTATGGGTGCATAGACGAATGAATGGATAGTTAGGTGCATAGACGGATGGATAGATGGGTGCATAGACGGGTGGATGGATGAGTGCATAGACGAATGAATGGATAGTTAGGTGCATAGACGGATGGATAGATGGGTGCATAGACGGGTGGATGGATGAGTGCATAGACGAATGAATGGATAGTTAGGTGCATAGACGGATGGATAGATGGGTGCATAGACGGGTGGATGGATGAGTGCATAGACGAATGAATGGATAGTTAGGTGCATAGACGGATGGATAGATGGGTGCATAGACGGGTGGATGGATGAGTGCATAGACGAATGAATGGATAGTTACGTGCATAGACGGATGGATAGATGGGTACATAGACGGGTGGATGGATGAGTGCATAGACGAATGAATGGACAGTTAGGTGCATAGACGGATGGATAGATGGGTGCATAGACGGGTGCATAGACGGGTGCATAGACGGGTGGATGATGAGTGCATAGGCGAATGAATGGATAGTTAGGTGCATAGACGGATGGATAGATGGGTGCATAGACGGGTGGATGGATGAGTGCATAGACGGGTGGATGGATGAGTGCATAGACGAATGAATGGATAGTTAGGTGCATAGACGGATGGATAGATGGGTGCATAGACGGGTGAATGGATGAGTGCACAGACGAATGAATGGATAGTTAGGTGCATAGACGGATGGATAGATGGGCGCATAGACGGGTGGATGGATGAGTGCATAGACGAATGAATGGATAGTTAGGTGCATAGACGGATGGATAGATGGGTGCATAGACGGGTGAATGGATGAGTGCATAGACGAATGAATGGATAGTTACAGTAGGTGCATAGACGGATGGATAGATGGGTACATAGACGGGTGGATGGATGAGTGCATAGACGGGTGGATGGATGGATGGGGGCATAGACGGGTGGATGGAGAGGAAAGGTGCAGAACTGGATGGATGGATGGATGGATGGATGGATGGATGGATGGATGGATGGATGGATGGATGGATGAATCATCATACAGTTGAGTGTATTACATGAATAGGTGCAGATCCGAATGGGTGGATACATGCAGTGTTGTCATGGGAGCCATATGGCGTAGAGGAACCTACCATTTTTTTTAATGAATCATGTGGGGAAGAGAAAGTTCTGCCCATACGGAGCCGTACGGTGTGTGATGCCTAAGTTTTGTTCATAGAGATTTATATTTTTACACGAGATTTGTACTGATTATTGATAATCTCTTGTAGTTGTTAATAGCCTATCTCTTCTTTTATGTTAATAAACAAAAATTGTCTACCTCTACAGCGCTGGAAGCATATTATAATAGAAGGGTTGGAAACCCCCAAGTACTACAGATACACGCTGCACGATTCATAAAAGACAACTATGCATCTACTGTGACAGGTTCATGGGATCTTCCTTTAATCAACCTTTCATTAATTTCATTTAGTGTTCTGCGCAAGGACAGGTCTTTCACTACAAACCCAGCTTTCTCCAGTCTTTCCTATTTTCTGCCTTCCTCTTTGTTTCCTCATATGATCCATATATCTTAATGTCGTCTATCATCTGATATCTTCTTCTACCCCCGAACTTTTCTCCTGTTCACCATTCCTTCCAGTACATCCGTCAGTAGACAATTTCTTCTCAGCCATGATCCAACCAATTCTTTTTCCTCTCTCTGATCATTCTTTCTTCACCCACTCTTTCCAACACAGCTTCATTTCTTATTCTGTCTGTCCACTTCACACACTCAAATCTTCTCCATATCCACATCTCCATAATGAACCTTATTTTATAAAATTAAAAGGTAAAGCAAAACAATTCCTTTGCCTCATCTTTAACATGAAAACATCCATTAAATGACGGTCGGAGGGGTAAAGAAAGTAAAATATATTTCAAGGGAGAAAAATATGAGGTTAGGGTGTATGGCCAAGAAAAAAATTACCATGACAGCACTGGATATATGTATAGATGGATTAATAGAAAGTGGGTGGATGTATGGGAGTGATGCAGCGAAATATCTGGGAGCGGATGAATTGGATCACATAACTAGACATCCTGATAGATCTTGCTTTTCCCTCTTAGAGCATCCAGCCGACTTTACTGAAATTAATGAAAAAGAGCTGATTCAAATTGAATGAAAATTATTAAACATCGCCAGTGCAGCAATGCTGCTTTTGGCGTTTTAGCTTTTCCCTGCTGTTCTCATTCCATCATTACTCTGTTTTTGCCACATTATCATCTCTGCCCTACAGATAGAATGGGCGTTAAGTGTAAGAATTACCGTAGGGGCTCTTAGTTTCGAAAGCAGCATGTTCTCCAAATTGATCCGCTTCTCCCTTGGGATGGAACGTGTGCATCGTTTTAGGTTGGCTTCAGTAAGGTTTAAGAAGTACTCGCTTATGAAGCTGACGATATATTTCAGCCTTAGTAGCCTAAGTTTGTAATTAATGGATCGTTTTGTTTTGATCGTCCCGCGAGGAAATTGCTGATCGTCGACTTTTGATTGGTTTTCCTGCTCTCTCTCCCTCCTTCTCTCTCTCACATAGGTTCTTATCTGAGACCTCATCTTGGCTGGGTGGGACAGTTATATCACACGAACCATGGTCTACAGCAACAAAAACAAAACAAAATCATAATGAAAAGATCGAAGCTTGTCTCTTTTAATTTAAGTTTTTTTTAATTACAAAAAGAAAACTTATTTTACCCTTTATGTTTCTGTATAAAATAGCTGCATATGAGCCCGTATCTTATTCAGGGAGGAGGGAAGTAGTGGGACAAGCTGTTTCTTTTTTATTTCTGCGTTCTTCCCCTTTTGTATTTGGAACAAGCTAAATCGCGATACTATCGCTACGCATCCAGTTAATTTCTTTCTTCCCATTTTTTTTCCCTCCCCTGAACGGTCTTTCCAAATTGTTATTTAAAAGTATTTTTCCCAAACTCGTAAATTTTCGGCGGTTCTCAAAAGTAATTCCTTATTAAGAAATAGAAACGATAAACTAAGGGCATGTTGCACGTACAAATGTAATCCATCTTTGTGTGCTGTAGAAGTCCAAATCGCCCTCTGGGAACCGATAGTCGTTACAAGTGTAATTTCATAGTAGTGAAAAACGTAAGCTGTCCGAAAATGGACGCTTTTTTGTGTGAAATTTCTCTGTTATAGAACCTATACTTATAACATCTATCATTTTCAGAAACATCTTTCTCTGTGTGTTTCAACTAACGTATTAATCGCTTTTTGTCACTTAGGTATCTTCAACAGTCTTCTGTTTTCATCACGTAGACGCGATTAGTATGGTTACTTGTATTTTACGTGTCTTCCTTCCCTTTACTGTTCACATCTGAAGGCATTTGTTTGTTTACTATTAATTCTCTATGATCAGTATTCGAATAATAAAATAAAAACAAATTTTCAAATCATTAATTTTTTTTTGAGTTCTACAAAATCTAATCTATTTTATATCACTTTAATGATCCAAAAAACTTAAGTAATAATAATAATAATAATAGTAATAATAATAATAACAATAATAATAATAATAATAGCTGAACTGCAGTTGATCACGAGGGTCCAGAATACAAATGAATTGTGCAACAATGTATTATATAGTTTAAATAATGAATTTAACAATTATAACAATAAATTAAGATATATAAAACTTTGAATTTCTGAAAAAAAATATATATATATATGCGGCCGGGTAGCTCAGTTGGTAGAGCAGTTGTCAGAATAATGGGCTATTATATTAAGGACTTCATTTTAAGTGAACAATTCAGTTATGTGACCTTAATAGGAGTGGATTTTTCATGGTTGAAATTTCTTGGAAAAAAGGACTTCTGAAATACTCTGTCCAAAGTTTGAAGAAACTGGTTCGGTAACGATTGCATCAGTCATATTACGCTTTCGACATTTCAGAATATTGGGGCACTATATTTACTTAGAAATGGTTTTTTAAGAACCCGGAGGTTCATTGCCGCCCTCATATTAGCCCGTCATCGGTCCCTATCCTAAGCAAGATTGATCCAGTTCCTAGCATCATACCCTAACCCCCTCAAATCCATTTTAATATTATCCTCCCATCTACGTCTCGGCCTCCCCTCAGGTCTCCCAACTAACTGGATTCACCCATACGTGCTACATGCTCTGTCCATATCAAACGTATGGATTTAATATTCTTAGTTATTATAGGTGAAGAGTACAAAGCGAGCAGTTCTGCGTTGTGTAACTTTCTCCATTCTTCTGTAACTTCATCCCTCTTAGCCTCAAATATTTTCCTAAGCACCTTATTCCCGAATACTATTTTTTATAACCTCTGTTCCTCTCTCAAAGTGAGAGCCCAAGTTTCACAACCATACAGAACAACCGGTAATATAACTGTTTTATGAATTCTAACTTTCAATTTATTTTAAAGCTTATGCTTTATTATGGAATTCATTTTAATTGAACCACTTAGCTAATATTAGACCTTTACTGTATTTGATCTTTTCACCGATTGAACCATTTTGTAGCGGACGAACTTCGTTGAACAATTTTGTGTCTTGGTTCTTTTGTTTTGAACATTGTAGCTATTGCACCTCACCTCATTCTTCTGTAGCATTCGTCTGGGCCACATTATACACGCAATAACATGGATATGCCAAAAAAATCTTGGTGAGCCCTCAGGTTTCGAAATGCTGTGCTTCAGATTCGAATGGTTACCCGAAGGCATTGTTATGTTCGATGTGAACCGTTAAATGTAGATTCTTAATGACTTCTATGTTTGGCGAGATCATTTACTGTTATTATTTGTGAACATCCTGTAGGGATTGACTGTTTTGGGGCAGGGGGAAAGTACCTTTAGGATAAAAGGATCCTCAAGGACGAGGATGGAGGCGTGCTTGTATTCCCTCTCCCTAATTTCGCCCTTCCCCTCCCTAGAGTTTCCTCTACTCTACAATCCAAATAATCTGTATAGCGACATTGAATATACCGGGTTTTTTGTATACGTGCGTGTGAAGGTTTCGCAGGTAATGACAGGGCGGGGTGTGTCATTGCTTGGTGAGCAGTTCTTCGGAATCTAATTCCCTGCCCTCCCCTCCCACACTCTCCCCCGATCTCACCATCAGTCCTTTTTTTTTTAAAGAACATTTTTTTATATTTTCTTCTTCCTTGTAAGTCTTCAAAATCATACAGAATGGACCCCATCCATCCTTACGCCTATCGGTCCCGTGCAGACACCCTTGTCAGACGATAAGGTAGCATTAAGAAGAAACAAAGCTGACGCACTCTCTTAAGTAGCTTCACAGAAAGGAGTACGTCTTCTTTCCAAGCAGCAGAGATGTGAATAGTTTGTTCGGAATTCAGTTAGCACCGCAAAATAAAATGTATGTCATTTCCCACAGTAGCAACAATAAAAATCTTTATACACGCACTGTCATTACTGCTGTAAGTTATGAGCGTTGTCATGGTAACCATCTCCAGAAAAACTTGTATGAATTTCATTTGTCGTTACTGTTGTACAGAAGATATGAGCGTAGTAACTATCTGCAGTAAATCATGTACGAACTTAATTTGTCATTACTGTTATTTTTAAGCTATCAGCATTGTCATGGTAACCGTTTAACCGTTCACAATAAGGCTAGTACGAATTTAATTTGTCATTACTGTTATTTTTAAGCTATGAGCATTATCATAGTAACCGTTCGCAATAAGGCTAGTACGAATTTAATTTGTCATTACTGTTATTTTTAAGTTATCAGCACTGTCATGGTAACCGTTTATCCGTTCGCAATAAGGCTACTACGAATTTAATTTGTCATTACCGTTATTTTTAAGTTATCAGCATTGTCATGGTAACCGTTTAACCGTTCGCAATAAGGCTACTACGAATTTAATTTGTCATTACTGTTATTTTTAAGCTATGAGCATTATCATGGTAACCGTTCGCAATAAGGTTAGTACGAATTTAATTTGTCATTACTCTTATTTTTAAGGTATCAGCATTGTCATGGTAACCGTTTAACCGTTTGCAATAAGGCTAGTACGAATTTAATTTGTCATTACTGTTATTTTTAAGCTATGAGCATTGTCATGGTAACCGTTTAACCGTTCGCAATAACGCTAGTACGAATTTAATTTGTCATTACTGTTATTTTTAAGCTATGAGCATTGTCATGGTAACCGATTAACTTTTCGCAATAAGGCTAGTACGAATTTAATTTGTCATTACTGTTATTTTTAAGCTATGAGCATTGCCATGATAACCGTTTAACCGTTCGCAATAAGGCTAGTACGAATTTAATTTGTCATTACTGTTATTTTTAAGCTATGAGCATTGTCATGGTAACCGTTTAACTTTTCGCAATAAGGCTAGTACGAATTTAATTTGTCATTACTGTTATTTTTAAGCTATGAGCATTGCCATGGTAACCGTTCGCAATAAGGCTAGTACGAATTTAATTTGTCATTACTGTTACTTTTAAGCTATGAGCATTGCCATGATAACCGTTTAACCGTTCGCGATAAGGCTAGTACGAATTTAATTTGTCATTACTTTATTTTAAGCTATGAGCATTGCCATGGTAACCGTTCGCAATAAGGCTAGTACGAATTTAATTTATCATTACTGTTATTTTTAAGGTAACAGCAGTGTCATGGTAACCGTTCGCAATAAGGCTAGTACGAATTTAAATGTCTTCCACACTGTATAACCTCGCATGATAACCAATAAGCATTACACAAGATTCTATCACCTACATTATCGATTCAAGTTCTAACAAATATCTTGCCTTATAGTGGGAATTGTCTTATACCAGAGGTGTAGAATACATGCCCTACAATGATTAACTGATATTGATAAATTGTTGAGTACTTGTATGAACTGAGGACAAGAACTATCGTACTGTGACAAAGAAACTATACTTACATGTTGATTGGCTGAATAACTCTCAAGTGTTTACACATTGTAGCTAGTAGTTTACAGTTACTTAAATAGGCTTCTTCATTAGTGCGCGATCATGAGAATCTTCATTTCTTGCGATATTTTCATTGTTCTTACTTCCTTATAGCCGCATAACAGAGTTTGATACTCGATATACGAGTCATAAATTCGCCTATTATAGATTCATATGTTGTAGAATGTTTTGCGGCGTGGAAAAAACACGATTGGTTGAGAAAGTAAAACCTGACTAACTCGGATGCTAAACTTTCAAGTAAAACGCATATGCTTGCTAAATTACGGTGCAGAAATTTTAGTCATTTGATATTGATCTTATTTTGTCACATTATTATCTGTATTATAATAAGCGCATTCTTTATAAAGGAAACTTATGGTATTCAAGATATTCGACGTAGTCCAAGAATTTTGTGACTTAACACTGTGGAATGATTTCAGAACTACAGTTTTCGATAACTATCCAACAGAGAGATCCCCATTTTTGCCTTTCCTTTTGAAGTAACCGATACATAGGTCTATTTCCTGTAATATTAGAAATTGAAGATTTTTTAAAAAAGAACCATGGTTCAGAATATGCAAATTTGAGATATTGAGTATGGTGAGGGTATTGTAGCAGCCATCTACTGAATTAGTTGTTGGTGAAAAAACACAATAGCCCTATGCAATAGCAGTGTAATTAGGTATGCCTTAATTTTTTGGGGAAATGGTAGCAAAATTGAGAGTGTCTTGATTTTGCAAAAGAAAGCCATTAAAATTCTATGTCAATCAAACTATCTTGAACATTGTCGACCTCTTTTCAAACAATCACAGATATTAACTGTCATAAATTTATATATAGTCCTTTACACTCGACAAAATATAGACAATTACTCATTAATAGCCAATATACATGATCATGAAATTATAAATAGTGAACAAATTAATATCCCACACTGTAGATTACATAAAACTAGTACAAATTTTTCTCTCATGGGGATGAAATTATACATAATAAGCTTCCAAGCAATATTATAAGTTACCAACCAATAGTTTCAAAGCTAGATTTTATAATTGGCTTTTAATTAATCCTTTCTACTCTGTAGATGAGTTTCTTAACATAATTTCATACGAAATTGATTTTTAATAAATAAAGTTATTTACATTTAGTTACAAATATTACATTAAGAGTGAAGTGTTTTCATTAATTTTACAGTTTCAAAATGTTTTGTGCGAGATCGTGTGTATTTGCTTGTTTTCCGCACAGAACCAATACACGGTAAGTGTGAAATACCACATTCAGTATTCCCAACGTAACACACATAACAATTTCCCTCTTCTTACCGCTTAAGCGCGACATTCATTTTACTGCTTTAGGCTTTTAACTTATTATTTTTAGAGACGTTTAACATAGTAATAATTATAAATTGGAAACTTACCACTGCAATTTCACCTAAATTGCAATGTTAATTATTGTTTTTAAATATTTGCAAAAATTAAGTAAAGTCTACTACTCCACGAAACTTATTGCATTCCTGATACAAGTAACATTAAGGAAGCCGTGAAAAAATCAACAAGATTCCAGATGCCGATGTTATTACTACAATATGTTATATAAATAATATTGTTAAAATATTAAAATGAAAAATAAATCATTACATAACCTTACCGTTTGTTTCAAGTTCGCATTTATAGACTGGGGGAAAAAAAAGACAGACGTATATCACGGCCTGCTGGGGTATAGTAAAGGCAGAAAACATTTTGTAGCAACAATGTTGAAGAAAGATATTTTGGTTTTCCGAAGTTGCAAAAGTCACATCGGAGAAAAATACTTTAGCACGTGAATTGTTGTATTAGTTATTGAGTCATCTTTAGCAGAAGTAACCCCATGGAAGAAAAGTAAGCAACGAAAGGCGAAGAAACGGGATATAATAAAGAAAGAGAAGATTAAAGGAGAAGCTCACTTCAGCCACAACAGAGTATTTCTTCTTAATACAACCATTGTCCTCAGTTACCTACATTTACACATATATTTCTATGAGGCAATTTAAGTTATAGTTCTAAATGTACTTCAGTTTTCCCAAGTTTCTACAACAACTTAAAAATGACATGATGAATTTCATACTTGAAGTTTCAACAACACCCATGCCAGATAGTTTCTTGCTTCTCCTGAAAATGTATGATTTTGGACTGTGGTGTTAAAAAAACTACAATTTTACATGGTGTATTTGATGCGGTAAACACGTGTTTATATGACTTTTTTGCTCAGAATGTCTTCGGAAATAAGCTTCGTAAGAGACGGTAAATCCTCGTGAATCACCCTGTACACATGGTACTGTGGACTGTCGTGCGAAATTGTTGCCTACATACAGGTGGGCTTCGATCCAAATTGTAATTCATTCTCAAGAGTGTGTTACGTCACACTTACAACCTTACACCGGCGTGGCTCAGTCGGTTAAGGCGCTTGCCTGCCGGTCTGAAGTTGCGCTCGGGCGCGGGTTCGATCCCCGCTTGGGCTGATTACCTGGTTGGGTTTTTCCGAAGTTTTCCGTAACCGTAAGGTGAATGCCTGGTAATCTATGGCGAACCCCGGCCTCATCTCGCTATCACCAATCTCATCGACGCTAAATAACCTAGTAGGCCTAGTTGATACAGCGTCGTTAAATAACCAACTAAAAAAACTATCAGACTGGATAAATGCGTTGCTTGGTCAGGTTGCGAGTCTTATAGGTATTGCCGCGTCTGTGGCATCTTCCATGCAGTTGCCCCGGGTTCGATCCCCGGACAGGTCGTGATGGCATTTGTGGTGGGGAAAAGCAATCGTTGTGTTGTAGAGGGTTTTCTCAGATTTCATTTTATCTATCATTTACAATAGTTTTTATTGGGTTATTTTACGACGCTGTATCAACATCTCAGGTTATTTAGTGTCTGAATGAAATGAAGGTGATAATGCCGGTGAAATGAGTCCGGGGTCCAGCATCGAAAGTTATCCAGCATTTGCTCGTGTTGGATTGAGGGGAAAACCTCAAACAGGTAACTTGCTCCGACTGGGATTCGAACCCGGGCCACCTGGTTTCGCGGTCAGACGCGCTAACCGTTACCCCACAAGTGTGGACTTTACAATAGTAAAAGAAGGGTTTCTGATGCTGATATAGGAAGGGTTTGGGCATCCGGGCCCCTGATGCTTATCAGGCTACTCTTCTGCGGATGGGCTAAGGACCGAGACAGGATGGCCTACCTGTCTATGTCAGATTCATCTAGGCCAGCTATCAGACTTGGACAACCAACGCATAAGCGCAATGGGCCAAAGCAAGTTGAGCCTTTAAAAATCAAGCCCAGCCTACAGATATAATCTTAATAGAATTTTCTTTGGGCGGAATTCGCCACCAATCGTGGCTTTCCAATTCTCCGATGATGTGACTTCCTGGACTCCGCTCTAGGCTCTATATTCTTGAAGCATTTCTTGGGTGTAGTCGGGAATCGAAGCCTAGACCATTTGTTTCCTAGTCAGACAAGCTAACCACAACACCAAGGAGAAGGTAGGAACCGATCTCGACGTCTTTAGGACTGTGATTATTAAAATAAGTATAGACTGTTAGAAAAGTAAAGTATCTCCATTAATCGTAAAGGGAAAACAAAAAGCAAAGTTTAAAGCTAGCATTGTGCACAAAAGGAGAACAGCAGGCGTAATAACTCGAAATTATAGAAATTCCAGTTGTCCTTTGCACTCGTTAGAGACAGATGATATGAAATTTGTAACAATAAACTTGCACTGGCTTTATGACTTGGGTGTCCGCTTGCTGATGATTTCGCTGAATTTGTGTGGGGAGGGATAATTTGTTGGTACAGATTATTTCTGAGAAAAACAATATTACTCCACTTCTGTGTACCTTGGTGTTGACTTGGTATTCCTGTGTCTAGATTTTTCAAGTCTGGAAGGAATAATTTATAATTACAATTCGGCGCAATGCTACTTGATAGCAAGATGCTCTGTAGCCATTGCAATTACAGTTTCAAGTCCGTTTATTCTGGATTGAAAAATTCGTAAAAATGATGTAGATTGAAATAAATGTGCACGTACATTTTACGATTCGCTATATCATTAGCCAGTGCGTTGTAATTACGTGTACGAAACTTTGCAGTCCGTGGAAAGTTGGCATCTTCCTTTGATCTCTTGGGTTATTTGGTTTGGCTTTCCAGGGCCGGACTCACATTGGCCCACGCTACGTTCTGTATGTATATACGTACTGATGAAACATAACATACTTATTCATTAATACAGAGTGTCCCAAATTGATGTATACACATTTTGAAACACTATTTCTCAGCAACGAGATGAGACAGAAACACGATTTTTGCAGTTTTGTATTTCTTAAGCCAGTACATGTTCAAAATGACATCCTTCCGCCATATTACACTCCCAACAACGACGTACAACAGAACGACATAGGGTAGACCAGGGTAATTGTAAACACTTTTCACTGATTTCAAATATATTTCAACAATACACAACCCTCAGTAACGGTAAGCATGACAAAGAAACATTGTGTTATTTTTAGATCCTTCTTTCCCCTGAAGATGGGTTTAAAATAATAAGGTTGACTTTATTCATCTTTTAATTGCTAGTTTACATTTACCCCACCTGTTTACATTTACCCCTTTGAGAGGAGGGTAATTGTAAACACCAATTTTCGCACGGGCTATCAGACACTGAACATTTTTTGTTCTGTTTCAGAAGAAAGAGCTGTAATCCTTCAAACTCCAATTTTGGTACATTTCGTCCCTTTAACCTATGATGTATGACGATATAGGAACTCAATACCTCTCCTGCGCTTCACGATAACTGTAGTTATTTTTCACATCTGTGACAACCCTTTCCAAATCCTCTACAGTGTAGTTGGGTGGGATTCTCTTTGATTACTGAAAAGTACGAAATGTAACCATAGTAAAACGTGTTTACAATTACCCCCAAGCAATTAAAACTATGGTCCAAATGTAAACACGTCATAATTTTAATGAACTGAGGTTATGGGAGATCTCAAAATCATTGTAATAAATGTTAACTACTATACATTACTCATAAAAACAACACATTCTTCAAAAATAGCACTGTACGTTTACTTACAATGCCAAAAATGAAGTTGAAGCAAAATTCTTTCTCAACTTTTTTTTGTATACTCTTACAAAACATTCGTTCACAACTAAGCAGTTACTCCTATTTGGCGCCAAACTGCTTTGTAGGTTAGCCAACATGTTAGTTTAAATATTCCCCCGAATTAAAATTTTTATATTAACAGTTTTGTATTTCTCATAGCATTTGTTTACAATTACCTCTATTTACAATTACCCTCATCTACCCTACCAACTGTTGCTAATGGAATATCATTACAGACATGTTCAATCTGAACTCTCAGTTCCTCCAGTGTTTGTGATTTTATGGCGTACACTGTGTCCTTTAGAGCTACCCATAGGTATAAGTCTGGAGGGGTTAAATCCGGAGATCGAGGCGGAAACTCCGCAGCACATCCTCTTCGTCCTATCCATCTCTGGGTTCGCCCTCATTTAGTGCATGGACAAGTCTCAGAATATAAGGCTTCCATTTTTAAGCTCGCAAAATTCGATGAGCACTGGATTTACTGATATCATTCTCACGAGAATATTCCCTCATTGACTTCTTTGGGGATCGTGCAAAAGCCTGCATGACTGCATCAAACTCTCTCGTTATCGGTGGAACTTTTATTTCTTCCACATCGCCCTTCCAACACATCTTGCACCGTTCCGTCGCCTTCAAATTTGTCTCGGATTCTTGTGATAGTTAACCTTGTTGGTGGTTGTGTTCCAAATTCAGCCCTCCAACGTCGTTGAACCTCAACAACATTCTCCACTTTCCAATAACATTTCAGTATCCACTTACGTTCAGCGAACGATAATTACCATGTTTGTTTATAAATAGATGAACATTTTTCCATGCTTTCCACTCCCTTCTGAATCATAAACCGCAAAAATCGTATTTCTATCTCATTTCTTTGCTGTGAAATAGTATTTTAAAGAGTGTATACATCGACTTGGGACACTCTGTATGTATGTTGTGAAATGGAGCATTTGATTGACTATATTCAGTACAGTTTTATTGCTGGAGAATTATGCGTGAAGCAGTGCTATTTTTTATTAATAAGTTGAACATTGAAGAAATTATATATATATTAGAGTAGGGCATTGTTAATGCTCCATTGCAAAATTTCTAGTGTTACCTTTAAGAAAAATGGGATTAAAATAATAATTCTTTTAGAAATAGGTTTTTCACCAAGGAAAAAAAAAGCAGAACAGAAACGAAACAAATAAGTTCAGTTTAATTAAAAAAAAGTTTATGAGAAAAGATTGAAATTTACAATGTGTGATTATGATATTGATATGCATATTCAGTAAACATTTGAATTCTCTAGCTCAAAAATGGTGGATTTTAGAAATTTAAGTAGCTCATCGCCTTAACCGCCGTTTCTGAAGTGCAGATTACGTTAACAAATAATCCGTGGCGCTACAGCCCATGAAGGGACCAGGTCTACCAGCCGGCTGCTGGCCTCACATCCATTCGCCGAAGCAGAGGCGGACGATCATCCTACCAGAATGGAGGTATTGTGTGGTTAGCACGATGATCCCCCCAGCCGTTATAACTGGCTTTCGCAACAGGATTTCGCTACCTATCGTAGCTCCCCAAGTGCATCACGATTCTGGGTGGGCACCGGTCCCATAGAAGGAAGTTATTGCAGAAATAAAGACGATAAGGAACACTGTTCTCTTTTCGTCTTTTGATCTTCTATCTATTTCCTCCCTGTTACATATTTTTACTTTCAACAAAGCTCCGAAATCCGTTATGTTACGAGGCAGAGAGTTTCAAGATCTATGGCTTCCTACATATATCGAATATTCTCTACTACAGTTCGTAGTCAGTTGCTCTAATAACTGAACTATCTCGAACCAAACTATCATAAAATATAACGTAATACAGTATCACCCAGCCACGAATCTAGGACACAAGTTGATTCACTTCTGCTCCACTGCATCTCTACAAGAGCCTGTTACCTGCCATATTCTTTCTTTTGGTTTATAGTTAAACTCTTAGTTCGGAATAATACTTGTTCTTTTGTATACTACGTGCTGCTGCAAACAATTACTTCTGTGTGATAATAAACCTATTTTTATTTTAAGCCTATATACAGGATGTAAGGGGTATAAGTGTCATTACTGATGATTATTCATGTCATAAGAAAGAAAAAATGTCCTCACAATTTTTTTATAATTGCAATATTTAACTAATTATTAAAGTTTACAATATTAGAAGTTTGGCAACGTTCCTGGATGGGAAGGAGGAGATTTACAAGTACACACTACAGCTCAAGCGGGTACAGACATACCGGTACAAAACATAGGCTATACTTTGTTATAATGCAGGAGCGGACTATGACAATATTGTTGTTTACATAAAACGAGCAGCAAATACAAACTTTCAATTTCATTAATAGAACATTATGGTAAATTCCTGCATGAGAACTCGAACCAGAGCGCTTTCCGTAACGCGATTCCTAGGCAGGATGCCTTAGATCACGACGCCACGGCGAGAAGGGTCGTGTGACAAGTCACACTTGTTCTGTTGTTTTTGCACTCCTGTATATCGAATTGGAAGTTTTCAAATTCACTAAAGATTTGAAAAGTCCAATAACTCCTGATCGTCTGCAGCGGTCGTCGTGTTGCTTAACATCCTCTCTACCTGCTAGCGGCTCCGGAGTCAATTAGTGTGGAACGATCCTCCGTCTGACTGACTTGGTTTCAGCAGGGTTAGCGCCCAACCCTCTGCCTTAGATATACCCCCGAGTTGCATGCAGGCCAGAGGAAATGGGTTGGTTTCCAGCCCCGTCGCTCGTTCCTGGTATCCGCTTACAGTGGTCGAATATTAAGTGCAGCAAAACGTTATAATTCCAGTAGCCAGTACTCCCAATTATACTTACAAATGCACGTGTTTACGTCATTAACCTCCCTCTTTTCTCTGAACGTTTCGTTTAAGTCTGATTTCCATGTTTTTCTAAATGCAATCGTATATTTTTCTTAAAAATTACCACAGATCGCATAAAAATCATAAATAATCTACTTTGAGACATCGCGTTTCGAAATTTTTGAGTTGAGGTAGGCCTAAATATTGTAGGACCCATAGATTTGCATTAAGGGCAGAGGGTTAGGAACGCAAACAAAAATTATGGCAAAACATGCAGTAACACTTTCGACAATATTTACCACACGATTTATGATAGGCATACATAAATTTTACCACTGAATCTTGAAAGAATGCTGAATTAAATGACTTACAGTTCACTTAATTTAGATTATTAATTTGTCTTTTACAATTTGTTTAATTGTTGCAACAAATCGAAAATATACTTAAGATCACATAGGTATATTTTCTTGGTAAACTAAAGATGATATTGGTCCTAAATTTTTATCACATTTTACATATTGCCTTGTGATAGTGAAACTCAGTTTTTATTTCTATGACTTGAAAATTAAGTTAGTTTCGTAATGTTATACATGCTGTGAAAATTATTTTTCCCAAACTCTGTTTTAAAATATAAAAAAAAAAACAACAGATCTTTCTCAGATTAAGTAAAACGTGAGTTTCGTATAGCTGTATGTATATGTAAGATATGATAACAATTTAGGACCAATGAGATTATTAGTTTACTAGGAATTTGTACCTATGTGATATTAGTGTATTTTTGATTTGTTGCAACAGTTAAACAAATTATTTAGGACAGATGAATAATCTGAATTAACTGAAATGTATATCATTCAATTCAGTTTTCTTTCGAGATGATTCAGTGATAAAATTTACGTATGGCTATCATAAAAATCGTGATAGATATTGTCAAAAATGTCAGTTCATGTTTTGCCATAATTTTTGTATGCGTTCATAGCCGCTGGCCTTAATATAATTTACGTATTGACTACCAATGTACTAGGGACCGTAGGTTTTGGTAATAGCGATACCTACGCGCGAAATTTTCTGCATTTTACTTTCTTTGTTACATTTGAAGGGTTCATAGCCATAGTGGGCCAAGCGCCATTTATTAAAAACGAGAAAACAAGGGTTAAAAATTAAGTGAATACCACAGTTTAATAAAGATTGACATATCATTTAGTTTTAATGTGTATACTTTATATTACTTGCAATATGTTTCCATTGAATTATGGCGATAACTTAATTTTAAACCTTGTTTTCTACGGTTTCAGTAAATGGTGCTTGGCCCACTATGGTTCTGAACCCTTAATTTATCCTACTAGCTGTCTAATATACCACATTTACCGCGAAACAAGCTAGCGAAATAACGCGAAATTTTGATCACTACGAACTATAGGCCTACAGCCTCTATCACAAAAGCTGCTAAATATACACCAAATTATACAGTATTTAATATTGTTAAAAATATGCTTGTGACATTTGTTTCAGTTACTTTGTCAGTCTCTTGGTAACGCCAATATTTATGTATTTTTCTTTCGGATAATACACTCGCTTCTACTATCCCTATTACTATCGAAAAAAAAAAAAACATGATTTCTATAGCACAGCAAAGATTGAATAGTATGTTGTGCACCCGATTTGTCGCTAAATTTGGCGACTGTTTTTCGAAAACAATTTTATTTCTTTTAAGGATGTATGTACGTGAACGATCACAATTATCATCAGAAAATGCAGGCTCCAAATTTCTAAAATTTTATAAGGAAATGAACTCACAATTGGACAAAAACTACAAGGTACCACAACAAGACTTATCAGAACTTAAATATCTGATAAAAGTATAAAAAAATGTTACTAATAATATTTTTAATAATTCACTTTTTACTTTAAATTAATTTTTCCAAAATTTGAAAATTTTCACACATTATTTCATAACTCCACAACCATTAGAGAAACAATTCTGAAATTTTGTACACTGACAACATGAATTTATGCAAAAGGTAGACTACAAAAATGCCCATTTCTTTGAAAATATAAAAATTAGGTCACAAAACATTATGCACATTTTAATATATATATATATATATATATATATATATATATTTATTTATTTATATAGGAGAAATAAAAAAAATTAATTGTATTAAAATAAACAACTCTACATGTCTACTTTTCAGAATTAAGTGTTTATTACATGCAGGATAAATATTAAAGATGTCAGAGAGACCGTAACAATGTTATGGTTACCAAATGATATAAGTGCAGAATTTGTTTGTTTTTTTTTTCATACTTTGATAAAACTGGTTTGAAAATTATTATTAGTAACCTTTTTCATACTTTTCTATTGCATAAATAATAATTTAGCGATTTTTCCCTTTAGCGACCCAAAAAAAAATCTCTATTGATAATAAGAGATCTAGGGACTTTTGAACTACTCTTGGGCGAATTTCCGTACACTTCAGTCGGCAACACTGTATGCATCGGAGGCTATATTTTCATAGAAAGAGGTTTTGGAGGGACTAATAGAGGACCACAGTGAATCTGATGGAAATTGTTTGCAAGCAGTGTAGTTCCCAGCATCCAATGTAGAAAGTGAGAGGGGCTTTTCTACGTACACGAAACTATCCACTGACTGCCGCACAAATATTCGTGCGGACAATGTAGAAACAGTTTTTAGTTCATTTTTTGGTGATACTGATATATATTATATATAAGGAAAGGAAAAAAGAAAGAACAGAGAGCTTTATATTAAACATAACATAACAAATTATGAGGGAGTTGAAATCTTGATTTGCATAACAAATTATTTTAATCGACAACGTATCTCGCGAAATATCCACGAAAATATTGGCAGGTTTAACACCGAAATCACCCATTTTATTTCACCAAAAAAATAGGTCCCTACCAATGTATAGCCAGATGAGGAGAATGACCGAAGAGATGTGGCTCAAAATACTGCTGTTACTACCAACAATTAACATTGCCCTCTTGAACATGCAAACCTAGGGTCCGTGGAAGCGATAAAAACCGACGCAGCCGTATAAAATTTGGAATATCAAGTTGAAATTCTTAACTATGATATATTAAAACGGACTTGCGTATAAAATTCCGTATAAGGCAAGTAAGAGCCTCTGCTTTCAGATAAGTTGTCGTGTTACGGGGAATGTGTTGCGGTCAATGTTCAGGAAGTTGTAAATCAATTAATACTGGATAATGCTATGCAAAAAGAAAATCCCCTTTATTAATTATTCCTGAAGGTTAAATGGAGTTTAATGCTGATCCATTAATTGCAAATTACAAGTGCTTTTTTGTGTGTCGTGGAATAGGACGTGTACTGGAATGGTTCCGGGGTTATGCCTTACTGACAGTCTAATTATGTGAAGTATATATGCCATTTTATTTTGTGCATGGAAGGGAGACCGAAGAAAGTAAGGACGTCATCATGAGATAAGAGACAGAAACAGATATTCGAAGATTTGACCACTTTTTTCGGAAGGGGGTATCGTGTGGCCTCCACGAGAATATCCTTATATCACTGTTGTGACAGCTAGAAAGTTCAGGAAAAGAATGTATTAGGTCGTATAAAAAGTTCTCCCCTACAACTATGCTTCTGTCAATTCATACTGATCTAATCGTTGCCGTTTATAAACGATCCGAATTGGTGGAATTGGTAACAGACTTGTGGGCTTAAAACACCAACTCTTGCTGACAATTCCACTGCAACTGGTGAGTGGTTGCTCTTCCAGTTTGGTTGATATAGACTCAGATTTTGGAATACGTTGTATTTTTGAACGAGGTTCATCTTCAAGACTTAGGTTTCCATCATTGAATCGCTTGTGCTTTTATGGTCTCTCTAGAAAAATTCCGGGATAGTAGGAATTACAGAAGTGTCACGTCTCGCGTCCTAATCAGTTATTTGTTATAATAATAATAATAATAATAATAATAATAATAATAATAATAATAATAATAATAATAATTATTATTATTATTACTACTACTACTACTACTACTACTACTACTACTACTACTACTACTACTTACAAAAGCTTTTTAGAGAATCCGGAGGTTCATTGCCACCCTCACATAAGCCCTCATCGATCCCTATCCTGAGCAAGATTAACCAAGTCCCTAACATCATATCCTATCTTCCTCAAATCCATTTTAATATCCTCCCATCAACATTTCGACCTCCGTGAAAGTATTTTTTCCTCAGATCTTTCAACTAACACACTCTATGTATGCATTTATGGATTCACCCACAAGTGCTACATACCCTGTCCATCTCAAACGTCTGGTTTTAATGTTTCTAATTTTGTTAGGTGAAGAATAAAATGCTTGCAGTTCTGCGTTGGATTATGATTATGATGATGATGATGATTATTATTATTATTATTATTATTATTATTATTATTATTATTATTATTATTATTATTATTATTATTACTGAATCTACAAAATTTGCAAACAACTCTATTGTCTGGAGAGACGGAAAAAAACCTGAATCAGAATAACTAACTCTTGGGGTCGAACCCTAGGTCTTCTAAATACAAGACAAGAGTGCAGAAGTGCTAACCATCTGATCGTGCTCGGTTGCTATAATAATAATAATAATAATAATAATAATAATAATAATAATAATAATAATAATAATAATAATAATAACATAGCCTTAAGTTTGACAACTTGCAGGGTGTAGTGCGTTGTTGTTGGTGGAGTATGTTTTAGTACTTAAGAAAGGTAAACAAACGGGGAAGGAGTACTGCCTTGATATCCAGAACTGCATTGAGAATTCAAGGCAGAGTTCAGAGCCTCTACTAGTAGTCTAGGCTCTGTCTTTTTACAACTTATGGCGCTGCGGTAAAGAGTGGCTCATGTCACTTGGAACTCTACGTGTGATTCTTCATTGAGCCGTTGCAAGTGATGCGCCAAATTCAGAGGTAGTTTCAAGCAGTGGCGTAGCGTCAATGTAAGCTAAAAAGCTTAGCTTCCCCAGTTAATAATAATTTCATAATAAACCTGCAGTTTATGGAGAAAATTATTTATTAATTTTAACAGAATTTATATTTACGCGTTAAATATTGTGATGCGGCACCTCAGGATGATTTGTGATGCAGCAGTAAACAAGAAGCCTGCACATACCAGCTTCTAAGCAGACTGGTTTCTTCTGTGTAATCCACTCCGCAGATTTTCCATCCCTTTCTAACTAAACTACCCTAGTCGCAAGGCTCGCAAGAAGCTAGCTTTAACATTTAAAATAAGTAGTTTCCGAGTTATCCCTTTTCGTCAATTGTGTTCAGTTGAAGTGTTAGTGTGCACTGTGGCTGAGATAATAAATAATGAGCGAAATAACAGTTCCTGACACTAATTTACTTGAATTTTTTTAGGACAATTGTATTATCAAGACTGACTTACGAACAAAAATGTGATTTAAAAAACAAATTACCGACTCCCTTGCTGTCAATGAAGGACACAACCAAAAGACAGACGCATACTTACGTAATGATACTAATACTGTGATTTCTCTAAGTATGACAGGGAGTGAGCTAATGTTATACGTATACGTGTCTATTTGTTAGAGATATGTGTAATCCGTGAAATCATATTTTACTACGTACCATTTGAGGTCATGCTTTATTGGTGTTACTTATTGGTGTTCCAACCAATCTTCGACTGCTGACTTAAAATTGACTACTATTTATTTTAAGAATGTATTTTTGTAATACGTTTTCTCATATTGCATGAAAGACAACTTGAGTTAGCTTCCCCTGCTCAAAATTTCATGCTACGCCACTGGTTTCAAGTCCAATATCTGCAAATTGTTTTATGCGGTCAGTGTGCTACTGCCGTTTTCTGGCGAAATTCATTATTCTTATTATGCATAGAGGCAGGTGACTGAGGAGTAAGATTCGAAAATTCTTGTGACTTATCACATGACTATGAGGATGATGTCATTATTTTTCTTTTAACTCTATATGCCCTTTAATGCAGTAATTCATTTTACGTCGTAACAAAACAAAACGTTACTTAACTGACACTACACACTTCACTGACACAATACACTTCCTCACTGATAGAACACTTCAAATAACAAGATATCAATTACACCCTTTAAACAGTGTGTATAATATACTACCGTCTATTAGTAAAGTCCTTAAGCCTATTTTTAAATACATTTTTGGTTATTGGTAAAGCCTTTAGTAAGTCTGCAGGTAAAACATTCCAGTCCCTGATAGTACGATTGAGAAAAGAAAACTTTCCAGTGTCCGTCCTCTGTCTTCTTTCCCTCAATTTATATGAATGGTCGTTCCTTGAAGAGTAATTTGATGGCTGCAACCTATTTTTCTGCGAGATCGTGCGTATTTGCTTGGTTTCCGCACAAAACCAATCCGCGGAAAGTCTAAAATTCCACATTCAGTAGTCCCAACCTAACACACACAACAATTTCCCCCTTCTTACCGCTTAAGTGACATATTGATTTTACTGCGTTAGGCTTTTAAGATATTATTTTTAGAGACGTTCAATATAGTAAGAATTATAAATTGGAAACTTACCACTGCAATTTCACCTAAATTGCACTGTTAATTATTGTTTTTAAATATTTGCAAAAATTAAGTAAACTCTACAACTCCACTAAAGTTACTGCATTCGTGATGCAAGTAACATTAAGGAAGCCGTGAAAAAATCAACAAGATTCCTGACTCATCATAGACTGGTGGGGGGGGAAGACAGACGTATATCACGGCCTGCTGGAGTATAGTAAACACAGAAAACATTTTAAAGCAACAATGTTGAAGATAGATATTTTTGTTTTGCAAATTTGCCGTCATTGAACAGAAACCAAGATGGAGATTTCATTGCAACTAATTAGAAATTCCATGTAATAAACGATCTTCGCACAAAATAATGTACGATACACGAGCGGTGTGTTTTCTTTCTATTCTCGGAAATTAAAAAAGCTCAACTACGTTTCGCTTTTTCAAACTTTTCCTCGAACATGAAAACTTCAACATACCGCTCTTGTAACGCATATTACTATTTATTTCTCTGCAGGCAGGCTCACCTCTGTATGGTTTGAACATTGCGCATAATCGAATTCGCGTAGGAACTGTTCTTACGTGATCCTCACTATAGTGGCGTTCTTCGTCGCAAAATCGGCCGACCTTTCTAGCTGCTGATGCAAGGCCTGGACCGACCGGACTTCCATTGATTGTCGCGTCGCTGAGCTCCGAAGTCGTGGTTTGGGACAGGAAGTGGGAGATGTGCCACTCTTGCCGTGGGCAGGGGATGCGTGAGGGTGTACGTGTCTCTCTCTGTCTGTGGCAGCGACTTCAGTGTTGGAATCCCAAGGAAAACGGGCGGGTCAAGCCTTGCCAGGTTTCGTGCTATGAGAAGCAGGGACAGAAAACAGAGGAAGGAGTGAATATGTGTTTCATTTCTCCCTACTCTCCTCACCGCACCTATCCAATACGCTAGACATGCGATGCTAGTAAGACCGTGTTTTGTCCCATTTCGTGTGTACCACAAATATCTTCAGTTCCCCTCTCCTTCCTTCACCTTATCTTTCGTTATTCCTATCTTAGCGGCCTTCCTTCTTGCCTGTCTGATCGTCCTGTTTCTAGAAACCTCTTCTCTCCTCAATTTTGCAATATTGGCGCTGTCTTCTAATTTCGTAAGTGTTGGGAAATTCTTAAGTCTTGTTGGCCATTCAGAGTCCTCAATATAAGGTAATGAAGTAGGATGACCAACTTTTGATTACAAAAATACAGAAAACTTGGTCAATAGAAATTTTAGCGCAATTTTTTAATGTGAAGCCAGAATTCACTAATGGAATGGTTTATATTTATAATATAAAACTTTCAATTTATTTATAACTCAATGTGGTAGCGTGTCTGCCTCCAGACTAGTCGGCCCGGGTTCGATTCCCGGCGGGGTCAGAAATTTTAATATTTAATTTCTACCTCGGGACTAGGAGAGATGGCGGTGCACAACTCCTAATCACTATATTGTGCACCAATATGCCTGGGTTAAATCCCAATTCTCTCCGCAGTGCATATGAAGAGAAGGCATATGTCACTGTTGATAGTGATTAGTCCGTCGGATGGGGACGTTAAGCCTGGCGGCTCTCTTGGTGCTATTCGACAGAAGTAGACTACGTGCCGGCACCGGGTTTCCCCTTCTCCCTTCCGCATCTTCATCATATTCACTCATTTCAGACACTACACTTACACGGACACTTACACATACACTCACCCTAGCACACGACATAACTCTTCACACAGATACACCATGTACAGTGTAACCCGCCGAAGTGGTGTACAACTAGAAAATGGGTCACAGTTCTGCCATCCATCCGCAGCATGCGGAACCTAAATGACGCAAGTGAAGTGGGTGGGCATTGGATACACACATTTATAACTCAAATATGATTAAAGTCACAATATTGAGCATAATCAAATTTTAAAATATGTTCAGTTCATTCAAGGGCAGTCTTTCACTGTTTCACTGCAAACCCAGCATTCTCCAATCTTCCACATTTTTTTCCATCTTTTTAGTCTCCGCGTGCGATCCATATATCTTAATGTCGTATATCATTTTATATCTTCTTCTGCACCGAATTTTTCTTCCGTTAACCATTCTTTCCCATGCATCTTCAGTAGGCAGTCTCTTCTCAGCCAGTGACTCAGCCAATTCCTTTTTCCCTTCCCGATCAGTTTCAGCATCATTCTTTCTTCACCCACTCTTTGCAGAACACCTTCATTTCTTATTTTGTCTCTTCATTTCACACTCTTCACTTGTAATGTCCACATTTCTGTCCCATACAATGCTACACTCCACACAGAGCACTTCACTAGTCTCTCCCTTAGTTATTTTACCAGAGGTCCGCAGAAGAGTTAAAAGCTTCCTTTTCCGTTGTTACCCTCCTTTTGCTTTCCTGGCAGCAGCTCATTTTATTGTTTATAGTACACACCTAGTATTTGAAGCTATCCACTTGTTCTACTGCCTCATTTATAATTCGCAAGTTTACGATCTTTCTTGCTATAACCATGGTCTTCGTCTTGTTTGTATATATGTATCTGCTTCTCATACTGCTCACATCTGTCATTTAGCTCCAGTAGTATTTAGTTTAGCTAGAAATAGTCAACTGGAAGCTAGGATTGAGTATATTTATTCTCATAATATTTCTCGTAATTGCTTGTATTCCGACAGCCAATCAATTTTGAGACCCCGGTATGCACTTCCACTGTGATATTTTTTAAGTTCCATTGTTAATGGCTTAAACCAATTTCGTTTCGGCTACTGATATAATAAGAATATACTATATTCTTTTATTTTCTAGAAGCGTATTGAGGTACACCTTCTCTACGCAGTAATGACGTTTTTGAGAAGGGCAAGCTAATTACAAAAGGTGATTCAAATGGTCAGTGTGTTTAATTAACAGGCTGTTTGACTTTCATTTTGATTGGAGAATTTGTATTTGTTATTTTCATGGTTCGAAGGTGAAATGATGAATCAATCAATAACTTAATCACAATAGGATGTGGTGTACATGACAAATTGACTCATTATCTGATTGGGTGATAATGTAGTATTTTTTTCCCTAATAGGTAATTTACTTATCAACTTTTTCAGAAAATAGTAAGATTTGAGTGTTATACTTCGGTATGGTACTTTAAATAAGTTGCATCTAATTTTTTAAAACTTTATATGATTTCTTTGCTAGCATGGATGGATGGATTGATGGATGGATGGATGGATGGATCAGAAAATAAAAAATAAATATAAATAGATGAATAAATGAGCGAGTGAATAAATAAATAGATTGATAAGTTGATAAAAGAGTAAATAGGTAAGTAAACGAATAGATAAATAAATAAGTAAATAAATAAATGAATAAATAAGTAAATAAATATAGTTTCAGTATATCGTGTTTGCAGTTTAAATACACTCCTAGGTATTTACAACATTGCACATTCATATTTACAACATTGTTCTTGCGGAATTACAACACCACCGAATTCGTAATTAAGACTAGTTTCCTCTCTGGTTTTAAAAAAATGTTGTAGATTTACTTTTAGAACCAAAAGATTTACTTTTAGAACCAAAAGAGGACCTGAACCTAGATCACCGAATTTAAATCTTTTGGATTTTTGTGCATGGGGTTATGCAAAAAACCTTGGTACCACAAAAACCTTGAACAATTGCAGCATCGATTGTAGATGCCTTCCAGCAAATGAAGAATGACCCAGGATTGCTCGAGCGCATTCGTGGGTCTTTGCGGAAAAGACTAGACAGATGCATTCAAGTGCATGGTCAGCATTTTGAACACCTGCTGTAAAATTCTTCAGTTACATGTTCATACTGAATTGTGCCTTGTTCATCCACATACTTCACTGTCGGTCAAATAAAAACTTTCTTTTGTGTATGTTCAATCAAATTTCTGTGGTGTTGTAGCCAAAATTATGAATTTTGCTGTCTCGTGATTGACAAATTAAATTGTCACTGCTTTTGTTTAGTACTCAGTATTCAGCGGGTCCCAAAAAGCACAAAATTACATTACCTCGTAAACGGTTAATTTGCGGAACTATATTTACTGGAACTTTTTTGCTTCTCTTCGTTTTTACTTCTCATCCCTAAATTTTTTATTACCACTTTTGAAACACCCTGCACTATTGTATATTTTTCTAATATTTTTGTAAAATATTGTTTTTTTTTTATTTTTTTCTCTCTTATTTTTGATTTAAGCTATTTACCATTTCTTCATGAATAAATGAGATGTCTGTAAATATCACTTATTTTCCTAAGTGTGTTATATTCATATACAGTCAACTCCGGATATAGTGAACCTCTGAGGACTTGCATATTTCGTTCACTATATCCGAGGTTCACTAAATCCGAAGTGTCTCTCCCCTAATCTTAAATGACAGGAATGAATGAAATTGTGAACAAAAAAATAAACTACTATGCAGTAATTAAAATATCTCATTTTTGTGGAATGGATTACACTGTATACTGTTACTCGCAGTTGATTTGCTTAAACTATGGTGTCGACCCATGTCCGCTTGTGAAAAACCATGTTCAATGTCACTTATAACATTCACCTAATCGTCCAAAGAAAACACTTTACCCTTCGACTATTTTGTACAGTACATTCACTGTTGGAACACTAGAAACAGACTGATCAGGTAGAAATGACAAATGCTATAATGATGTGACTGTGTACTCATCCTTGGAATTTCCCGAGTCACTTAATGGAAACTGGGAAGGGGTTGATGGAGTTTGAAAGCCAACGGAATCACCTTCATTTATGCTGTGAACATAATGTCCGTCCCCTTTTAATAAAAGAAGGCAATTTCATTTTCCGTTGTTTGGATGTTCTCCGTCCGTCATGTTTGAGAACAAAAGGCAATCCTCTGACGTTGGAGGATTAGAAATAACAGTAGAGTAGTGTGCCTGAGAACAGAATGGTGGAGTGAGGCAAGGTCGTTATGGGTTGTCTGGATTTGCAGTACAGCTAATTGTCTCGGAATCACTAACCCTACCTTTGTTCTTTGACTAAAGGAGTAAGAAACTTACGGTCTTACTAATAAAAACTCTATATACAGACGTTTAACTGTCTTATACAATGAGTAGCTCGTTTATAAGTCGTGTGTAAATTCCTTACTAATAATCACTACATACGTCGTGTATAACAGTATAACTGTTACACAGCTACGTTATAGTTTCGTCATTACTTCGTTACGAAAAATAATAGAATATCTGAGGTTCTCTAGTGCATCCGGTAGAGCGCTCTAGTGTGGCGTGTTAAATATCAATAGTACAACTGGCTCTAATCGATTACCACACTACATTTTGGTCAAAGAGTACAAGCTACAGCAATATTATTCTAATAATTCTATGATTTTTGGTTGATTCTTCTGTGGTTACAAGGTAAACATCATCATAAAATGACAGTCGATACGAACAGCTGTTAAAGGGGCGGCCATTTTTTCCCTATATACAACGCTTAAACAAGGAGTTTCGTGTATATAACTACTGCAAAGCAATTCCCATTGTATAGTTACAGCCTGTTTATACGTCCATAGCTTATTCACGGTTTATTAGTAACGTTTTCTGTCTCAACTCTGCATAAGTCTCGTATAAAAACTATACACGGTTTATTAGTAAGACTGTTAGAATGTTGTTCACAACATTCGATTTTATACAAGGAGGACTGATTTCAAGTAAGAATTTTTGAGGATACAATTCTTGTAACTTCAATTTTTAAGGTTCACTCCGAAGCGAGGGTTTACTATAAACGGAAATATTAATATACTTTTTAATATATGCGGGTTGGGACCAACGATTTAGGTTCACTATAGCAGAATGTTCACTATAACCTAGTTCACTATATCCAAAGTAGATTGTAATTCTCTTCAGCGTGTAGAAGGCTCCGTTAACATAGTGTAAATATAATTTATGTCACAACAGTAGAATGTAGCAATCATTTCCGGAAACTCTGTAATTTACAAGGAGATATCTCATAATCTCTCAAGTCGTTTAATTTAAACTTAGATTATAAAAGGAGGAGTAGAAATTAAATGATGTTACTTTTGATCAAAATGGCGTGTAGTCAATATAGATGACCACCGCGTGTATGTGTGTGTGTGACGAGCTGAATGATAAAAGTTTGCTCCTATTAAATGTCCCACCGGTTGTATATAATTCATAGGAAGTTTTCACAATATCTACAATTATCATAACTATTTTTTTCCATCCTCTCGTAGCCGATATTAAGAATCTAGCCATGCATAAAATACTCTAAAGAAGTGCGACAAAGAGAGGCAGATACTGTTTCTTCCTTTCGGCTTCATAGATTCGCAGAAGTCGTTCAGAATTATTACGACTCCTCTGCTACATGTTGATTCATTTTTTCTGTATCCGCGTTCGTAATAGAGTTAGAAATAATTACTTCTAGTTTATTACTCATTTAGGGACAGTTGGCAAAGATTAGCCTTACGCAGGTTTGTTATGTAGGTTTGTCTAATGCAGTTTTTGAGTTATTTGTAAATACTTGTCACGATTAGTTCAGTTGTGTTTGTATCAATTAACTGACACACTCCTATTTTTCATAGTTATTATTATTATTATTATTATTATTATTATTATTATTATTATTATTATTATTATTATTATTGTTATTTGCAGCCGCGTTTTTGATATTCGGTTCTAGCGCGCTCGTCTTCCATGCGGGGAACCCGCTTTCGATCCCCGCCAGGTAGTGATGGAATTTGTACTGGACAAAGTAGAAATTACAGACGATTTTCTCGGACTACTCCCGTTTCTCTCCATCCACCAACACACTACACCTTCGCCTCCTTTTATCTATCATCTGCAATAGTTAAAATTAGGCTGGGATGAAATTAGCTTCTCGTTTGAAGACGGGACTTGGCTCTGTCAAGACTGAGGCAGGACTGTGAGCATCGAATTTTGTTAAGTATGAATATGAATTGGTTTCGGGATTTAATGTTGATTATAGAAGAGGAGGTTTCGCTTTAATTTTTTTTTTTTGCTGAATTTGCTGGAATTTTAATTACAGATGTTTTATTTTGTATCTTTATTAGGCAATGATATTAATTCTGTATATTTTTTTAAACTTTCTTTTATTTCATTTTTATTTTTATTAATTCGAGATACAATACCAAGTTACCGACATGATAAATGAATAGCCTATATTCTACTTAAAAGGGGTTTTTATCTTTGTCATTTGAAATTTGGATTTATTTATTCATATTCTTGTAAATGCCACTAATTTTACCTTCATATTTGGATACTAACCGTATATACAGGATGTTGACTAATATTTGGGAAACCTGTGGGAAATGGATAGAGACCTGTCGTGTTTCTTCCACCTTGTTAAAAAATATTCGCTGTCCTCCACTCATATTTTAACCGCTTAAGAATTTTAGCACAGAACTTGAGATTAGTTTTTCGGATAAATCGTAAAACGGTGGAAGCCAGTAGGGGAAGTTATCCCCACCCTGGCCGCTCGGCACCTCGCTCACCTGCTCTCTCTCTCTCTCTCTCTACTGTCTCTCTCTACTATCTGCCCCGCTTCGGTGGATCACTGCCTACCGTCTCGCACATATTTCATATTTTACAACACAACACAATACAACCAAATTAATGTGCATTAGACAACAACCACATATGTACTAAGACATATCCAACGACACACATTGCATTTCTGCAATACGTTATGGCAGTTCCCTTGAACATAAATAGATTCATTTTCCCTTCTATCACCAACTCGTCTCGGTAGCCGAGAGGTCTAAAGCATGAACAAAAATCGTGCGTGCGTTTCGTTAGGAACATCAACGGATCGAATACTACCCTCCGCAAAGTCATAAGAAAAAAAAAAGGGAGAGAGAGACATGAAGCAAGGAAAAGAGAAGGAGAAGCTGGAGAGGGAAACAGGACAAAGTTTCTCTTTTGCTTCGTAGATGCCGCATTCACTCTTTTTGTTTCACTTTCCTCCACTAGATATCACCCCAACCTAAACCCCTATTTCCACTCTTTCCCGCTATAGTGTGTGGTGAGATTGTAGGAGAAAAGTGGAAAGGGGTCGTGGGCGGAGCTTAGCGTTCGCTGTTTTACGATTTGCCCAGTTTTTCATAGGAAGTGAGACGAAGTTTCTGATGTCTTGGTGCGAACATTGCTGGACACTAGTAAACACATATCCGTATAAATTTTCTTGCAGGACAATCCTTTCAAAACTAGATACCTGCTTTTCCACTAGCCAGTACTCAATTTGATCAAATAGATTTTTTTATCTGACAAAATTAATTTTAAGGATTCATAATATAGAGCCGATTAATTTTTTTTGTCACGAAACATGAAGTAGCCATTTCTCAAACGACATTTTGTTATTGCTGTATTTAGTGTTATTTCTTTCATCTGCATTGTCTTTCTTTCTTTAAATCATAAATTTTACCACGTAGGGAATAATAGCAACACTTTTCTTGTAATTCCTGTGCTCTTGCTGTTCTTGTTAATAACTGAACACACAGAGTTTGTTTTAATAAAGTTAGGTATGTTGATTGTGAACTAAAATTCTTTATACCTGGCACAGAGAATAACAGGATTTGTTTTTGAAATGTACGCTAATAATAAATTTTCTTTTCTTCTTTCAGGTAAGAGCAATTTCGTTGGTTCCAGTATGTGAGTAAAGCATTCACAGTTTTCAATTCATTAAATTTAATTTACTTGTCCTAGATGGGAAGTAGAGTGCATTCTTAGCGTTTCGTAGCATTTGACTGTGTTTGGATTCTACACCGTTGACACGAGGGAGTCTTGCGATGTCTTTATTAATCAGGACCCGTCCTCCATCTTCTCTCGTGTGCTTGATTAAGAACTAGTTTGCATTTGATATGGGGCTTATGTATAAGCCAGACAAGAAATTCAGCGGACCTTTTCCGTTATACCTGAATGAAAATACATGGAATGACTGAAACTGAAAACCTTTAGAAAAATAATTCCGGTTATTAAGAAAGATAACTTATACGTACATAAAAAAATAAACTTTCATCATAAAATAGAACATCCCAATTTTTTCAACGAAATCCTTTCAGTTAATTAATTTCCATTTTAATTGTGCAATATTACAGAGCAATATGTTTTTTTTTCAATCCCGTGCATTTGAGTTGTATTTTTAGACGATGGTTTAGTCATCACTTCTAATAGTGTTTTTTAGTTGGTTATTTAACGACGCTGTAATACAGTGTTAAAGCTAATGAATGATAAATGCATATCAACTAGCACTTTGTGCTGATTAAATTAGTTGTATTCAAATTGAATACACGAAATAATGATCAGTTTTCCTTCATTGTTAGAATAAATGGAATTGATCTCAAAACATCTATAAGCTCAGAATTATCTAGGTTTGAAATTGAATAATCACTTAAACTGGACAACACATGCAGTATACTGTTGCTAAATTTATTGAATCCTGTCTGTTGTGCATTAAGATCCTTATTCTCTATTGACGATATAAACACCTTTAAAATTGCAAACCACGCACACTTCGATTATGTATCCAAAACAGGGATTAAAATCCTGGAATAACTCATTTAACCCTTAAACCGACAAAGTATCCTATAGGACACAACAAATTAATAGGCTATATGCTATAATTTTAATAGAACAATAGAAAAAAATTGATAGGAAAATGAAAATTTCTCAATATTATAATTTTTATAAAATATGTGCATTGCGATAGTTGTTTTCTTTACAGTCCGACAAGGTTTAATAAACTAGTGTGAGAAATGAAGTTTTGCCAAGTTAAGAGTGAAGACTGAAAATATTTATATTAACATAAGAAAGTCCTCAAAATAAACAGGTATGCTTGCAAGGAAATTCAGGAATTTCCTTATATTGTGAGTACATTTATCACTGATAATTTTTGGCACAAAATATCTTGTCTGAACATTCACAGATTAGATCTCTAACTGTCCCCTGTTAATCTGAGATGTTAGAAAAAGTAGTTAAATGTTCACATACTACAGTTTTTTATGCACTATCTAATCATCTTCAAGTTTTGAAGGATCAAGAAAACAAATTCGGAACAGAATTGACAAAATTTGTTCACATTGATATCTGCTATTCATCTAGTCAACTTTTTATATTGTAAATTAAATTAATCTACTTACTGTGTATTATATACCTTTTTACTTGTTCCACATCGCAAGGCTACAGTGCATATGTAATGTACAGTATATGAAATACAATAAATGAAATTAAAAAGAAACAAAAAAGAAACACTAGTAAAATCTTCTTTTGTTAAATTAATGTACCTACTGTATTATGAGATTAATTCTTTAACAGAATTCACCTTATATTTCAACGTTTCTAGTACTATACGTACACAGCCATTCAGTCATTTATAGACGATGTTAAATCCCGTAATCACCTGGAAGATGGTGCAATAGAAAACCTAATTGTGTGTCACTGTTTATGAACTGTGCGTAAAGTGACTAATAATCTGTTAACGCTACCATACCGGTTAAGATCATATTTTATTCTCGCTTTTCTTTCCTTTACGTTGTGTTATTTTATCATTCACCGTCTACTACTACTACTACTACTACTACTACTACTGATACTACTACTACTACTGATACTACTACTATTATTGATACTGATACTATTACTACTACTAATACTAATATTAATATTATCGCTGATCTGCTACTACTGCTGATACTACTACTACTACTACTACTACTACTGCTGATACTATTACTACTACTACTGATACTACTACTACTACTACTGATACTACTACTATTATTGATACTGATACTATTACTACTACTAATACTAATATTAATATTATCGCTGATCTGCTACTACTGCTGATACTACTACTACTACTACTACTGCTGATACTATTACTACTACTACTACTACTACTGATACTACTACTACTACTACTGATACTACTACTATTATTGATACTGATACTATTACTACTACTAATACTAATATTAATATTATCGCTGATCTGCTACTACTGCTGATACTACTACTACTACTACTGCTGATACTATTACTACTACTACTACTACTACTACTACTACTGATACTACTACTACTACTGATACTACTACTATTATTGATACTGATACTATTACTACTACTAATACTAATATTAATATTATCGCTGATCTGCTACTACTGCTGATACTACTACTACTACTACTGCTGATACTATTACTACTACTACTACTACTACTACTACTGATACTACTACTACTACTGATACTACTACTACTACTGATACTACTACTATTATTGATACTGATACTATTACTACTACTAATACTAATATTAATATTATCGCTGATCTGCTACTACTGCTGATACTACTACTACTACTGCTGATACTATTACTACTACTACTACTACTACTACTAATACTGTCGCTGATACCACTACTACTACTGCTGATACTATTACTACTACTACTACTACTACTACTACTACTACTACTACTGATACTACTACTACTGATACTACTACTATTATTGATACTGATACTATTACTACTACTAATACTAATATTAATATTATCGCTGATCTGCTACTACTGCTGATACTACTACTACTACTGCTGATACTATTACTACTACTACTACTACTACTACTAATACTGTCGCTGATACCACTACTACTACTGCTGCTGATACTGCTACTATTATTACTACTACTCCTACTACTACTACTACTACTACTACTACTACTACTGCTGCTGCTGCTGATGATACTATTACTACTACTACTACTACTACTACTACTACCATCACCTTCCAGTTTATGTTCATCATTATTCTTTTATAATCCTCTTTCACTAGTCTTCACACTAGTCTAGTAGTTCGTTTTCCATTATTCTATCAACTATTTTCCAGAATTGTGTTCCTCTTTTTCCTTCGCGCTAACGTCATGTCATGGCCTTTACCTACATTTCCCTTGTTTTCTTTTCTCTTCTGCATCGTTGTTTCACAACCATACTTACCTTTACCTTCATTATTGTATCTTTTACAGCTATTGCTGGCATTATTATTATTATTATTATTATTATTATTATTATTATTATTATTATTATTATTATTATTATTATTTTCTTTTCTTCTTTCCACATCTTTCTTTTCCTCACCATAATTTTATGATCTTCATTGTCTTCTGCTCCATATCCTTATTTTTTTTTTATTTTTCTTAATTTTAATTTTGTTTTTCTTGTTTAACTTTCTTAGTTCTGTTCTTGTTTTCCTTCTTATTATTAGGACAATTCGAAACAATATTTAACAAGATTAATTGTTGCAGAAATTTTTTAAGGAAGACAGATGTAGGCCTGTACAACTTTGACATAAAAGAAATTAAGAAATTAAAGAAGAATTATAAATAAAATTATTAGAAAGAATCAGAAATTTTAGTAAAAACTGGATACAACATATATTGGAAATGAGCAATACAATTCATCTACAAATTTTTGAATTACGACTCTGGAAAAAAGAGGGATACTTGGAAGACCTTTTAGAACGTCTCTCTATTTCATTTTGTGCGCTGAAACTGACCCCCTGGTCCACAATCATGAAGAATTGTGATTATTATTTGACTAATTTAGATACCAGTGCGTGGTCTGCATGAGTCTCCCATTGGACATCAGAGGTACGTCAGTTATTAGAAGACTGATTTGGTATTTGTCATTTACTCATTCTTAAAACAATAAGCGAGTCCTATAGTGGGATGCAGAACTATTCTGCATTGAATGGCAAAGAGAAATCTGCTGGCTTGTAGTGCTGATAAGGCTACAGTACAGTAGTGATTAGGGCCCGGCCGTCGGTCGGTCGGATCTGACCCTGCCCTTGGCTGCCTCCAGATCGTCGCCCTGATTACTTTTATTGCTGACTTTGGCCATGACCTTAGGGGGATTTCACTCGTGACCAAATGACCCCCTCCTCTCTCCCATAGGCGGCTTGGTGTACTCCAAGGAAGGTATTTGTAAGAGAGAGTTCAGGCCATGGTAGCTTAAACGGTTGAGACACGAAGGTGCCATTTCCTTACCTTTTGTTTCATCTACAACCCGTTACTTCTTCATATCCAGTGAAGCTGTTTAGTAACAAGAGGCGTAAGCATTTTTCTACCGGATGAGTGGAATTATTATTGATATTGTATATCCTAATTAGCATTATTTTTATGCTTGTCGCTTGTTGGGTTTTAGGTAACATAAATAAGGTAAAAAAATGGGTGTCAAGAAATTGTCACATACTTATTCATGATACATTTTATATGTTTCGCAGCATTTGAGGTTTTTCGTCATGTTGCGAGCGATAGGTCTATTATTGTGTACAGTACTTTTCTTGGATTATTATTCGTATGACATTCATAACTGAAATCATTTAATGTCCACAGAAACATTCAGTGTTTATAAACTGCTATAATTTTGTAACTATACGTATTATGAAATTCATACCGGTGCCATCAGAAAGAACGGCTCAAAGAATTTCAGGGGATGTATAATTGTAATTATTAGGGCTAGGATTTTGATGACCTATAAATCATGAAAAAATGTCCTAAAAACAATGCATTTATGACCTAAAAATCTTTCAAAAATGCTCTTAAAATGCCCTAAAAATTGATCTTACATAATTGGCTGAGTAGGGAAAGAGGTTTTGTACTACTTAATATTTAGACCAGTAATTAAATTAAATTCTAGTACTAACATTTAAGTTTAATTTCACACAAATTTTTCTTAGTAGTACACTTTAATTAATTATGTTATCTGATGTAGTTCCATGTAGTCCACCACAAGGCCACTCTTATCCGGAACTAGCAGTATAGACGAGTCTATACTGAAGGGGTGGTTGGACTGATCCATTACATGGGGGTGCACTACGTTAAAATGGCAATATTTGTGTAGAAAAACGATTAAAATATTATACAAAATAATGGATATTAATGGACAAAATATATAGAGAAAATATCAAAGTAAATAAACTGTATTTTACATTAATAATGATCATTTATGGCCGAAATGAAAGAAAATGCCTAACAAATGACCGAATAAGACAAAAATTGCCCTTATGAGTTAAAACAGGCAAAAAATGCAAAAAAAAATGCCCTAACAAATTTGTCATAAAACATTGTTTATCACATAACATATAAATACTAAAGCAGCTATGTTTCTGACTTACTAGAAAAAAAGATGCAATTTCATCAAAATCCTAGCCCTAGTGATTATTGTTGGTTGAAAACAATGAATGCCACCAATGAATTGCTTCATCGGGAGTGCCACCCAAAAGTGTACTATTATTATCTTTCAAATACGAATTATTATTATTATTATTATTATTATTATTATTATTATTATTATTATTATTATTATTATTATTATTTAGTCTAGAAATAGGTTTAGTGAGCAGAGTCGCTGTACAGATCCTGGCCATTAGAAATTGGAGAAGGAAAGCAGAAGATGGAGATGAGTGGAGGCGGAAGCTGAGGGAGGTCAAAGCCCAGATGAGAGTTGTAATGCCCGAATAATAGGAAGTTTTCTTTGAAAATTGCATTGAAACCTTAAATGTTTCGTACAGTTTTAAGTGTTCCGAGTTTCTTCATTCACCAATGCGCTTTTGTACGAGAACACCACGTGACTTGGGGCAATGTTCTTAGCTTCTTATTCTGAGTACACAAAATATTTCCTCCGACCACGTGATCCATTCACATAGCCGTTGCTATAGTAACCGAGCTCTGCGTATTAGTTGATACGTTATGGTCATTCAGTCAACAGTGAAAGACCTCTATTTAATTTTGTTTGGTGAACGTATTATTACTGTCCTGGTGATGAATATTAGAGATTCCAATTGCTCACCTTTTCTAGACCAATAATGAGTTATTTAAAAAGCAAGCACTTCAACTGATTTTAAATACTGACTAGTATTCTAATATTTTTTGTTCTAGGCTATTTTCATTTTTTGATATTTCTCTCTTACATTGAATTAAAAAAATAAATTATTAATTTTTCAAAATCAATAAATAAAAAAGAACTAAAAATATAATTTATGTATATAATATATTACTTCATTATATTGTTGCATAATATTTTATATTTATTTTACAATTGTATTATTTAATACTTTTTTTTTATTTTACTTTATTATTATGGTTTAAAGGGGCTATCGCCTCTTGGACTTTCTAGTTCACCTACTCTTCTGTGTATTACCTCATATAATTTAATTGTATTTCTTGTACTCTTATTTTGGTATTTTCACTTTACTTTTGCTTACTTATACTTGATTAATTAAGTTAAACAATTAAACAATTATTTTAGTGTAGGCTTAAGCGTGTAATATTACTTTTTCACTATTTAGGCCTAATATAAACTCTACTACCGGTCACAAGCTTTTGCTTCATCGGGAGTGCCAACCAAAAGTGTATTATTATCTTTCAAATACAAATTATTATTATTATTATTATTATTATTATTATTATTATTATTATTATTATTTATAGATGACATATGTAAAAGGATAAGTTCAAACTACCTGTTATTTGCTGATGATCTCAAAATCTTTCGCTCAATAAATAGTCCCGCCGATTGCCAAACTCTTCAAAATGATATTAACTCTATTGAACTTTGGTCTGACAATAATGGAATGAAAATTAATGAAACAAAAACTTTTGTCATTTCGTACTCACGAAAAACTACTTCCATAAAATTTAACTATTCTCTTAACAACGTCTGTATTATTAGGAAAAATTCTATTAAAGATCTTGGTGTACTACTCGATTCTAAATTATACTTTCACGATCATGTTCAATATATTTATAATCATTCAATAAGAATGTTTGGTTTAATAAGGTCTATAACTTATTCTTTTTCTACTCTAAAGTCACTATTAATTCTATACTTTACTTTGGTTCGATCTAAACTTGAATATGCATCTGTAGCCTGGAATTCCATTACTTCAACAGATTCGGTTAAATTGGAAAATATTCAAAGAAAATTTATTTCCTTATGTGCTTTTCGATTTATACCTAATTCCTCTGACTTTAACTATGAGATTACCTGTAAATATTTTAACTGTTGTAGCCTTTATTCTAGACGTCAAAAATCTTGATTATCAATTTCTTTGCAAAGTTACCAAGGGTGATATTGATTGTGAGTCTATCATAAACATCAGCCTTCGTATTCCTACAAAAGGTTTAAGATTTCAAAAAAAATTTTATAACAGAAATTCTAAATCACTTTCTCCAGTCGGTAGATGCATAAAATATGCCAATTTGCATGGGCACAATTTAGATCCTTTTAAGGTATAGTTTCGTTTTGATTATTAGTATTTACTGTTCTTGTTATCTATTTTATTTATGTATGTTTTTGTTTATTTAAGATATTATTTATTTGTTTTTGCAACTTTGTATCTTCTGTTTGTGTATTGTGCTGAACTATAATTGGCCTCTGGCTGTTGTTCAGCACACAAATATTAATAATAAATAAATAAATAAATTTAGTCTAGAAATAGGTTTAGTGAGCAGAGTCGCTGTACAGATCCTGGCCATTAGAAATTGGAGCAGGAAAGCAGAAAATGGAGATGAGTGGAGACGGAAGCTGAGGGAGGTCAAAGCCCAGATGAGAGTTGTAATGCCTGAATAATAAGTTTTCTTTTAAAATTGCCTCGAAACCTTAAATGTTTCATATAATTTTAAATGTTCCAAGTTTCTTCATTCACCAATGCGCTTTTCTACGAGAACACCACGTGACTTGGGACAGTGTTCTTAGTTTCTTATTCTGAGTACACAAAATATTTCCTCCGACCACGTGATCCATTCACATAGCCGTTGCTATAGTAACCGAGCTCTGCGTATTAGTTGATACGTTATGGTCATTCAGTCAACAGTGAAAGACCTCTATTTAATTTTGTTTGGTGAACGTATTATTACTGTCCTAGTGATTATTATTGGAGATTCCAATTGCTCACCTTTTCTAGACCAAAAAAATTAATAAATTGATATGCACGACATATCGTTTCACGCGGGACTCCCAAAATAATAAAGGAATGGTTAATATCTCCACTGGATACCATGGATGCCTCCTTGTAGGGACAGGGGGCGGGCGCGGTGTAGGGAGGGAAAAGTAATTAATGTGTTCACGAGAGAACAGCAGCATGGGTGAAGGGGGGGGGACGGGCAGCTAGGCAGCACGGAGGACTTTTTAATTTTTTAAACCTTCTCCTTCCAACAAATTCTTTTTTTTTTTTTAGTGTTTCTTTTTGTTATATCCTTTTGCTTTAAGAACTAATTACACTAATACGTGTGCATGCATATGAGTGCGTCCATCCTCATGAGGATGCTTATCAGCAATAACGTAGAACCATGGAAGGTCGTCGTTTCGTTATTACTATTAATAATAAATATATAGAGAGAGAAAATAAAAACGACATAAAAAAGAAATGATCTCTCGGGTTAATTAAACTATGGTCTTCTTAGGCCGTTGTCGCGGTTACTAGATGTTCCTGGGTTCGGAGTAGATATAGGATACAAGGTTATGGTTTATAATAAAAGCTTACAGCGTGTTTGGCAGGGGAGTGGGGGAAGGGGCTTGGAAACGACATATGCTGTGTACGTGTTGCAGAGGCAGTGAAGTAATCGATGGGAGAAGAGGAAGGGTTTGATCACATGTATCTCTGGGTAAAGGTCTTACACCAAATGATTTGTGGCCCTACACGTGAAGACAAAAGAAACTCGCCAACTGCGACTTGTATATAGTACCTACGGCAAAGAATTATTGACACGTGGTTTTCATTCTTACGCATGCGCTGTTGTAACGATGCCTGGAGTTTTATTTACTTACTGGATTTTATTTATTAATCATCATAATCTCTGAAATCGTCCTCAGCATTATCATCATGGACGTCTTAATTGACGCCTCTGTATTTACACATTCGTGGTCATTGTTGTCATCACCATTTCATCATCGTTATCGTAATTATAGTCGCAGTTTTCATCTATTATCATCATTGTTGTCCCTCCATCTTCTTCATTTTTATTTTAGGAGGTTATTTTACGGACGCTTTATCAACATCTTCTATTCGCTCCTCTTCACTTCGTCGTAATGTCCATGAGATGAAGGTGATAATGCCGGTGAAATGAGTCCTGGGTCCAGCACCGAAAGTTACCCAGCATTTGCTCATATTGGGTTGAGGGAAAACCCTGGAAAAAGCTCAGATAACTTGCCCCGACAGGGAACCGAATCCGGGCCATCTAGTTTGCGGCCAAACGCGCTAACCGTTACTCCACAGGTGTGAACTCTCATCACAATCGAGGTGAATATTACCACTGTTGTCATCGCTGTCATCATCATGACGAAAAAAAGTCTTAATAACATCATCATGACGAAAAAAAGTCTTAATAAATACAACTGGAATAATTACATACATAGTGTTCTGCCCAAGGGCAGGTGTTTCATTACAAACTCAGCATTCTCCACTCTTTCCTGTTTTCTGCCTTCCTCTTAGTCTCCGCATATGATCCATATATCTTAATGTCGTCTATCATCTTATATGTTCTTCTTCCCCGAACTTTTCTCCCGTTCACCATTCCTTCCAGTGCATCCTTCAGTAGGCAGTTTTTTCTCAGCCAGTGACCCAACCAATTTCTTTTTCCTCTTCCTGATCAGTTTCAGCATCATTCTTTCTTCACCCACTCTCTCCAACACAGCTTAATTTCTTATTCTGTCTGTCCATTTCACACGCTCCATTCTTCCCCTTATCCACATTTCAAATGCTTCTATTCGCTCCTCTTCACTTCGTCGTAATTTTAGTTATTTAGTTCCGCAGAAGATGCTCCTTTTTCTATTAAAAGCTTGCTTTGCCATTACTATCCTAGTTTTGACTTCCTGGCAGCAGCTCATGTTACTACTTATAGTACACTCCAAGTATTTAAAGCTGTCCACTTGCTCTATTGCCTCATTTAGTATTCGCACGTTTATTTTCTTTATTTTTCTTCTGACAACCATTGTCTTCGTCTTGTTTGCATTTACTGGGATAATTGACCAAAAGTGAATATTGATAGGCCTTCATCTTATTTATAGGTGTCCTATGCATAATGTGCAGTACTCTACTTTTTTCGAGATATCTCCTTATATATATATATATATATATATATATATATATATATATATATATATATATTATATATATCCTTTTTATATTTTTTATATTTCTATTTCTTTTTATTTTGTTATTATTTATTGTTTTCTTATTTTTATCTTTATTGCTTTCTTCTTATTATTGTATTCGGGACAGAATAAGATATCAGATGATAGACGACATTAAGATATGTGAATTATATGCGGAGACTAAGAGGAAGGCAGAAAATGGAAAAGATTGGCGAATGCTAGGTTTGCCCATGAGCAGAACACTTATGTATGTACGTCGTTAATATTAACACCACTGTCATCACATACCCATCGTCGTCATTAGCAACACCATTATCATCACCACGTAGGTAAATATCTTTATTCTCGAAATTGTCATCACCGTTTTCATTAAAATCATTGTCATTATAGGGCTCGGATTTCTATGATCTATGCACTTATGCCCTAAAATACCACAATATGACAAAAATTTGTGAATATGACACAAAACTAAGTATTTTGCTAAAAATAGTTATAAAACTTTTTATTTACCATTGTACAAAATTATTTGAATATGAACTCCTTGTATTGGCCATAAAAATAGAAGGGGTAAAAGTGGAGTGAACTAATTAACTGATTATTGGTTTTATTTCTCAAATTTTTTAAATATTTGTTGGAAATAATTATATTTTTTGTCACAGAGAAATTTTGAAATTAGATAATAAATTGGGGAAAACAAGGAAAGACTCTAATATTCGTGTATGCTTTGAAATATACAAATTAAAAGTATGTAAGTACAGTAGAACTTCGTTATAACGACATCCAAGGGACCTCGAAAATTATGTTGTTATAAACGAGTGTCGTAGTAACCGAGATTCATATTATCAGTCTAGTGAGGTGGAAAATGAAATAAAATAAACATAATTAGGCTTATTTTAGATTTATGTATTCACTTTTAAGCATACCATGAATACAATAAAATACATGTACAATTATAAATACAGTATTCTGTATTAAAACAGTTTGTTCATTACTCACCAAACTTATTTACTGAGGAATGAACTAATCAGTCATTTTACTCTGTTGTCTCTACTTGCCCAATATACACTTTCTAAATTAAATTCTATGTTCAATATTTCAGTTGCAATTTCACTGCTCCTTCTCCTAGCTTCATACTCCCTCCTTTAGCTTCATAGAAATGTTCACAATTCTAATGGCTCCTAAAGTGTCACTCACTTCTTTTAGTGGCCATACTTCGCTAAAATGCGTGCACTTAGTGAAAACTTCCTGTCGAAACTGACCGCATGCAGGTACTATTAATACCACATCAATTCGGGCAGGTTACAATGGGATGGGGAATCTGCCTACATTCCAGAGGTCTGTGAAAGAAGGGAACAGTAAAGCATTTGCCAGATTTCAGCAAAATATTTCTTAAAATACTTTGGTTCTTGGAAAATTGTATTCCAAACAGAGGTTGAAAATGACGTTATATGCGAGGTAGACGCATATACGTTTGTCGTATTAAGCAAGGTAGAAAAGCAAGTGTCTTATGGAGAATTAGTTGGGACCACAGAATATTTGACGTTATAGGCGTGGTGTCGCACAAAACGAGGTCGCTATAACCAAGTTCTACTGTATTTGAAAGGGAGAATCCTCAATGCAAAATAAAGTTGCCTCTATTCGAATGTAAAAATCAGGATCGGCAAAGATCCCCTTTTAATTTTTCAATATGTGAAATGAATAAAAACATGCAATTGTATGAAGTTCCTGATCTATTGATCATTATAATAGTACCAGTGTTACAATGACATTGACAAAAATAGTAGGTCTGATGTCGACGACCATGATGATGACGATAGTGAAGACCATGACGACGATGACGTTCACTTCCCGTAATCGAACCCTGATGTCTGTGAGAAGTCATATGGCGGTGCTGACTACCGTGAGAGTGCTTGACGGGCAGCGCAATAAAAAGGGGTTTGATTCACATGGGCGTTTGTTTGCTCGGTGGCATTCGTTAGCGGCCGGGTGGTAAGTGCAGCTCCCGCCTACGATATTAAAGGCTATTTACAATTACGATAATAATTGCTGTCGGTGATGCGGCTTTAAACCTGCTGAGGCACTCGGTTACAATGTTTGTATTTTATAATGGCATCACTCTGTCCTCCGAGTCTTTTCAAGTCATGGCGAGAGCTTCCTCACACATGTAATGGCGCCCAAAGGGGGAGAGAAACGCCCTGGGTTTCTGAAGCGTTGTTTGCTGTCCAGTAGGGCTACTACTATGCACTGAAGTCCGAGTTTGTAACTTGGCTTTTCCTCAATCGACGTTTCTCAAATACTTTGAAAGCTTTTTTTTTTTTCTCACCGTGTTCTGGAACTTCATATTTTCAAAATTTCGGTACTACTTATGCCTATTGGTTTGTCGCCACGTAACATTTCTGGAGTTTGGTAACTAGGGGAAGGACGGGGTAGTTAATGTTTGAATGCTTTTATTTGGTATCAAATAATGTAAATGTATAGGTTTTATGACATATATGCTTTTATTACACTGTAAACAAGTAAAAAAATATGCACTTCGAGTGAAATCCGGTCATTATAACCTTAAAATAAATTAGTTTTTCGAAATATGTGTTTTGCCCCGTTCTGCCCCACGTATGGAGGCAAAATGGGGTATCTATTTTTTGTAATAATTAAGTGGCAAAAGTGACAAAAATTATATACTGAAAGTGTGAATACTACAACATTTTACAAGTTTACTTGAGAAAAAGTCTTTCGCAAAATACGAAATGTGCGTGGCATCCTCGTCTTCACTATCTACTCCTGCACAACAATTGTGAGCCCATTTCAGACATGATACACATCTAATCCAACCTTCTTCTGACAAACAACAGAACGAACAACCCATTACAGGGGGTGAAATTTAATTAAATATGACGTGGGGCAGGACGGGGTATACCCCATCCCGTTTTGCCCCACAGTCACAATTTCTAAGTTATGAGGTATTGGCAGGAAAAATAGCGCACGAAATTTAAGAAAGTTTCGGAATTAAAAGCTAGGTAAGCATTCTATAATATGACATTAAAATAGATTATCTAAATAAATCTCATTTCTACTTACGTGTGACAAGAGAACACTTCAAAGTTGCAAATGAATGATAAAATAAGATGCAGCAACCCAATAACATACAACAGATGCAAGGAATGGCAATAAGTGTTGTGTGATATATTTACATAAGTTGACGAAGTTCTAAAAAAATTAGGTAGATTTGCACTACTTGTTGGGAAGATAGAGGCTATACCCAGTCCTGCCCCCCTTCCCCGTCCTGCCCCATATTCCCCTACATATGAATGGTGAATTTACAAAACGACATAAGTCCCTAAAAGTAGTTTTGAAAAAATTAAAGAAAACTGTTTTTGGCCTCACTGAACCATATATTGTTACAATATAATTTTTTTATATGTAAGAGAAATAGTTTTAGTATAAAAATTTATACTTTTGTACTCTTCTTCAGATCGTAAAAAATTAATTATCTTCAGGACTTAAGTTGCTCTGCAAATTAACTTCAGTTCTGCATCATAATTATTAGGTTACTGACACATAAACATGTTTAACTAAATATATTTATACCAAAATCATAAAATAATCTTATTACAATTGTCGAACAACATTATTTTGAACAATTTGTTAATCACAAGAGCGCAGACCTCTGATGGAGAAAAGTATGATGTTGAAGAAATGTTTCTTAGCACTTATTGCCATTAAGAATTTGATTAGTATGTTGTTCTTATTTTACCCCGGAAACCTGTCGCAAAACAACCACAGTTCTTTAATATACTGGATGGGACACAGTTATTGAAGTAGTGTGCAGGAGAAAATTACATACCTCATTAAGACTTTTCTTGGCCTGTCCCTCATGGTAGACACAAAAGGACATTTCACTAGTTTTCATGTTGTGTACAGAGAAAGCTGGGACAGTAAGATGGCGATAGTAGTACATATCCTGAACTGGTGTTTAGGCAGGCATACATTTTTCAAGTAGTCAAATGTGACAGTAAGAAAATCCTCTCTCTCGATGCTTAACTTGTCTCCATTTTGGAATACTTTTTACTTCAGCTACAAGTTTAGCACGATTACTGAGCATATTGCTTTTCATTTTCATGCTCTGTTCTTCAAAGGTAATAAATTTTCTCCGCTAAAGAATTACCAATGACAACAGACAAAAAAAAAATTTCGTCAGCTGATTGTATGATTAAAATTACATATTATGTAAGTTTCTTCAGTACTTGACAGGCAAAACAACTTAAGTCCAGGACTAAAGTCGTTTTACCCCTTAACCAAACATTCTGCTGCTAAGAAAAACGATACAAAAGCCTTGGATTAAAGTCATTATGTTACTAAACGATGCCCTTTGCACATGGTAACATAATCATGCTCTCAACTCAAAACCCCCAAAATGTGGACTGAAGTCGTTTTGCAAATTCACCATTCTCATTCGGACAGAGATATGATCAGAGAGGACACCGTGAAAGTCTAAAAACGTATATTATTAAGGTCAGTACCACTGTAAAGGTTTTAAAGAATTCTTTGGACATCCATAAATTATACTTCTTTCAATGTATCTCTCTAAATCTAGCCTTATAAATAGTAAGTTTAATATACTTCGTCTTAAGTACCCTGTCAGATTTTTCATTAACTGTGTTTGATAAGTGATCTTTTCATTTTTGGCTCTATTATATATTTTTATTTATTTTAACTCCCATATATTCTGTGATTCCATTATGATAAGTTGGTTATGTTTTTCCTCACATCTTCTAATTCACTCATGTAGTTCGTCAGTTTGCTGTAATTCTGGTACAGAGTCTCCCAATTTTACGTTCTATTGTTCTAGACTAAGGATTATAGTGTTCCTTAAAGGGGACACACATCTTTAAGTATAAGTTTAAGTACTAAAAATTGGTGAAATTCAATATATTTTTCTTAGCAATGAATAAATCTGTAACCTTGAAATTTCATAATATGCTCACTATACGCTAATTCTGCAATTGAATACTATTTTCAGATGTAGTATAACCACAATATAATGCATACAGTCACGAAGCTTGAGGTGATTTTTTTTTTTTTTTTTTGCATTTCTCGCGATACAATGCTTCAAGCGGTTAGCAACTGAGAGTACTAGGAACAATAAGCTGTGCGATAGTAGCAATCCTAATGGCTAGCAACTAAAGTTCAACTGTCATTGGATGTATATTCCCTATGTATTGAGCTTCGTGTCTGTATGTACTAGACTGTGGTATAACTATTATTTTTAAGGATAATTAGCAATTCAAAATGGTAGCTGCATTTTGTGAAATGAAATGCTCTATCTCTGATAATTTCCGCAAATGTCAATATTTCTGAGTGATTTTTTTTTGTTTATTCCTGAATATCATGAAAAACATGACCTAGAATATTTTTTTCTGTTTATTCCTGAATGTCATGAACAACATGACCTAGAATCTTTTTTCTGTTTATTCCTGAATGTCATGAACAACATGACCTAGAATCTTTTTTCTGTTTATTCCTGAATGTCATGAACAACATGACCTAGAATCTTTTTTCTGTTTATTCCTGAATATCATGAATAAACATGACCTAGAATCTTGTTTGTTCCAAGATGTCATGAACAACATAACCTAGAATCTTTTTTCTGTTTATTCCAAGATGTCATGAACAACATGACCTAGAATCTTTTTTGTTTATTCCTGAATATCATGAACAATATGGCCTAGAATCTTTTTTTCTGTTTAGTCCTGAATGTCATGAACAACATGATCTAGAATCTTTTTTCTGTTTATTTCTGAATGTCATGAACAACATGACCTAGAATCTTTTTTGTTTATTCCTGAATGTCATGAACAACATGACCTAGAATTTTTTTTCTGTTTATTTCTTAATGTCATGAACAACATAATCTAGAATCTTTTTTCTGTCTATTGCTGAATGTCACGAACAATAAGACCTAGAATCTTTTACATATCTTCAATGGAAATATATTTTTTATTTTAATTTCTATTTTAAAGTCAAAACTAAATGCTTAAGTGTTAAAAATTGTAGATAGGTTTGTTTACAAGCACAAAAAATAATTTCACGCAAGTTTTGACTGCGATATCTTAAAAACTATTTATCAGTGAAACCGTTCGAATATAGAAAAGTTACGGACATCATTTTATATTTCTAATAACTCGTAACGACATTAGTTCGACTGAACCTGAAAATACTATAGGCCTACAATGACAATAGAAAGCCATAAGTAAATATGAAAATATCCTGGTTAGATTCCTGTTAAAAATGTCGGAGGAAAGTTCGATAGCACTAGTACGGAAGAGAAACTGTTGGGCGATATTACGGTGTTGTCGGAATTTAATAATATTTACGGAAGTTCTTTTTTAAAAAAACCTGAATAGTAATGCATGCAGCTCCAGCAGCCGGGGCTGGAACAAAACCGCGTCAAGTCTACTCCCGGGTACTGACTTGGTGGGGTGCATCGATAGTTTATTTCAATTAATACGTCGGGAATGTCCCATCATGTTTCGAACATCGCTTTAAATACGGTCCCCACTCGTTCTCACCTTTTATAAGGACGTTATTAGTACACACGGGGGAAAAAAGAAACTTCCCTCCTCGGAGAATATAATAAAACTGGCCATCGTTTCTTCTCTTGTCCCATTCTTTGTTTGAAATGATATCAACAGGGCATAAAATCGGAAGAGCGATGAGTGGAAAACTTGTTCCATCATAAAAGCTTAACAGCGCCACTAGTGAGCTGCCTGCATTTGGCATGAGTTTCACAGTCGTAAGAATGTTATGATATAGAGCAGCTTGTCTTGTCCCACGACATTAAGCCTCACCATCATGGCTGCTGCTCTGTTTTCTGCTCACTAGGGGTGTACATCTATCGCGGAAATTTAGGGGTTTCACAAGTCACCGGTTAGCGCATTCCGTGTCGGAAGCATTATACGTACTTGTTTTTTTGAAAGATGGGACATGACAGGAGCGTTCCGATCGGAAAAACAACTGAATGTCACATAGCGTCGTAGGCCTGTTGCTTGGTAACAACGGTTGAGTTGCCAAATTTCCAGTTCGCACGTGGCGATTGCTTAATAGCTCTCTTGGTGACATTTATTGTGCATACAATGTCGGCATTAGTATGTTTCGTCTTTGATTCTCTGTCGATTTTTGTATTGTTTTCTTACCTTCGCGTCAATTGTCAATTAATGTTTTAACGTCAGCCATCTTAACGACAATTACTATAGTCCCGTCGCTCTAATTTCCGGCAGCCAATCACGTTGCAGGTCGGCTACATTTAAACGTGTGTGTCTTGTGATTCGCTGAGGAAGACGTTATTCATTTCTTAAGGCTCGATAAATACTTAATATAATCGCCCGCCATTTTGGCTCTTTTGTTGGTTTTTTCGCAGAAAGCACACGAAGACATTATTTGTCGCTGAATTATTTGCTGAATTACAGTGCTTTTGATTTATTATCATAGGAGCTACGACATGATGATATTTAGCGGTGTGGCAAATAGATTCCTCGTATGGTAGCTCGGCAACGATAGAGCAAAAATGGCGAACGATGCTACTTACCTAGACTTTATAGAGCCTTGACTTCCTAAGACGTAAGCAAAGAGGAGGAGTCACGCCGGGAATAACAGCGTAGCGACTATAGTTTCCATCAGCTGGCAGCGTGGTAGTTCATATTGGCAACATGGCACTGTAGTTCCAAGCTCGGGCGCTTAAATGACATGTCCCATCTTTAAAAAAAAAAAAACAAGTATAGTTCTATTCAAGCGGAATTTGTGTAGATAGAGGTTATGGTTGGACAGTTTCTCTCGTGGCACTTCACTTTCCTCCATTCCCTTCCACCAGTAGGAGTACTGCTAATTTTACATCACGTGTCTCCCATTGTCTGTCAATCTAATGTAAACTAGAAAAATCCCAAATTGGGGCAAAGGTAAGCCCTGATAGTTCTGTTATAAGAGTCCTTATGATATAAGTAGATGGATGGAGAGGAGAGAAAAGGAGAATAAATAGATGGCTGGATAGAATGATGGAGAGACAATGGAATAGTTAGGTAGACACACTGATAATGGCTGGATGGATGTACACAGATGAATGAATGGATAATTGAGGGGAGTGGATAGTGATGCCTGTGCGATTAAAAAAATTTCAGTACAAAAGTTTAATTCCATATTTGTATGCTTTTAGTGTTCAGAGTGGAATAAAAATTTCCATGCTCATACAATCAATTATTCTGGATTCAGTGGTATAAAAGACAACTAATTAGTTTCGTATCCAAGTGCAAAAGAAAGGCCCTAACTGATAACCTGTTTTCCCACTTTGGTAAATCATTCTTCAGGTGCACATTACTTGTTACAATCTTCACTCACATACCTTATATTTTTTTTAAGTTATCTAGCAATGTAAATTGTAAATTCTAAAGCAAAATTTAGTTAAATATTTCAACCCTAGTGAAACAAAAACAAAAAAAAAAATTGAACTTCGTTTAACATTTTTTGCAATTATTTTCAATGCACATATATATTTTTTCTCGTGTTATGTGTGTGATATTCTTAAACCCGTAGGTCTACTACGTAGAACATAGGCTGCAGAAAACACTGTAAAATTTCATGTAAATTGATTCCGTATTTTCAGAAGAAAATGCACTTAAGTTTGAAAAATATCAGATTATGGAAAACTGCATTAAAAAAAAAGAAGGCTGTATGAATTACATGAACCACCAAATTTAAAGAGGCCATTTAAAAGGCTTATCTGCAGAAATACCCCCCACAATATTCATATTTTTTAAAGATCAAGTTTTTTTTAAAACATAAAATAAAAAATTGGATTTTTGACCCGTAATCACTATCTGGTTCCCTTAAAGAGACTAGTAGGGGAGTGGATGGATGGATAGATTGATTTATTAATTGATAGATTGGTTGATCAAGGATAAGGAGAGAGTTAGATGAATGAATAAGGAGATAGGTAGATCGATGAATGGATAAACAGGTAGACGAATGAGTGGATAGAGAGACAGGTATGTGCATAGATTATGAATGAATAAATGGATTGGCAAACAGATAGGTAGATGGATGAGTGAACAAAGTGACTGGTGGATGGATGGATTGGATGGATGGATGTGCGGATAATGTGACATGTTTATGAATGAATGGATTGATAAGCCTGTAGACAGATGAGTGAAAACGCGACAGTTGTATGGTTAGATAGATGGATAAATAAATAGACAGTTGGATTGATGAGTTAATAAAAGATACAAGTAAATCAGTAGATGGATAGATAAATATAGGTACAAGTTGACACGTGTGTATTTTCTATCTGTTGTAGTTTCAATAACCGAATAAATGAAATAAACTTAGGGGAGAATTGGGTAGTATCGGACATCGGGTAATATCGGACAGTGAGTTCCTTTCATCTACCACCAGATAATATTACTAATATTACCTGAATGACATGGTTACGTTTCTGTGATGTCCCATACAGGAACGTAACCATGTCATTCAAGTACTGCCATCTGGTGGTAGATGAAACAAACGCACTGTCCGATATTACCCGATGTCCGATATTACCCAACTCTCCCCTACTTCTGTTTCATGCGTTAGAAAATAAGTAAATAACTTATTTCAGTTATATTACAAAGAGGGGGGGGATGTCCGCCAAGAAGATGCCTATGTGCCCAATGGTATTTTCTAAACTGAACGCTCTATAGTGCACGAGTTTATCCCTGCTCTGTCTCTCGTACGCAAAGCAAGTTACGTTTCGAATACTAAATAATTTGTTTAGGTCTACATTAAACACATGATGAATTCTGGAAGAAGTTCGGATGTCCGTTGAGACAGCAGTTCGGAATACGTAGAGAAATACCCTACAGTAAGACGGTGGAGTACTACCACAGTCTAGTATATACAGTCACGAAGCTCAATACGTAATAAATATGCATCCATAGATAGTTGCTAACCACTAGGATCGCTACTATCGCCTCATTACAGACAATGCGAAATAGTATCTGTTCGTAGCACCCTCAAAACTCAAGCTTCGTGACTGTATATACTAGACTGTGGTACTACTTACAGAACCGAGGATGTGATAGGTATTGTGGGAAATAATGTTTTCGTTATGGTGGCATCAGTTGTAGTCGTGATTTCCAGGAACGTAAATAGAAAATAGTGGCTTTGTATACAGTTCGGGACCTCACAGAATAATCGTGATACAATAAAAACGAATCCATAAACTTGTATAATTAAGAAAGCATTTTTCTTGTAAGGTTTTTATGATATGGCCGACTATGTCCCGCATTTCTAAGGCTCCCGTTTCATCAGGACAAATATTATGAATGCCTACGCTGTAAAAGCAATACAAGAAAGATGGTATGACTTACTAAAGTCTCTAATTTATGAACAGTCACAATTTTTGTCAGAATTTTTTTTTTTAAATATGCTCTCTTACCATAGACCCATCAATTTATGTTAAAAGTATACTTACTTTCTTACTTACTTATTACTGGCTTTTAAGGAACCCGGAGGTTCATTGCCTCCCTCACATAAGCCCGCCATTGGTCCCTATCCTGAGCAAGATTAATCCAGTCTCTACCATCATATCCCACCTCCCTCAAATCCATTTTAATATTATCTTCCCACCTACGTCTCGGCCTCCCCAAAGGTCTTTTTCCCTCCGACCTCCCAACTAACACTCTATATGCATTTCTGGATTTAATGTTCCTAATTATGTCAGGTGAAGAATACAATGCGTGCAGCTCAGCGTTGTGTAACTTTCTCCATTCTCCTGTAACTTCATCCCTCTTAGCCCCAAATATTTTCTTAAGAACCTTATTCTCAAACACCCTTAATCTCTGTTCCTCTCTCAAAGTGAGAGTCCACGTTTCACAACCATACAGAACAACCGGTAATATAACTGTTTTATAAATTCTAACTTTCAGATTTTTTGACAGAAGAATAGATGACAAAAGCTTCTCAACATAATAATCACAGGCATTTCCCATATTTATTCTGCGTTTAATTTCCTCCCGAGTGTCATTCATATTTGTTACTGTTGCTCCAAGATATTTGAATTTTTCCACCTCTTCGAAAGATAAATCTCCAGTTTTTATAGTTCCATTTCGTACAATATTCTGGTCACGAGACATAATCAAATACTTAGTCTTTTCGGTATGTTAAAAGTATAAATGGTTAAAATGCAACATAACATTTTATTATATATGTTAAATGGGCGGATGTCCTGGACAGTTTTTTGTCTCTCCTGTAAAATTTGTATTTTTGGATTTCCGCCCTTTTAATAAATAGGGATTGATTTAGAAAAACATCACTTATTAGTTTTCCTATATCTTCACTACAAAAGATGGAAAGATTTTTATAACCACTTCATACCTAAAAATAAAAAATTTCCATTGTTATTATAAGTATTTCATTTTTTATTTCAAAAAGTATTCATTAAATATTAAAACTCATACGCTGTTTTGTTAACCATGGTATATAGAACATGTCCCTAAACCCCATTTCAGTTTGGTTGATAGGCCTTCCCCTCTACTGACACACTTTACCATGAGCAAAGGGAAAGATGTTACTATCCATCTCACAAACGTTCGACTAATTGACTTTCAATACACTGATAAATTGTATTGTTGAATGTGTTTATCGGTAATTATATTTCGATAGTCTATACTAAACGTTTATATTTCATTTTATTGCTGTTTATATTAACTGGCAGATTAAAAAGCGACTGACAGCAGAAGATAAATGTTTTCTCCACCGCTAGTTGTTACTCTACAACACACACAACGGGACAATCTGCACTGTGTCGCTCCCCCCGACTTCATAATACAATCTAACATTCCTTAATTCAATTAATAATTAGTAGGAAATATTGTAAGAACTACATTAAAATATACTCAAACATGTAATTGTGAAACATCTGTTTGGCTGTATTTTATATTCACTAATGTATGTACTTTATTTAATATTTTATTTTCTTGTGTGTACCGGTACAGCTTGGGGGGTGCAGGTATAAGAGGTAACAGCTACCGGTCTGACGGACTCAGGACAAGTAGAAGGGGAAAGAAATGCCTTAGCATCCTCTCAACTTGTATGAAATGTCGCTTAGTGTCGAAATTGTAAGAGCCTTTACACTTCGAACCTGACGAAATGTACTGAAAAACAAAGTGTGAGAAAACAAGTTGTAAAATTTGTATGGAATTGAAGTTTAAGTGTGCAGCAATTTATATTAAATGTGTAATTTTTATGATTTCTAATGCCAAAGAGCATTGAAACTTGCTCAACATATAAAAAAGCGACTGTTGAATAATTTTTCACAAAAAAACGAAAATGCGATTTTTTTTACTGAAAATGATCAAAATTTCATCCGTCCCCCCCTCCCCCCTTAATGAAAGATAAGTGAAGTTCGGGTTTAATGAACCGATATGCGAGTCCCTAAATGTTCACTATAAGCGGAGTTCACTGTATCCAAAAATCTCACATCACGTTAAGCGAAAGTTTGTGTCATTTTCGTGACACAGAATACTTAATCATGCAAAAAAAAAAAACTTTTTGTCATTTTGTTTTTATTTGTTCCATGTGTTGTGGCACGCAACTTCATGGAACGTACTGTAAGTCCCGTCTTCTCTATTGTTCAGCCCTGGCGTCCGAGTGTTGTGTCATTGTAGAGATGTGCCTTCGGGGGCAGTTGTGTGCGTGCGTGCCGCAATTCTACTTTATGGCGCTGTACGTTCACTCGGAGGATCCAATTATTGCAGACAAGTGTGAAACACGGACTACTAGAACAACTGGTTCGATTCCAAGTCTGTGCAAATTTAAGCAAAATTGGATTTCTAGAACAATTCTTCAAGGTATCATTATCTTCTCAAAGTTAGGTTATATCTACATATTTTATTTTATTTATTTGAATATACAATTTCTTGAACCCTATTTTACCCGAAAGTACATTAGGTATGAAGTGGTTAGAAAATTTGTTTCCATCTTTTGTAGTGAAGATATAGGAAAACTAATAAGTAACTTTTTTTCTAAATGAATAACTATTTGTTAAAAGAGCAGAATTCCAAAAATACAAACGCGGGTAACCCAGTCTTGCTACTTAAAATTGACACTTATATATACTACATTAATTTGAATTATTTACAAGTTCTTAAATATATTACATATAAAATTACATTGACGTGGGTAACCCAGTCTTACTTACTACTTACTTACTGGCTTTTAAGGAACCCGGAGGTTCATTGCCGCCCTCACATAAGCCCGCCATTTGTCCCTATCCTGAGCAAGATTAATCCAGTCTCTACCATCATATCCCACCTCCCTCAAATCCATTTTAATATTATACTGTTAGGTTTCGTAACAAGCTGTTTTTTTACGGTGATGGGTTGTTAGCCCTTCGCCCAACCCCCAAGCTGGAGGACCACCCCTTATCGGCTGTCCACGACTGCTTATCCAATATATTCGCAGCTACCAGCTACTTAAAATTAATACTTATATCTACTACAATAATTTGAATTATTTACACGTTCTTAAATATATTACGTATAAAATTACATTGACGTGGGTAACCCAGTCTCGCTACTTGAAATTAACACTTACATCTACTACAATAATTTGAATTATTTACAAGTTCTTAAATATATTACATATAAAATTACAAAACTCTTTATAACAGCACGTTTTTGTGAACACGTTGAATAGTGGTTTGTCATATATTACATTACAAAAATGTTAATGTCCGACCAAAATAAATCTTTTGTTTTCAACACTGGACAATGAAACAAAAGGTGATCCACAGTTTGCTCTTCCTCACAGATACATAAATAGCCATTGTCCTTATGTAATTTAAATCGTTCTAGATAAGACCCAAATTTCCCATAACATGAATTGGTGCAGTTTCGAACTTCAATTTGAGCTCTATCTGGTCTGTGTTCTTATTCACATGCAAAAAGAAAAATAAATGAGCACATAATGAATAGGTGGAACTATCAGTGGCTATGCAGTACAAAGGGTTCAGTTACGAGAGACACCTTCTTTCCTAGTGTCGACACCCGCTTAAATAGCAACCAAATTATACCAGATTTTATACTAACACAATGTTTATATCTACATATATGTCTACGTGATTTGAATTAAATTTGAAGGAGGGAGCCACTATGACTGAACACTGCGACCTTATTAGATGTAGGGGAGAGTCTGGTAGTATCGGACATCGGGTAATATCGGACAGTGAATTTCTTTCATCTACCACACGATAGTACCTGATTGACGTGGTTATGTTTCTGTGATGTCGCATAGAGAAACGTAACCATGTCATTCAGGTACTACCATATGGTGGTAGATGAAAGAAACGCACTGTCCGATACTACCAGATGTCCGATACTACTCGACTCTTCCTTATAGCGTTAACCCTCAAGTTCGGCATATTCCCAAATTCACTGCACATCGGTTGACTATACTAAGATTCGCTGCATGCCCAGGTTTCGAACAGGTAACCCCACTCGTCCTTGGCTAGCCCTCACCGTGCGTTGCCAGCCGGTGTCTGGTAATGCTGTGGAATGATGACGAAATGATGCAGATGTCTAAGATGAGGAAAGGGAAGAACCCCGAGAAAAACCTCAGCTGTCACTCTGTCCGCCACAATTGTCACTGTAGATTTCTCAATGAAAAATAAAAATTCCAGGCCTGACAAGAAATCGAACCCGGATGACCTGCGTGACAGGCCACCACAGGGGACTACCTTTACGTGTATGTGTGAACCTATTTTCCCCAACTCCCTTTCGATCTATATTGACCTGTCTGTAGCCAGAATCGTAAACGTCATATCTTACAAGGTACGAGCACAGTCTACTATATACAGTCACGAAGCTAAAGTTTTGAGGGTGCTAGAAACAATAGACTGTGACGGTACTATTTTGCATTGCATGTAATGAGGCGATATTAGCAATCCTAGTGGTGAACAACTATCTAATGTTTGCATATTTACTACGTATTGAGCTTCGCGACTGTATATACTAGACTGTGGTACGAGCACAGTCTACTATATACAGTCACGAAGCTTGAGTTTTGAGGGTGCTAAAAACAATAGACTGTGACGGTACTATTTTGTATTGCCTGTAATGAAGCGATATTAGCGATCCTAATGGTGAGCAACTATCTAATGTTTGCATATTTACTACGTATTGAGCTTCGCGACTGTATATACTAGACTGTGGTACGAGCACAGTCTATTATATACAGTCACGAAGCTTGAGTTTTGAGGGTGCTAAAAACAATAGACTGTGACGGTACTATTTTGTATTGCCTGTAATGAGGCGATATTAGCGATCCTAATGGTGAGCAACTATCTAATGTTTGCATATTTACTACGTATTGAGCTTCGCGACTGTATATACTAGACTGTGGTACGAGCACAGTCTACTATATACAGTCACGAAGCTTGAGTTTTGAGGGTGCTAAAAACAATAGACTGTGACGGTACTATTTTGTATTGCCTGTAATGAGGCGATATTAGCGATCCTAATGGTGAGCAACTATCTAATGTTTGCATATTTACTACGTATTGAGCTTCGCGACTGTATATACTAGACTGTGGTACGAGCACAGTCTACTATATACAGTCACGAAGCTAGAGTTTTGAGGGTGCTAGAAACAATAGACTGTGACGGTACTATTTTGCATTGCCTGTAATGAGGCGATATTAGCGATCCTAGTGGTGAGCAACTATCTAATGTTTGCATATTTACTACGTATTGAGCTTCGCGACTGTATATACTAGACTGTGGTACGATCACAGTCTACTATATACAGTCACGAAGCTAGAGTTTTGAGGGTGCTAGAAACAATAGACTGTGACGGTACTATTTTGTATTGCCTGTAATGAGGCGATATTAGCGATCCTAGTGGTGAGCAACTATCTAATGTTTGCATATTTACTACGTATTGAGCTTCGCGACTGTATATACTAGACTGTGGTACGAGCACAGTCTATTATATACAGTCACGAAGCTTGAGTTTTGAGGGTGCTAGAAACAATAGACTGTGACGGTACTATTTTGCATTGCCTGTAATGAGGCGATATTAGCGATCCTAGTCGTGAGCAACTATCTAATGTTTGCATATTTACTACGTATTGAACTTCGCGACTGTATATACTAGACTGTGGTACGAGCACAGTCTATTATATACAGTCACGAAGCTTGAGTTTTGAGGGTGCTAAAAACAATAGACTGTGACGGTACTATTTTGTATTGCCTGTAATGAGGCGATATTAGCGATCCTAGTGGTGAGCAACTATCTAATGTTTGCATATTTACTACGTATTGAGCTTCGCGACTGTATATACTAGACTGTGGTACGAGCACAGTCTACTATATACAGTCACGAAGCTTGAGTTTTGAGGGTGCTAGAAACAATAGACTGTGACGGTACTATTTTGCATTGCCTGTAATGAGGCGATATTAGCGATCCTAGTGGTGAGCAACTATCTAATGTTTGCATATTTACTACATATTGAGCTTTGCGACTGTATATACTAGACTGTGGTACGAGCACAGTCTACTATATACAGTCACGAAGCTAGAGTTTTGAGGGTGCTAGAAACAATAGACTATGACGGTACTATTTTGCATTGCTTGTAATGAGGCGATATTAGCGATCCTAGTGGTGAGCAACTATCTAATGTTTGCATATTTACTACGTATTGAGCTTCGCGACTGTATATACACTAGACTGTGGTACGAGATTGACAATGCGGTTTTAGTGTAGACTTTCTCCAAGGATTTCAGTTTCATCTACGGACCTCATTCCATCTCTGTCCGCTGGTTACTCTGTCATCATCTCATCGTCTATGAATGGCTTCTGAAGTTTAAAAGGATCATTAAATAAAGAATTTGAAAAATAGTAATTGTTACGTCCACCTTCTGAGAAAATGACAGTATGTGCACTTAGCATTGCGATTATTCTAAATTACAGTTGGAGACTCCCGCAGTAAAAGCTCATTCTAATTAAATTTATGACTGGATCTCATAATTGTAATTGGCACCACCCAACTCCATTTTATGAAGTATTTGCATTTATGATTGGATATACACATTAACTCTCGGGAACAGCTGTTGTAAAGATTTTACTAGTAAAGGCGACTTTACGTATAAAATATTATACAAGAATTTCATTGCACGACTGGCCTTGGGTACGGAAATTCGAGTTTCTTTTAGCTGGGCTCTGTCTCTCGTCTATTCAAACTCGAAAAATGTCTCTTGTCTCAAAGGTAGAACAGCCAGTAACTCCATAGATAACAGTACGTCTACTGTAAATAATAATAATAATAATAATAATAATAATAATAATAATAATAATAATTTATTTTAGCTGGCAGAGTTAAGGCCGTAAGGCCTTCTCTTCCACTCAACCAGCAAAAAGTATACATACATATGTAATGACCTTACAAAGAATTCAACAATTTGATTTAGATAAGAGCTACATGTATACAAGAGTTATTTACGAATTAAACAACAAAATACTATGAACTATTAATTAAACACTGAAATACAAACTATGTAGCAGAATTAAGCTAAAATAAATAGAATGTTAATATATTTCAAATAATGTTACATAATAGAAAGAGATTATTATGAGACAATTTTGAAAATACAGCACTACCAGGATGCATGCCTAAAGGAAGGAGTAACAATGTAGACAGTGATAGTTTGTCAGTATGATTGGAGTGAAATGCTAAGAAGGTTATCTTTTAAGCTGTTTTTAAAAGTGTTTATTGTCTTGTAGCCCTTAATACTTTGTGACACAGGGAATTCCATTGTCGCGAGGTGGATATTGTAAAAGATGATGAATAACGAGATGTTCTATGAAGAGGTATACTTAACGCGCCACAGATAAGTGATCTGGTATTTGCGCCGTGGTTAGAGTATAGATAAGAGAAACTATATGAAAGGTAATTTGGTGTTGAAGTGTGCAGAATTCCAAAGAGTAAAGACAAAGAGTGTAAAGTTCTACGTTCTTTAAGTCAGAGCCACGAAAGACTTGCGAAGGACGGTGATATGTGATCATATCGTCGGATGTTGCATACGTATCTGACGCACATATTCTGAACTCGCTGTAACTTGACTGAGAGTTCGGAACTTAGGTCACTTAACAAAACGTCACAATAATCGAAGTGCGGCATTACTAGGGTTTGTACTAGGGTAAGTTTTAGTTGCTGGGGCAAGAAGTTTCTTAAGCGACTCAAACAGTGAATGGAGGAACAGATTTTTTTTTTCGTTTCTTTAACTTGAAAATTCCAATTTAGATTATTATCGAAAAGAAGCCAATAATATCTAAGTTCAAAGTGATCTTTTCCCATTTATCATGTACAGAATGTCCACAAAATTATATTATTCTTTTAATAATACAGTATTATGACAGAACTAAAACAGATAGAAAATTCTTTTTTTTTTGAACTCATAAAGAATCATCTAAGAATTTTTGTGTTCCTTAGTACGCTTCAACATGTACAACATTTATATCTTCTAGCACATCAAGACGACAATTGAAGTGCTCCCTGCAGAAAGGGGGTGGCTCCACTTTTTAATGTTTTGCTTGTTTCATACGTTAAGTCACAGCATTTCTCAAACTATGGTCCGCGAACCACCTGTGGTCCTCGAGGTCTGCCCTTGTCCTTCAAAAAAGACAGAAGAAAAAATAAAATTCAAACGAACTCCGTTTCGCACTGTAACTTAAAATCTCAGAGTTTGGAAATGACACATGGCAATCGAATTTAACTTTTTCTCCCAGTACTGATAGTTTATGAAATTTAATACTCTACCCGTCTACCAACTTCCCACTCTACTCTCAGTAACAAAAGAGGGATTTAAAGGACTATGAACGTGGTGTTTCTCGTCATCTTTTCCCTGCACATCTGGCGCCGCGCCTGTAATCCAGCCAGGACCACCCTAATTCATAACAGAGGACCAAAGTACCGAATCTTAATTCTGTTTTAAAATATAAGTATGCTGGTATTAAAATATGCTACAAAAATAATAAATTTGCTTTCGAAGGGAACAAGAGTAAGGTGGTCCGCGGAACTGTTGTAACTTTGAAAAGCACAAAAACACAAGAACACAAAAAATACATGACACTAACATACGAAAACAAAACCACACACAAGATTGCAACCTCATTCAATAAATTATATTACAACATCGCATACAGAACAAATAATAATAGTCTACAAAAACATCTCAACACAAAATCAACACAAACAAACAAATACAACCACACAGGCGTACACAAACTCAAATGTAACACCTGCAACAACTTCTACATAGGACAGACTGGCAGATCATTTCAAACACGTTACAAAGAACACATCACAGCCATAACAAAATTACAAAACATTTCCACATACGCAGAACACATCACAAATGCTAACCGCACCTACAGAGACATCAACACAGGCATGGAAATTCTACACATCTAACCAAAAAGCCAGAAACTAAACACACTAGAACAATACGAAATATACAGGCACACAAAAATACATCCAAATCAAATTCTCAACACATAACTCAATTTCAGAACACACACACTCTTTGACTCCACATTACACTACACAAACACACCCACACAGGAAACAAAACAAAAGGCGCCAAGATCGAAGCATGTTAACAAGATAACATAAAATTTAACACGTGAAAGACACTAATATGTTTTCCGAAGTAATAATCTGATGTAATTTTTAAAGCGGTATAATGAATCTTATAATATAGCTTTTTTACAAATACTATTCTAGCCCATCGTGCTATCATCAGTCCGTCTTAGCCTTACCTCAGAAATCTTCATAAATAACATAGCTGGTATTTGAAGTCGGTATTGCCTCAAGTGTATTGTGTAGATAGAATGAATGAGAATAATGTGTAGTTGATATAGCTTCCCGGTCGCGAATAAAGTCCCCACAACTGCAGAACCCCGCTGTTCTGCTTAGAATGTAAGCTTTTCAAGTAATATCTTGTGCAGATTGTTACTGTGTCATTCAAGACAACATATTCAATTTTTTTTATTTCATTACTGCAGAATGACAGACTGGCTCTCCAGGTCGTAAATATCGGAAAGGGATTCTGTGCAATGTATTAAGAAGGCTGCGGTCGCCATTATGCCACGCATCGTGTGTAGTAGCCGACGAGGCAGTCGGTTGTGCAAATAGGACAAAGTGAAGCAGGGGCATACACGTACTCCTGCTTTAATATATGTCAACGTAATAATGTTGTTGTGCATGACATCGTGTGTGTGTGTGTTTGTTTGTTGCATTTCTTACATTTATGACGTTGGCGTTGATACTTCATAAAGATATTTTTAAAGTTATTATCCTCAGTTATTGGTACTTCTAATTTATTAGACTACTAAAGTTTTGTATCTTCTTTTCGCTTTATTTTCTTTGATGTATATTTACTTGCAGTATACATATTTATTAAACGTTTTTTAAACCTTCGTAATTGAAAAAGAGCTTCGAAATTATTTCTTTCGTGTGTGTGTGTGTGTGTGTGTGTGTTTACTTACTTACTTACTTACTTATGGTCTATGACGAGTCCTCGGCATCACTTCATTTCACCCCTTTGATCTGATTATCTGGTTGGGTTTTTTCCGAGGTTTTCCCCAACCAAAAGGCAAATGTCTGGTAATCTTTTGGCGAATCCTCGGACCTCACCTCATCTCACTACATCTCGCCAAGATATTGTAAAAAATTGCAGAAAATTGTAAAAAAAAATTAAAAAATTACTAAATTATAAAACTGTAAAAATTGTAAAATATTGTAAAAATTTGTAAAAAGTGTAATTGTAATATTGTAAAATTTTGACTTGTTCCACATCTTAAAGCTTCATTGCTCATGTAAGATCTATGGAAGATAATGAATGAATGAATGAATGAATGGCTTTTAAGGAAGCCGCAGGTTCATTGCCGCCCTCACATAAGCCCGCCATCGATCTCTATCCTGTGCAAGATTAATCCAGTCTCTATCACCATATCCCACCTCCTTCAAATCCATTTTAATATTATCCTCCCATCAAAGGTCTTTTTCCATCCGGTCTTCCAACTAACACTCTATTTGCATTTCTGGATTCACCCATATGTGCTACATGCCCTGCCCATCTCAAACGTCTGGATTTAATGTTCCTAATTATGTCAGGTGAAGAATACAATGCGCGCAGTTCTGCGTTGTGTAACTTTCTCCATTCTCCTGTAACTTCATCCCTCTTAGCCCCAAATATTTTCCTAAGAATCTTATTCTCAAATACCTTTAATCTCTGTTCCTCTGTCAAAGTGAAAGTTCAAGTTTCACAACCATACAGACTAACCGGTGTTATAACTGTTTTATAAATTCTAAGTTTCAGATTTTTTGTCAGCAGACTAGATGACAAAAGCTTCTCAACTGAATAATAACACGCATTTCCCATATTTATTCTGCGTTTAATTTCCTCCCGAGTGTCATTTATATGTGTTACTGTCGCTCCAAGATATTTGAATTTTTCCACCTCTTCGAAAGATAAATCTCCAATTTGTGCATGTGTGTTTAGTTTTGCTTATTCGAAATTATTTAGATATGTTATTTGGAGTCATAAGCGATGATAGAGAAAGAATGTGACTATGAAGGAGGCTTGTAACATAAATATTATGTAGTATCATAAGTAATATGCGTTTTTTAACTTTGGTGTTTTGTATGATTTTAATGATTTTCTTTAATTGTACAATCAAGTTTACATGACACTATAATCATAGTTATTGCTTATTGTGAGCATGTGACCGTCATCAATTGTTAATACAAATAATATAAAATGGAGATAGTGAAGTTTGAGATCTGTACCTCATGAATTGACAGTTGAACAGGATCAACGCAGAGTGGATATCTGTTGTTGGTCTATCGCTAATCCAATGGATTAAATATTAATGTTCTGGGAATAATAAGTTAATTAAATAGTAAAATATCGCTGCAATCGAAAAGTATCGGGAATAAATTTGAATAAGGAACAAAAAAAAGTTTCCTTTCCAGGCAGGATTCGAACCACGAAAGTCTTAGTTACCAGTCTATCGTGCTCTCGAGTGAACAAGGCTCTGAAATCATCTACAAGGGTCGGTCCGGTTTTTTAGCCATTACTGTACATATTCAATTCATGAAGCAGTTATTAAGGCCACTTTTTGACTCTCCCTCGTACATATTTTGTCCTTCTTTCTTAAGCTTTGTGTCGTCTTTTTTGTCGATGTGAATGTGGTCACCCTATTCCTGAAAAATGTAATTTTTTACTTATCTGGTTTTTCCCTGGGATGAGTGTATAAGAAATGTAGTTTTAAATGGTGCAGTAGTACGATAGTTAGTGTTGTCGAAAGAGTTTGTTGTGCAGTTAAGCGGTACAATGTGTGTAACGAAGAGAGGGAAATGCTCATTGTAGCGTATACGCTAATCTAAATATAAAGCACGATTATCCCGTAATCTCGATGTGGAGGAGTGATTTGGTTCCCCCGGGCTGTAGCTGCCTTCATTACATACTTTATTGGCCATTCCGTGACTTCATTCTCTCGGCCTCTCTACCTGTTATAAATATGGCGCTACCCATTTTCTAATGGAAAGTGACGATATTTCTCAGGGAGAGGGAGGGGGTAACGAATCACCACTCTCTTTCCCCGTCAATGATTCTTATAACAATCATCTCCATGTTATTAACGTATCCCAAACCGCCTGCTCGCCTCGTTTTATGGTGCCCCTGTCTGCCCCGACGCTAATGCTTGTTCAATTTGAATATTAGTCATCTTTTTCTACAGCAGGAGACGAAGGGAGAGGGAACAGAATGGGAGAAGGGAGGCAAAATAAAAGAAATAGGCGAAGAAATTCTAAAGGAAAATAATTTGATAGCTTATGGAAAGAAGGAAAAAAAATTGAAAGCGTATGAAAATCAAATGCAGAGCGATTCAGATTGTAGAGTTCTCACCTCCCACACACAGTTTAAATGTTGATCGACGAGATCATCATGTATACATATGAGATTATTAATTCTTGATGTTCAATTTATTTAAATTATTTGTGAGTAATGATGATATCGACATAAGGAAGTCTACGAAGATGGACTACTACTACTTTACTTTGGTATTCAGATTTTTAATAACAGGTGGCTTCTTTTCGGGGGCTTTGCTCCGATCGGTCGGCGAAATGAACTTCGTGATTATGTTTTCGTTATTCACGTACTTCACGCACTGAAACTTTTAAATGAAGCAACGGAATTTTGTATACAATCCCGGAAGTTATGATTAATACACAGCGCAAGTGTTTTAAAGACATGACGTTATGGTAGAATATTAAGAGATATGTTGCGTTCTGAAACTGCCATAATTGTTTTAAGCGTTTAAATTTATCCATAATTAAAAAAAATAGTATGTAGGCCCTACGATCGGCAGAAATGAAACTTATTATTCTGTAATTGCGTAATAATCTTTTGAAATGTTCTTGCAAAAAATTTAAAATTTGAAATAATCATACTGTATTTAATTGTGGTTAATTGTGTTGTATTTATTTACATTCCATTGTAATCGTACAGAGCTTCGCAGCTTAAATATGGAACATATAAAAAAACTCAATAGTACCACAGTCTACTATATACAGTCGCGAAGCTCAATATGTAGTAAAAATGCAAACATGGGTAGTTGCCCACCACTAGGATCGCTGCTATCGCCTCATCATCGCAGATCTCTCTCCTAGCAGACGACAAAATATGTTACACTTTCGTTGTCGTGTTCTTTTGGAAAAATTAACACCTTCCTTCCATTATTGAAATATTAAATGCATAAAGTTAATTTATTATTTTAATTAAGTATATTAAATTCCACCATAAACTCGAAGATACCTGCAAGAAATAGGTTAATATTATTTTTGTTTGTGCAAAACGAACTGAGATTTACTATAATCGCTTCACTCATTCAAGATTAAAGCGATAATAATTAATTATTAGGCCTAACTATGAAACCAATAAATATTAATATGCATTTCCCTTTACAGCAATAATAATGGAAATATGAATGAATGGAGGTACTTACGTGTACCGGTACTTGTAGTGTAGGCTTACGTAGTTAACAAAGTGGGATGAGGCTAAGCAGCAATAATCACACCGGAATTGGAAATAAAACGTGATCAATAAATTTTATTGTAACAGACTTTTTCTACGTCTCTAGTAAAGTAACAAATAAAAATAACAACAAAATTAACAGCTATAATTAAAAACATATCCTTTGAAAAAAAAAAAGTAGGCCTAAGCAATAATAATCCCACCAGAATTGAAAATAAAACGTGATCAATAAATTTTATTAAAACAAACATAATTTTTCTATGTCTTTAGTAAAATATTATTATTCCAATTATTGTATTTTAGCCATTAACATTTTCATTACAACCAATAACGAACATTTCACAAGCATCAATGTGAAATACGCAACGAGCTAGCACTCGATGGAAATACGACACAGTCCAAAGTCGACCGTGGACAGTCTATTGTTTCTAGTTGCTAACAGCTTGGAGCGTTTTATCACGACATTTACAAAAAATCACCTCAAGCTTCGCGACTGTATATAGTAGACTGTGACAGTACTACAAAGTCTTAATTTATTGTCACAGAATTAAAATATACACAGAAGGGTTTTACAATATAGACCTACCAGTGCAACATAAGGGGTTAGTATCGATAGTTAATACAAGACAGAAATATTCATACAACGTTGCTGAATTTCATAATTCACCTACAGAATAGAAGGCGTGAATAATTAGGTAATTATTTAATTTGGCCTTAAATAATCTTATGTTTTGAGTTTCATTTTTTATGTTCATAGGGAAGTTATGAACAATTTTTACTGCCATATAACGCACTCCTTTTTGATGGCACGATAGCCTTGCCTATAGAGTATGAAAGTCATATTTTTAACGAGTAATAATGCTATGAAGTGTTGAATTACTTACAAAGTTTTCACGATTACATACGAGGGAGTTTATTAATGAAGAAATATACTGACAAGCCATGAGCAGCATTATTTGTAATTTTTTTGAAAATGTTCCTACACGATTCCTAGATTAGGAACCTACTATTATTCTAATTAGGCCTACTCTTTTTTATAGTAGGTGTATACTGTTACTGCTTATCTGTAGAATTTCCCCAGGGTATTATTCCAAAACTCATTAGCGAGTGGAAGTATGCAAAATTTATTGATTTTAAAGGTATTAGTATTTACTGCCTCTTGCATAGATCTAATATCAAAACATGCTGAATTTAATTTGGGGGTACTTTTTTAATATGATTTTTCCAATTTAATCTTTGGTATGTATAGCTGAATGAACTTCAATTTAATTAACCAGTATACTGCTCTCTTAAAACAGAAGATCTTAACTCCACTTTTTTTAAATATTTAATTGTTTTTTTTTTTTTTTTTTTTTTTTTTTTCGTTCAGAGGACTCATACGTCATATTATAAGTTAAAAGAAATACCTCATTTCTCATTGAAATGCCCTAAACTGAAATTAAGTTTGGCTTAACTGCAGCTTAACAATGTATAATTATTTATCAAACCATAATGTCAATGTTTATACAAATTCGCGCCCATTTACTCCATAAGGTTATTTTCAAACTCAGCATTTATCATTAACCCATCGGCACAAGTATGACGTGACGAACATTCACAGATGAAAGAGTCCGGTCGATTTAACGGTGAATTAAAAGACAGACTCATTAATGGAATTTTACGAGCACTTGTTATTTTCTGTACTGTTCAGACTTCGACTCCACTTTCTGATTATATAGTTATCTAAACGGGAAAGGCTATTTCGTCGCTCTTCTAATAATGAAAAGTTATAGAGAACAGTAAATCAGAAAACGAAGAATATTTTGCAGACTGTTCTTACGAATGCTGTACAGTGTCTGGAAAAGGAAAGAAGATATTAAGGGTTCAGAACCATAGTGGGCCAAGCGCCATTTACTAAAACCATAGAAAACAAGGGTCAAAATGAAGTTGTTACCATAATTCAAGATTAATTAAAGTATACACATTAAAACTAAATGATATGTCAGTCTTCATTGAACTATGGTATTCACTTAACTTTATCCCTTGCTTTCTCCGTTTTTAATAAATGGCGCTTGGCCCACTATGGCTCTGAACCCTTCATATTAAAAAATGGTGATCGAAGATGCAAAATTGTTTAGGTATTTGTACCATGTAGTAGGTGCAAAGACATCCAACATTTTGAAACTTCATGTCGGCTTCATCATCAGAAAAAGAAAGGCTGTTTTATTGGTTACTTTACAAAGAACTGTTCTCCCTAGGACTGGACATTAGTCTGAAGAAGTTTTGATGCACCTACATCACGGTGCAAATACCCAAAAATATCCCACTTCATTGATAACCGTAAAATTATGAAATAATATTTAAAATAGTTCATATTTAAATTCCACAATAATAGTTATTTTACGTAAATGAATTCCATTAATTTTAAATAAAATTGTGTTCTTTTAACGTGTGACGTTTATGATTTAGGGTGAAATGGAGGAAACGTTACGGTAGTTTGTGTTATCTAAAGAGTGTGTTGTGCAGTTGAGGGGTACAATATTTTTAATATATTTTATATTTATTTAAATACAAGTAGTTTCAATTATGAATTATTTTTACAGTATTTTTTTATTTTCTGTTTGTGAAGGTGCTTAAAATATTTAATTTTTAGAATCTCTTTATGTGTATTAAATAGTTCTTGGCGAATAATTCATCCATTTGACGCAATTTGCTTAGTAACGACAAGTTACGTCTCACTATAGTTTAGCAGCGAAAAGTTGGACGAGTTCACTCAGACAAGGGGAGTATGGGAATAAACAGAATAATTTTTTTAAGTATTTTTATGCATTAATAAATTGAACTAACCTGTTAAAATGAACAAATCTGTCCTGCATGCAATGTAACAGTCGAGAGGATAGTCGCTTTGCTACATGGAAGCTAAACACAGTAATTTTTTTGTAAATACTTGTACAGATACACAGGGCTTTCATTTCAAAACTTCCCACTCAAAATAACTAATTATTTAAATTGAATTAAATATAAACAAAAAACACGTCAATTTAGATATTGAGAGGGAAGTCTGAAACCAGGCTTAATTGCATTTTAGATTTCACACCCACTCCCCAACCTCCCCCACTTTGAAATTTCAAATGGCACCCTTATATTTTATACTTAAATATGAAAGAACATTCAATTGTTTATACATCTCATTCATTTTCGCTTTGTTTTCTATCGTCGCCTGGCAACCTGTATTTTTGTTATTATCTGTTGATTGTAGGATGAAAACACAGCTTATTTTGTGTGATTTCCTAAATTTAATCAATAAGGATGGTTTATGTTCTCTTTTGAAGGGTATACACCATTTTAAAATAATTTAATACACAAACACAACTATTACAAGAAATGCTCAATAAGTTTTTGTAGCTTTAATCTCTAATCAACAATAACAACAATCCTGGTTGCTAGGCGACGATAGAAAACAAAAGATGCGAAAACAGATGAATGAGGTGTATAAACTATTGAATACACTTTCATATTTAAGTATAAAAATATAAGGGTGCTATTTGAAATTTCAAGCTGAGGATGGCTGGGGGATGTGGGGTGAAATCTAAAATGCAATTAAGACTGGTTTCAGACTTCCCTCTCAATATCTAAATTGACGTGTTTTTTTGTTTAAATTGAATTAAATTTAAATAATTAGTTATTTAGACTGGGAAGTTTTGAAATGAAAGCCCTGTATAGTATTTATTCATTAAAAATAAAAGAAAAATAATAATTAATAATAAGACACATGGAGTAAATTGTACCAACTTTATTCGCGTTCAATGATATTCACAATCCTTATGAGTAAGAACCAATTCCTTAAAAATCTAAATACCACAATAACAGTCAACCGAGATCAGAAACGTTTTACGCAATTACAGGACTTCTATGAATCCCCCTTTCACTCTTCTTACTGTATTTTTTTATGTAGTGAAAGTCGTGCACAAAAAAAATGTTTATTCGTATTCTAAATATGAATATTTTTACATTCTAGCAATAATTTGGACACACAAATGTTTGATTGCCTAATTTTCTGTTTCTTCTTTCCGAGTGGGCCGCCCAATCGCAGCGTTCGTCTCCATGGCGTACATACCTGTAAGGGCGGATGTCCAGCTTTTGATATCCACCCTTTGTCTCAGATATGTTAGGGTGGGTGTCCAATTGTATTTTAAATGGACACCCACCCTTATGGCCGCAGGGCATTGAATTAGCATTCCGCTGTTGTCCCCGCCCATCATTGTAATAACTGTTAATCCAATAAACATGATTGTAGTCCTGACATCTTTAAAATGCCCAGAGTTCAACGGGCTCTCTGCAGACGACCGGGGCCGGATGGCTCAGTCGGTGGAGAGTCGTTCAGTACTGCCAAGGCAGATAGCAAGTTTCCCGAAACCCTTGAAAAATGACGTGGCACTTAATCAGTAACACAGGGTTTCGTTATTGTTTCCCTATCTGGAAGTTACCCCCGTCAGGGGACGTTTTTGATTTTCAGAGGGGCGGTAATCCTACTACTTCAATCGTAATATGATTTAAAAAGCAATACTAATTGTTGGTATTTGGTGTGATCATCGAGGTAAATAATAAATATGGGAAATGCCTATTATTATTCGGTTGAGAAGCTTTTGTCATCCAGTCTTCTATCAAAAAATCTGAAAGTTAGAATTTATAAAACAATTATATTACCGGTTGTTCTGTATGGTTGTGAAACTTGGACTCTCACTTTGAGAGAGGAACAGAGATTAAGGATGTTTGAGAATAAGGTTCTTAGGAAAATATTTGGGGCGAAGAGGGATGAAGTTACAGGAGAATGGAGAAAGTTACACAACGCAGAGCTGCACGCATTGTATTCTTCACCTAACATAATTAGGAACATTAAATCCAGACGTTTTGAGATGGGCAGGGCATGTAGCACGTATGGGGGAATCCAGAAATGCATATAGAGTGTTAGTTGGGAGGCCGGCGGGAAAAAAGACCTTTGGGGAGGCCGAGACGTAGATGGGAAGATATTAAAATGGATTTGAGGGAGGTGGGATATGATGATAGAGACTGGATTAATCTTGCTCAGGATAGGGATCAATGGCGGGCTTATGTGAGGGCGGCAATGAACCTCCGGGTTCCTTAAAAGCCAGTGAGTAAGTAAGTAAGCGGAGAGAAGGCTAGATGTAACTTCTGTTACAAAACTGCAACTGTAGTCAGCTGTGGTGACTAAGGCAGCCATATTGATAGACATATAAAAATATTTTACATTCGTCTATAACAATGCTTTTGCTTTCATGTGTTCAAATTGGCTTTTCGGAGCCCGAAATGTCATTGGCATTGGTAAAGCACCTAATAATAAAATATTTCTTGACTGACGACATAGAATCTGAAGTTTATGGCGAAAATTAAGTTTGAGATATTCGAAATTGTCTTTACAAACACACATAGAAAATAGAACATTTACAGAAAGTTACGTAAATAAACCGTCACATTTTTAAAACTATACCGATAATATAATAAATTAATTTATTGTGGTCTATACTGCTATTTAATATCAGATGTCATAGTTTACGCGAAACAGTAATGCAGTAGCGCCGCATGTTGGTATTTGTTCCAATCAGTACTAACAGCCAGGTAACTACAGGCCGAGGCACAGTTACTAGTTGAAGCACAGGTAACTGTAAAGATGACGATAACTGTTGTTTCGGAAAATCATTTCAAACATATCAGCACTCTAAATCGTAGATAACTCTGTATGTACAGGTAACTGTCTCTCCAGAAACCGGACATCAGAGCAGTACAATTTGCCTGCACTTTTAGAACTTACTTCTGTAATGTAACTAACATTACTAAGAACTTTTTGTTCAGAATTAATCGGCGTAACTACAAACAGCGTTACCATAGAAACCTAGAGCACTGCAGTTTGTCCAGACATTGATTCTAGTGTTGTATCAATATGTAAACTAAACGCGCTGCAGTTGGAACGGTAAGATTAATTATGTTAAAGGCAGCCCTGCACCAGCTAGTTTTTCCCCCACGTAACATATGAAGTTCCGAAGCTGCGGAGTTATGTCTCACAGTAGGCCGAGGATTAAGTTCTCCCCGCTTCCGCTCTTTGCACAATTGAAAATCTCAAGACCTTGTGTTTCCAGTATTCCAGCATTCTTTTCTTGCGTTGCCTCTGCTATCTGCATTCACGTACTGTTCATCTTTGCAGCCCATACATGGATCATTAATGTGAGGTGAAATATCTGTGCCTTGACAGCAGGTGTATGAGAGTATGAGCCCGGTATTTGTTATGAAATCAGTTTCACTTTACATGCCTGCCGATCCGCTCTAATTAAAGCGATAGGATTGTTTATACAGAATACCAAGTACAGGGAAACTGGCTGCCAGTTGCACAGATCTCCCCCACTCTTGAGAATGTCTAGCTGCCATCGTGAGAAATATCACTTTCATTATTGGTGTGCAATGACTATTAATTTCTTGCTCGGTGTGAAGTCTTGAAAGGTAAACTGATATGGTGAAGTTGCACTTCCTATTCAGTTAAATTATCGGTCATTCCGCATTTATAGATTCTCTTTGCGTAAGCTAATAGTATGTAGTGTTTGCTTGTTTGATAGCTTCAGAAATACCAGACTTGTACGCCAACCCTAGTATGAATGTTCTGAAAGGAGGGAGTAAGTAATATCCTTACGTATGTAACTGTGTAAAATAAATAGACACCAATGAATAATGAATGGATGAATGAATAAGTAAATAAATAAATTAGAAAGTAAATAAATGAAATCATATTATAATAAAACAAACAAAATGAATAGATAAATACATTAAAATAAACAGGAAAATAATTTGTGTATAATATGGAGAAGGAATAAAATAAAATAAGTTAATATATAAATAAGACTAAAAAGGAAACAAAATAAATAGATATATAAATAAAGTAGACAAAGAAACAAATGAATAAAACGTGTAGGCACAGTCTAGTATATACAGTCACGAAGCTCAATATGTAATAAATATGTATCCGTAGATAGTTGCTAACCACTAGGATCGCTACTGTCGCCTCATTACAGGCAATGCGAAATAGTACCTACACAGTCTATTGTTCCTAGCAACCTCATCAACTCGAACTTCGTGAATGTATATACTAGACTGTGTGACATAATTCTACTTATATATTATTTTAATGTACCGAAGTACATATGATATTTCCATGCAGATATTCTGCGTCATCATACGATGAAAGAGTAATGGAACGGAGAAAAATTCTCTCCGGCGCCGGGATTTGAACCCGGGTTTTCAGCTCTACGTGCTGATGCTTTATCCACTAAGCCACACCGGATACAACCCCGACGCCGGTTAGAATCGTCTCAGATCAAGCTCCAACTTTTGGGTTCCCTCTAGTGGCCGCCCTCTGCACTACGTCATAGATGTCTATGAACGCAGGACCGAAGTCCACACATGTGCTGAGGTGCACTCGATATGAGTGACTAGTTGGCCGGGATCCGACGGAATAAGCGCCGTCTTAAATCACGAAGTGATTTACGCATATCATATATATTATTTTAATGTACCGAAGTACATACGTATGATGACGCAGAATATCTGCATGGAAATATCATATGTACTTCGGTACATTAAAATAATATATATGATATGCGTAAATCACTTCGTGATTTAAGACGGCGCTTATTCCGTCGGATCCCGGCCAACTAGTCACTCATATCGAGTGCACCTCAGCACATGTGTGGACTTCGGTCCTGCGTTCATAGACATCTATGACGTAGTGCAGAGGGCGGCCACTAGAGGGAACCCAAAAGTTGGAGCTTGATCTGAGACGATTCTAACCGGCGTCGGGGTTGTATCCGGTGTGGCTTAGTGGATAAAGCATCAGCACGTAGAGCTGAAAACCCGGGTTCAAATCCCGGCGCCGGAGAGAATTTTTCTCCGTTCCATTACTCTTTCATCGTATAATTCTACTTGTCATTGTATCTTAACTATTTACAGAAAATTTTACCATATTTATCACTTATGACATTTATTTCATTTATTTAACTAGCTAGCTAGTAACTACAAATTAAATATATAAAACAATGTTTCTAGCCACTAGCCAGGGTCGTGTACGGTGTGGTCTTAGCCAATAATATAACATAAAATTTACAAGGACAGTTTACTAAATACTAATTGAAATTAATAAATAACAGACAAGAGCAAAAAAAAAGAAGAAAAAGAAAAGGACAAAAAACACATTTAATATAAGTAAATTGACAATCAGACAGAAGCCAGTGATATTCAATAAAAACATGATTATAGTCGACAGAAATAAAAGGTGAAAAAATACACACATTTGTTAATATTATATATCATGAATAATTTTATAAATTTCTTTTTTAAAAGCTTCAATTTCAAATATTCCAAATTTGGAAAATGGTTTGTAAATTTATTATTTTATCGGGCCGAAACTAGCACCAAGGTTAAGAGCTGCACTTGTATGACATTTAGTCTCAATTAATGGGAAAGTAGACTTTTGTCTTCGAGTACGGTATTCATGTCGATTAGATTTATGTTTTATTTGATTTTATTTTATTTGACGTCAATTAACCGATAAGAATTAGAAGATGTATAAAATAATTAGTCCAATATCTTAGATGGGATGACAATTTATCTGAAAGTGGCTACATTTGTCATAATTTATTCATGGATACGTCTCGAATCTGTCTCTGAAAATGACCTAAAGTAGTCAACATTCCGTTAAGACGAAATTGTCTGGAGTGCAATATATATTTGTTCAGCTTTACGTAGACTGTAATTATACTGATTATGAATTCATGGGGGATTTGATTGAGTACGCATGATTACTGTGAGGCATCGCTTTGCTTATAGCTTATAACATGGTGCCTAATTGTACAGCGATGATGCAGTAATATCGTCTAAATACTATACTTGGAATATCAAGTAGTTGGTATCAACGTAGAGGAGACTCTTAGAATGGCGTTCATTTATTTGTAAGTTAAAGCGAGTCTCATAGCGTCCGTTTCATAAAAGTTTTAATATGCGTCTCTATTCCTCTTTTTGTGTTGTTAAAATTGGGTGACTTTGTCAACTAGTTGCAAAGCATAAACTGTTATAGAAATTGATGTTGTGAAAGAGACTTTAAGAAGATGCCGATAAATAAATAAATAAATAAATAAATAACATACTTGGGATCGAACTTTATGATCTTCCAACACAGTTAAACACGACATAAAACCACAGTCTATTATATACAGTCACGAAGCTTGAGTTTTGAGGGTGCTAGAAACAATAGACTGTGACGGTACTATTTTGCATTGTCTGTAATGAGGCGATATTAGCGATCCTAGTGGTGAGCAACTATCTAGTGTTTGCATATTTACTACGTATTGAGCTTCGCGACTGTATATACTAGACTGTGATAAAACTGTAATATTTACTCCTGGTAGTGCTGAGCTATGTCACTGCCTTGAAACACCCGGTCTTGATATGTGAAGGGATAAAAAAAAACTGTAAAAAATTACAAACTTGTTCATTAATATTAATTTTCTTCATGGCTTTCGCAAGGGAAATTCCTGTATGACGAACGAACTGGATATCTAATGCAAATTACATTTTATAGGTGGTTAGATATTTATTTAGCGGACATAGATATTGTTCAGAATGAATAAATTAAATGATGAGAAAATGGTAAAGGTACAAGAATGAAACGAAAAAGATATATATTTCTCGATGAGGAAGAAAACAATGCTGAATTATTCCGAATATTGAATTTCTTCAATTTAAAATTATATGTAACTTACAAATTCTCAATAATTTATTTACCCGAAGACAAACGTAGATAAACCTTTGAAACTTCCTTCTTTGTGAATAAATCCCACAAGAGTAGCTGCACTTGCCCTTCAGTAAGGGTTGCTAAAAGACACAGCAAAATATACAAATAATAGTACATTATGCAACGAGCCTATAATGATAGTAATTAAGACGCGAGTATGTTTGTTTATGAAACGAGCGCAAGCGAGTTTCATAATTTTCATACGAGCGTCTTAATTACCATTATAGGCAAGTTTCATACGACTTCTTATGCTCGACCATATTTCTAACTTGAAATTATTCAGAAGTATTCATTTTATTTGTATCTGACAGAAGATCGGAAGTGACCTTGTTCATAGCTCGTAAATTGTGAGATGTGCGCAGACGCGAAAGTATTGATTTTTTCCGAGGAACAATAATGTCATTGACCTTGATGTGATGTAGAGAATAACATAAACTAATTTTGATATAACCTGGAAATTGATTTAGAATTGAAAAACGAGATGACAAATTGAATTTATTTGAATATTATTTACAATTAACGCTAATTATTATAGTAACAGAACATAACCTTCTGCGACAGTATTGGATTTCCAGCCTCCGTGACGTTTTCCTTGTCTTTCGATTGTATATCCGAGAATAATCGAAAACCTGAACTTTAATGAATAGGTGTACTTTAATGACATGCATTAAAGGACTACTAGCAGGTGTATAATTACTACATTTCGGCATGGTTGAGCATAAAAATAAAATAAACATTTGTGTTATCAGTGTTTATGATTATTATTTTCAAATGGAAGCTACCCTTGGGAAAGTACTTTTCTTCAATAATTATTAGTAATCAGAGAGAATATAAAGAAATTTAGGTGTACAGGTGATTACGTAAAATCTGAACAGAATATTTCATTGCGTCTACGGCAATCATTTTAAAATTTTTTAAAGGAATGCCAAAAGACTTAAAACATTCAACTGAGAATTTTAGAAATGTTCCCTTGCTCCGAACAATAGTCCAAATACTTCAATCTGTTCTTGTATTGAATTCTAGGGTCATAGATGGTCTTATCTTCATGTACTGCTATGGGTTGGTCATCTGCACTTTCAAAGCACACGGTGGGATTGATGATAATTGCTCTGTCATTTCCTCTATCAATGGCAATTACGTCAACTCAACTTTACATTTCTTAACGGATTGTTAGTTTCTGGTTGTAAGCCTCCCTTGCTTCTGTGGAAATTCGTCCTGACGTAACAAAGTCTTACGAAAATAAGTGAAATTACATTTAAATCGTCGTAAATTATCTTTTTTTGCGTCATGTATAAATTCTCCATCGTCATAATTTTAATAATAATAATAATAATAATAATAATAATAATATTAATAATAATAATAATAATAATAATAATAATAATAATAATAATAATAATTTCAAACAAAGAAAACTCCGATGGATTGGACACTTCATCAGAGCACCAGAAGAAGGAAAATTTGACGAAGTTTTGGAGAAATTCTAAAAGATCGATAGGGCGTTCTCGGTTGAGATTTCAAGATAAGTTAGAAAAAGACATCATATCTTTAAATTTATATAATTGGAAGTAACTATGTATTAATTTACAAAACAGTTATATTACTGGTTGTTCTGTAAGGTTGTGAAACTTGAACTCTCACTTTGAGAGAGGAACAGAAGTTAAGGGTGTTAGAGAATAAGGCTTAAGAACAAATTTGGGGCTAAGAGGGATGAAATTACAGGAGAATGGAGAAAATTACACAACGCTGAACTGCACGCATTGTATTCTTCACATGATATAATTACAAACATTAAATCCAGACGTTTGAGATGGGCAGGTTATGTAACACGTATGAGTGAATCCAGAAATGTATATAGAGTGTTAGTTGGAAGGCTGAAGGGAAAATGACTTTGGGGAGGCCGAGACGTAGATTGGAGGATAATATTAAAAATGGATTTGAGGGCGGTGGGGTATGATAGTTGGAACTGGATTAATTTTGCTCAGGATAAAGACCAATGAAGTGGTTATTTGAGGACGGCAATGAACCTCCGGGTTCTCTAAAAGCCATTTATAAGTAAAGATACCTTCAACTGGAATGGCTTTTTCCTCTCATCTTGTTTCTTAACCCGAATTAGTACATAGATTCAACCTTCGAAACGTTGTTAATGTTACGGTTCGTGAGCTGTGGAAAATCCAATACAAACTTTCTCTCTAAAATCTTTACGAACGTTTTGTGCTTCAGTTTGTCAGGATTTTAACCCGGTTTCCTGGCTTAGAAATCCGGTATTAGTCATAAACTCAATGGTCCATGTTGATCTTACCTTTTTGTGTGTCGGTGAAATGTTACAGGTAAAAGACAGTTGGTTTATTTCCTTCGAAATTGTCATTGAACCTTCTCTCAGAGGAGGTCTATAACTGGACTTCAGCAAAGAAAGAATATTCAATGCTGTGACGTCACGAAGTCTGTCGGTTGCAATGGGCCGTCACCTGCTATTATAAGTACATTTGCAGAGCTGTGATACCTCATTAGAAGAAGCGAAGATAGACGAGACTAATAACGACAGAGGATATGACGGAACTTGGACCCACCTCCAGACTGGAGCAGTGGAGACAGTTCTGTGGGAAATATACTTTTTTATTGTGCGTCTGGTTTAGTGTGGGTACCAAACTAGCCATCCTACTGAGGAAGGTCAGGCAAAAAGTAACTAGCAATCACAAAAAATCGGAGAGACGGCCGCAAGTTTTATGTGTGAATATGCCTCTACGCATATGCCTGGACATTGTGAATTTTCTCTATTAAGTCAAATTCACTCGCGAGTCACTTGTCGACCGCTGATTGTTGCTCAATTAAAATTGTAGTCTAGTTCGTTACGAATGGCAACATTTCGGTTCATTCACATTTGGCACTTCCAGAGCAGTCTGCAGTTGCATTTGAAGCCGTGCTCCGCGATCTTCCTCCACCGTCCATCTCTCTTGAACTCTGTGTGGATTGTAGGCAGTGAAAAATGAAACTAATTTCGAAAGGATCATTCTGAAAACAAAACACTATTTCTCTTCCCCCTCCCCAAGAAGTTAAAGCTATTTAGTGTTCCTTCCCAAGCGAATGTTGTGAGGGCGTCCTCATCTCAGCAGGGTAACAGTATTTAGCATGTTGTGATCCAGTGTCGGCCCCACTTGTACAATGTCTTCAGAGGCCTCTTCTCCCTGCGAACACTCTATAGAAGACTTCTGTTATTTTTATACAAGTATCTCGTGCAGTTCTTTCTATCAGGAAGCAATTTAATATTCTAGCGGTAGAAATTGGAGTGTTGAACTCGAAATGTATTGGTCTGTCCGCTGGGATGTGTTTGGATTCACCGATACCGCGTAAAAAGAGACGCAGAAATTTATAATACGAGTTACTGCTGTTGTAAGGAAGAGCAGATGCAGTGATTTCTCTGAGCATGTGAGACTTTGTGTAACTGGATTTAAATTGACTGACCTTGCGAACTTGGGATTCCATTATTAGCTTACCGATCAGCTTTTATTTTTTTTCTATTGAGGTCGTGGATAAGGTCAAGTAATATTTTTTGTACTTCAGATTCTTCTTCTCGCCGAATAGATTAGCCGCAAGGTAGCGTGTTGATTTCACATTCGGCAGATCCGAGGTTCGGTCTCGGGGCTATAATATTTTCACAATTTTTCTTAGAATGGAACATTCTACAACATCACATCGAGACCACCATTCTTCATTGATGAATATTGCATTAAAAACAATCGCCATACGGAGACATAGCTACGGATACAAATTGAAAGACACAAAATAGAGATGTAAATAACGTAAGATGTTTTAGTTGTACCATTATTACAATAACTTTCATAATCGTAGTTATTAATCATAGAATAAATATGGGAAATGCCTGTTATTATTCAGTTGAGAACCTTTTATCATCTAGTCTGCTGTCAAAAAACCTGAAAGTTAGAATTTATAAAACAGATATATCACCGGTTCTTTATGGTTGTGGAACTTAGATTCTCACTTTGAGAGAGGAACACAGGTTAAGGGTGTTTGAGAATAAGGTGCTTAGGAAAATATTTGGGGCTAAGAGGGATGAAGTTACAGGAGAATGGAGAAAGTTACACAACACAGAACTGCACGTATTGTATTCTTCACATGACATAATTAGGAACATTAAGTCCAGACGTTTGAGATGGGCAGGGCATGTATCTCGTATGGGGGAATCCAGAAATGCATATAAAGTGTTAGTTGGGAGGCGGGAGAGAAAAAGACCTTTGGGGAGGCCGAGATGTAGATAGGAGGTTAATATTAAAATGGATTTGAGGGAGATGGGATATGATGATAGAGACTGGATTAATCTAGCTCAGGATAGGGACCAATGGCGGGCTTATGTGAGGGCGGCAATGAACCTCCAGGTTCCTTAAATGCCAGTAAGTAAGTAAATCGTTTTTATTGAATGTAAGCTAGATGTGTCATACTTTACATTAATGGTGCCTATTGGTTTGCTTCAAATTTAAGCTAGCTGAACTACCAAGACATGCCCGTTCATCGTCTTACCACAGTCTAGTATATATAGTCACGAAGCTCAATACGTAGTAAATATGCATCCATAGATAGTTGCTAACCACTAGAATCTCTAATACCGCCTCATTACCGACAATGTGAAATAGTACCGGCACAGTCTATTGTTCCTAGCACCCTCACAACTCAAGCTTCGTGATTGTATATACTAGACTGTGGTCTTACTCTGTCATCTCTTCGTTTTGTAGAATGTCTGGCATCGAGTTGAGAAGTTACTATGGGAGCCCCACCATGTGAGAATTTAGTAGATATGTAGGTGAAGGAAGTATCAAAATATGATCTGACAGCGTTTCTTGATAGAGATAATTGAACTATTGGGAGAAGTGAATGGAATGGTTGATCGATGCTGGCTTTATGAACATAGTTACAATACATCGACCTTGAAAATATAACCTCAGAAATAATTATCCTCCATACTGTAGTTAGAATAGGAATTCAGATGTTGTACCTCGTGTTTTTTGTTGTTAATGTTTTCTCCTGTCCAATTCCTGTATATAAATCCGGTGACACCAGTCCTTGCTGAAAAAGACATCTCAAATAATTACATGTAACATGTTAGTTGCAATTATAATGGTATTCTTAACAAGAAACACTAAACACCTCGACTGAAAAGAGAGTACCAACTCCAACATCTACTCACTTGAAAAAGGAAACTGTCTTATTGAGTGACTGGAAACGATTAAAGTAATGATACTATTTACTTGAAGACATTCGCGAAGGTGTGGCGAGGATCACTAGCGACATCTGAGGAGATGCGAAGTGGTAACCATGACGACGTGGGTGGGGATTTGTTATACCACATGACTATTCTTTAAGGATCATTGTTCTAACAGGATGAAGTGCATTTCCCTGGTTCAATGACGTAAATTTAATATAATTATGTATTAATGGGATTATGTGTGTATTCCTAAGTGTTAGAAAAAGGAGTGTCTGTAATTCATTCATAGTTTTCAGCCCAAAGTCGCAGATAGTTCACTGCAAATCAGACACTCTCCAATCTTCCTTCTTTTGCTCCTTCCTCTTTGTCTCATACGATCCATAAGCTTAATTAAATGTTGTCTATCACCTGATATCTTCTTCTGCCTCTAACTGAAGAATAAATGTTAACTAAAAGTTAATTGTTGTAAAGATGACAATTTTTCAATATAGGCCTACATTTTGAAGGGTTTTCAATGTTGCCTGTGAGGCAATGATATACTAAATGTATCCCCGTAACATACCATGAAGGCACTTGGGGGGCATGGAGGTAGAGCCCCATGCTTTCCATGACCTCGGCACTAGTGTGAGGTGGTGTGGTCGGCACCACGCTCTGACCGCCTTTTACCCCCGGGAAAGACCCGGTACTCAATTTTATAGGAGGCTGAGTGAACCTCGGGGCCATTCTGAAAGTTTGGCAACGAGAAAAAAATCCTGTCACCACCTGGGATCGAACTCTGGACCTTCCCAGTCCGTAGCCAGCTGCTCTACCAACTGAGCTACCCGGCCGCCCAATGATATACTATTTGTTGAAAATATTTTGAAGATTAACTTCTCGCTAAATTTTTTCTGTGCTATTGTGCCTGAGTAAATTAAAAGCTAAAGCATTAAATCGCCTCAAATTATATTTAGTCCACATCTTTAGTGCTGAGTACCAACTGGCAGATACGCAGGACATCACACATGCAGCCATTACATCCAAATGGAAATGGGGTGTACACGTGGCTAGGCTACAGGCGACAGATGGACATACCGAGCTACCATGTGGGACCCCCGTATAGGAAAGAGACTTCAAGGCAGACCTCGGCGCCGATGGGCAGATTTCTTCAAAGAACAGGCAGGTCAACAATGGTCCAGAAAGGAAGAGACAGAAGAAAGTGGAAACTACTCGAGGGACATTTGTGTATAGACAGGAAGTTGTGAAAGGCAGTGAGAGAATCATTGTTAAGAAATTCAAGTTCCTAGACTAACGGAAACTAGCTCATCACGTTAGGCAAATAGAGCTTTCTATTATTAAAGGAGACCTTTGCCCTTCATGAGACACAATAGGCTATCTTTATCTTTATCTTTAGTGCTGTGTTATTTCCTTTTCGGCTTCTAAAGTTGAGAAATTGACATTTAAATATAAGCGTTCTAGAATTTCTGAGCAGTGAAATATTCCATCAGTGGGGTGCCAACAGTACACTGTTGAATTCTGTTTTTACTTAGCGAAAGTATTCCGGAAAATATAATTAGATGGCTTAGTGCACACATGTGTTAAGTAAATTTTCCGGTCAAATTGAATTAAGTACAAAATCGTAGTCCTGTGAGGTGTATCTTTACTGTGCACAAATGTGGGAAGTTAATACTAAAAGTTTCCTATGTTACGTTTACTTTTTTGAGAATTGATGTTAATTGAAGTGTAATTAAGTATTGGAAATTAAAAGTTGTTTTCCTCAAAATTAAGAAATCAGTACTTACAACATGTGTGCACTAAGCGTTAACAAGACAAAAACTGCGTTCTTCAAATGGTGGAACACAATAACTATGACAACACAGTAACATCATATTGAGTACTGACAGATATCCGTTACCCAGGTGAGGTTCGAGCATGCAGCCATAGCTTCAAAATAAGACTTTTTTTACGCACACTATAGAAATATTTTCCTTACTTCATCCCGTTGGCCGCTGTGTTGTAATTTGTCTCGTATTCAGTGGCTTTCATATCCATAACGTGGTTTTATCTTCGAATTTTTATTTTAATTTTGGACCTGACAATAGACGGACTTAAGTAATTTCTCCTATTCATGACATCATACTATACTCCAAATCATACTAAATGACATTTCATACAAGTTGAGAGGATGCGAAGGCATTTCTTTCCCCTTCTACTTGTCCTGAGTCCGTCAGTAACAGACCGGTAGCTGTTACCTCTTATACCTGCACCCCCCCCCCCAAGTTGTACACACAAGAAAATAAAATATTAAATAAAGTACATTAGTGGATATAAAATACAGTAACACAGATGTTTGATGATTACATGTTTAAATATATTTTAGTGTCGTTCTTACAATATTTTCAACTAATAATTAATTAAATTAATTGATGTTAGTTTGTATTATAAAGTCAGGGGGGAGAGACACAGTGCAGATTGTCCCATTGTGTATGCTTAGAGTAGCAACTAGCGGTGAAGAAAACATTTATCTTCTGTTGTCAGTATCTTTTAATGTTCCAGTTGATATAAACAGCAATAAAATGAAATACAAACGCTTAGTATAGATTTTCGAACTATAGATTACCGGCAAACATTTCCAATAATAAGAATTTTCACTATGTTCAAAGTAAATTAGTCGAATCTTAGTAAGGTAGACAGTAGCATCTTTCCCTTCACGGATGGTAGAGAATGTTGAGTAGAGAGGAGAGCCTATCAACCAAACTGAAATGGGGATTAGGAAGACAATGTTGGTCTTCTGGGTAACGAATGAAGACATTTGAATTTTGTCATAACGAGTAGCTTCTTTCCTTTAAGATGAATATAACAGTTTACAAACATCCATGTTTAGACAGGATTGCCTAAAATCTCAGCTTGGCAGTTACATATCGTAAAATGTTTATGGATCAAAATCTTAAGGAAATATGAAGTGGGTCGAATATCATTACAGTTTGGGAACTACTGGTGTAGAAAAAAGTTATGTTGTCATGACTACACTCCATAATTCGTCGAACTATAGCCTTTGGGTCGAATACTATCCTAATCATTATTGCTGTTTACTCATTGTAACTATCCCCTTTACCAGGAAGCAATTTACTTCATTGAGAAACAAAAGAAACAGATATTCCGAAAAGTATAAAGCAAGCTGTGACTCTGGACTTTATGCCGTTCATATATAGGCATAGCAAATGGCCGCGTGTGAAGGAAAAATAATGAAAAATTGGTAATACTCGCAGAACCTGTATAGCAAGAAACAAAATGATTTTTCTGTGTAGTCTCCTAGAGGGATAAAGGAACTTTTTACAGAAATTATTTGTCTTGCTGTTCGGACTCCTCCTCTGGGTTGAACTGCCCGGATAGCTCTAGCCGTTCACCATACGACTCTCTGTGTTATAACAACTCGATTTGTAAACGTCGGGAAGCAATCAGGTACTGCACCGGGTGTCCAAAATGCTACTTCAAATCTGATTCCTTTATGTCTGGAAATTGTGTCTTTCTTTCCAAGTAAAAAAGAGGTTGAGTAGTTGTTAACGTTATAGTGATTGTACGAATTGCTAGCCGTGGTGGACATAAATATTAAGGTGCAGTTTTTACGCTGCATGAAAACCCACGAACCGGGTTTCATATCCTACAGGGGAAGTTGCGAACTTAAATGCGAAATTTTAGCGAAACCCAAGCCAAGTTTTTCCAATAAATAGTTGCTTATTATTTTAAGCTATTTTACTGTACCTATGTGCCTAACATTTCGTATTTTTTGTATATACCTCAATCTGTTTAGTTATGTACTCATATCCTATCAGTGTGCTGAAACAATTGAAGGGTACACGGGAAAAAGAGGCTCATTAACATTTTGTGAATTTTAGGAAAAAGCTTTTTAATTAGTGTTATAAACCTATTCTTCGCCTGTATCTAAAAAAAAAAAAAAATATATCATGTTTCTATGTTAATATCAACATAAAAATAATTTTCATATTGCATTTTTTGCATTTTTGACTAATAGATCATTTTTATATTTATTCGGCATTTTTTGGTCATTTTTAATACTTTGAAGAACTTTTAGTTCATTTGGAATGCATTTTAATTTCCTCTTTACCGACAGATTTGTTAAATCATTTTCTAAGCAAATAGGTCAGTAGTAATTACCTACTGAAGTTTGAGTTTTATAGTTTGGAACAGACTCCAAAATCCATCCCTCACTTCACACAACGGAAGTAATATAAAATGCTTGACAACTGCTTAGTTTAAGTGAGGGCTTTGACCGACCACCCCTGATTGAAACGCATTGTAAACCCTCATTAAAATCTATAGTTTTTCCTTAAAACCTTCATTTTGTTGCATGCTCTTTTCCTTTATCTTAGTCAAATTCCAGGAAGTTGCCTCCTCTCTCCGAGATTTGCAGGGCAGTCATTGAAACAAGGTGACTAATTTTTAAGAAGTTGTGGTGCAAGTACGGTGAATAATATTTAAATGTCATTTGATTTTAATTTTATGTCGTTTTTCCATTAGTTTAAGGACATTTTAATGATCATTTTAAGTAGATTTTTAGGTCATCAACATCCGCTACTTCGTAATCACTACTTCGTAAGATAAATTGCCGTTAAATAAGGAATAATGTATCACCATTGGAATATTAATATATTTTATATTATACAAATAGTATTCCGTTTCGAGTCGATGTAGATTCTACCAGTAGTGCGTGGATTTTTCCAGACGGACAAAGTGCGTGGTCCTTTGTACTGCTCCATTGTTCAGTCGGGGGGTTACCGACATGTGGGGGAGTTCTACATGCACGTCAGAATAATTTGTCTCTGTGGACTGTGACCCACATTACAATAACTCCTCGTTTCTCATTCAACGGAATTTTCCTTTCTCATGCTTTCTTTATAACTTAAAGAAACAGCAATATTGCCATTGTTAGGTCTATCACAATTACAGTGTAACTAATGATCCCTTTGATGTCCCCTATACTGGAGAGCTCGTATATTAGTTATTTTTAGTTTATAATAGGCCTAGAATAACATCGTTTTAAATAATAATAATAATAATAATAATAATAATAATAATAATAATAATAATAATAATGAGCCATTTATACCCGAACCACACACTTTCAGAAGTCGAAATTGCCATAGAAAATCTGAAAAAAGTACAAGTCTCCAGGTATCGATCAAATTCCAGCAGAATTAATACCAGAGGGTGGATGTGCATTATCTAGCGAAATTTATAAGCCTGTACTTGCTATCTGGGAAAAGGAAATTGCACCAGAATAATGGAAGGAGTCCATAATTGTACCTATTTTTAAGAAGGAGGACAAGACTAACTGTGGTAACTTTCGAGGAATATCACTTTTGTTGACGTCGTACAAAATTTTGACCAATGTTCTTTTGAGAAGATTAACTCCGTACGTAGATGAAATTATTGGGGATCATCAGTGTGGCGTAATAGATCGACTATTGATCAGATTTTTTATATTCGACAGTTATTGGAGAAAAAATGGGAGTATAAGGGTACAGTATATCAGTTATTCATAGATTTCAAAAAGGCATATGACTCAGTTAAGAAAGAGGTTTTATATAATATTCTTATTGAATTTGGTATTCCCAAGAAACTAGTTCCATTAATTAAAATGTGTCTCAGTGAAACGTATAGCAGAGTTCGTACGGGTCAGTTTCTGTCAGATGCGTTTCCATTTCACTGTGGTCTAAAGCAAGGAGATGCACTATCACCTTTAATTTTTAACTTTGCTCTAGAATATGCCATTAGGAAAGTTCAGGATACCAGATAGGGTTCGGAATTGAACGGGTTACATCAGCTTATTTTCTATGCGGATGACGTGAATATGCTAGGAGAAAATTCACAAACGATTGGGGAAAACCCGGAATTTTACTTGAATCAAGTAAAGAGATATGTTTGGAAGTAAATCCCGAAAAGACAAAGTATATGATTATGTCTCGGGACCAGAATATTGTACGAAATTGAAACATAAAAATTGGAGATATATCCTTCAAAGAGGTGGAAACATTCAAATATCTTTGAGCAACAGTAACAAATATAAATGACATTCGGGAGAAAATTAAACGCAAAATAAATATGGGAAATGCCTGCTATTGTTCGGTTAAGAAGCTTTAGTTATCTAGTCTGCTGTGAAAAAATCTGAAAGTTATAATTTATAAAATAGTTATATTACCGGTTGTTCTGTATGGTTGTGAAACTTGGACTCTCACTTTGAGAGAGGAACAGAGATTAAGGATGTTTGAGAATAAGGTTCTTAGGAAAATATTTGGGGCTAAGAGGTATAAAGTTACAGGAGAATGGAAAAAGTTACACAACGCAGAACTGCACGCATTGTTTTCTTCACCTGACATAGTTAGGAACATTAAATCCAGACGTTTGAGATGGGCAGGGCATGTAGCACTTATGGGCGAATCTAGAAATGCATATAGAATATTAGTTGGGAGAACGGATGGAAAAAGACCTTCGGGGAGGCCGAGACGTAGATGGAAGGATAATATTAAAATGGATTTGAGGGAGGTGGGATATGATGATAGGGACTGGATTAATCTTGCACAGGATAGGGACCGATAGCGGACTTACGTGAGGGCGGCAATGAACCGCCGCGTTCCTTAAAAGCCAGTAAGTAAGCAAGTAAATAAGTATTTCCTTTTCACAGTCTAAAAGCGCATGGGGGCACGGAGGTAGAACTCCAGTTTTTCATAACCGTGTCACTAGAAAGTGGTCGACATCACTCTACGACATCTTTTCACCCCCGGGAATGACCCGGTACGCAATTTGACAAGAGATTGAGTGGACCTTGGGTCTGCTGGAAGTTTTACTATCGAGAAAAATGTCGCTGCTTCCCGGGATTGATCTCGGGACCATTCACTCCGTATCCAGTTGCTCTACCAATACTGCGAGTTGCGTTTAATGTACGTGTAATTTGTAGACTGGATTATGCTTGTTAGCATTTTATATCTACTTTATGGCATCATCATGAACTTGATTTGTGCTGACGTGCGAAGTGTCTACAAAACTGTGGTGTGATAGATTTCCATATTCGAGTATACAGCTTGGAAGAGCGAGCGTATGCTTCATAAAATGTGGAAGTTTGAGTTTCACAACTGTAATTACTATGTTTTAGATTATTCTTATGTCAACCTGCATCTGCTCTCAAGGTACGCCATCCAAACCACAATATCCTGTTTCAACAAAAGGCTAGTCATATCCGAAATAGTGCCATGGGTAGGTCCCACAGGGATAATAAAAACCTGTATAGACACACAAACAACGTTTTCATGATTTTTCTTGGAGGACATTTTAGAAAGCAGAATGAGGATTATTAGTACGTTGATGAGGCAGTGAGATGGATAATATCCTTCTTAAAAAAATTATGGTTTGATGGTGGGGAGGGATTTTATATAGGGGTCCATTTTGGAGCCATAACGAAACGTGATTGCAGCAGTATAATAACAAAGGGCAAGCTCTGTAATCGTAGGGTTTCTATAAGTCATAAAAATTAGTTGGAAGGCTGTGCCGCCATCGAAACTATAGCAACGACATTTTTTTCTTTTCACTTGCCTTTCTTTAAACATTTTATGTTGAATGGCAGAAGCAATAAACTTAACGCATAGGCTTCTCTTCGCCTTCTGCTTTCTCGTGTTATTCTTCTCCTAAGCCGTTTTGATGGATGAGCATTGAAGAACGTTTTAATGACTTTTGATAGGGGTATTGACGACTAATATAAAGTGTGCTTTTAGGCGCTTAAAAAGACACTTCATCGAACCGGAAAGTTTTGCGGATTGAAAAATGGGTTCCATCAGAAATCCCTTATTTGAGATCTCTATTTCGAACTTTTTTTCCTTTCTTTTTAAAAGGTCTAGTATTTCCACCATTTAGATTACACCTTACGTTGCGTAACATCGGCAGACTTCCCTCTCTACCTCCCTTTTAAATAGAAATGGAAGAAAAATGTAAGAATACTATCTCTGTGAAATTCCTCAGCGTCTTAAACGAAAGGAAACCTGTCTCGGTGGTCTACGGTTGATTGAGCATCTAGCGATATTGGTGACACTGGTAAATCGCTGTGGGTTACAAGGAGTGGCGATAAGTGACCCATCTGACACCTGCTTCTTGTCTGAGTCTCGATTTGTGTGTGACAGAGTTATATCGATCATATGGTTCAAAGTGGTTGTATTATATTGATTGAAGGAAACCTCAACAGTAAGCTAATCCTCCAGTCTTCAAGGAGTCTATTTTACAAAAATATGTAGTAATAATTTACATTCGACGATAAGTAACCAGTGTCGTTGAACTACCAATTACAAATAATAAAATTAATTTGAAGGTCTCAAAAGTTTTGGAATTAACGTTTTCCAATTATTATACAAAATAATGTAATGATCTTTTAAGTTACTCGGAAACACGTACGTTATTTGTTATTAGCAGGGGCAGGTATTTATGGAGATTAATTTTATAATTTGTGTTTTTTAATATTGGCGTCGGCGGAGATTGTTGGAGATTGATTTGTACTCTTGGCGGAGATTAATGGAAATTTTGGAAAATTCAGTTATTTTGTAATTGAATATTACTTTCCATATAATTGACATTAAAGGTTTGCTAGATTCTGGTAAAGGTACAGTTTGATCAATAGACAATATTTGTTGGATTGAGGCTTTATTTAACACACATTCATTAAAAACGGTAAAACTCTCAAATTAACACTTTCAAATTATTAGTGGAATGTTGAATTCTCCGTCTTTTGTGTTCAGTAATGTATTCAGAACACCTGGAATACCATGTAATTTAGCCTGCTTGGATATATAACAAATTCAAGCGAAAAAAAATGCAGAAATATGAAATTCGCTATAACACGACGCAATAGTAATAATTCGCGAATGTGTTCATATTTCGCTATTAGAATTATGTTTCGCGATTTGTCGCGATTGTTTTATCCGCATAGTATTATTAATCAGAATCACGTAATTCGTAAAGATTAGTAAAACATATTGCATATCTATTATATCGTGATTTTCGCGATCTCCATTCAATACCCGGCTCTGATTATTAGTCATTGGTTACAAGTGACGTCATATAATATCCATTTACCACCTTTCAAACAATGGCAGTTAAGCGTCTGTAGGATATGAGATATGGTGAAAAATTACACTGTACTTAGCATAGTATAACTGATGTCATGTTGAAACTGCTTTGCTGGTAATGTAAGATTTTCATTTAAAGGTTTTATGATGTGTCGTCCCCTGTTTAAAATTTGAGCCGTTTATTTGTTGATCTTGTTGCGTGGAAATCGTAAAAAGGTGTATATTTCATACTCTATTGTATTGTCGGCTACTTTGAAGAACACACAGAAAGTTTGATTTCAATGCAACGCCCTGTATGTCCGAACGCTTTAATAGTATAATTACAAGTCGTTGGTCCAGGCAAGTAAAACCGAGGAAAATATATAACTTACCTACTGCATAACGTTACCCTAACGTAGAGCGTTGGGCTTGAAAATAATTATCTGAATCCTGGATTTGCTGGGATAAAGTTATCTGGATCTCCCAGAATGTATGGTTCTTTTAGTGATAAGATTATTAATAATATAATTAGGATTATGAATCCTACAATATCTTCGATTGTAAAATATGGGTGAAATGGGATTTTGTCAATATGTATGTTAATGTTGCCAATGTAATCGTATGGGCTATCTTCTTCAAAGTAGTTAATAATGCAAATTGAATTTAACTTTACAATTACATTTAAGCACTGTAATGGAATACCAACTTTATTCATTCATTCATTCATTCATTCATTCATTCATTCATTCATTCATTCATTCATTCATTCATTCATTCATTTATTTTATTCCATAGATCTTACATGAGCAATGAAGCTTTAAGATGTGGAACATGTCAACATTTTACAATATTACAATTACAATTTTTACAAATTTTTATAGTTTTACAATTTAGTAATTTTCTACAATTTTTACAAATTTGTACAATTTTTTTTTTTACATTTTGGCGAGATGTAGTGAGATGAGATGAGGTCCGAGGATTCGCCAAAATATTACCCGGCATTTGCCTTTTCGGTGGGGGAAACCTCGGAAAAACCCAACCAGGTAATCAAATCAAAGGGGGTAATCAAATCAAAGTGGTTGATGCCAAGGACTCGCCATAGACCATCCGGCTTCAGTCCCACGGCTGGGGAAAACCTTGTTCAAAAGTACTGTACAATGCAATCGAATATCATCATTACCATCATCATCATCATCATCATCATCGTCATCATCACAAAAGCAACAGAATTGAATTTTGACTTGGGAAAGACACGACCTGGCGTGTTATTTCTCATTGAGTCCACTCATTCTTGAAACAGGACCTTTTACACGCCATAACTCCACGACACTTAGCATAACAGTGAAGTTGTAACCTTCACTGAAATAGATTAGATTAGATTAGATTAGATTTATTTATTTAACCTGGTAGAGATAAGGCCGTCAGGCCTTCTCTGCCCCTCTACCAGGGGATTACAACTATAACATGAACAATAAGATTACAATTAATATTAAATTTACAATTACAATTACAATAAAAATTAAAGTACGACAAGAATACCTGATTAATGAAAGCTAGACATTTTATGATAGAAGTTAAGAACAAAGAATATTTTTGTATTTACTAAATTACAAATGAAACCTACAATAACAAAATTCTATAGTGATGAAATTACCGGATATTGAGATATTTTGTGGTAGATTAAAAGAACTATTTACAAGAAACCATGTCTGAACGAGTCTCAATTACTGACCAAGTGCCTAGTAAGTTTGCGTTTGAATTGAATTTTATTTCGACAGTCCCTGATGCTAGCAGGTAACGAATTCCAGAGTCTTGGCAGGGCTATTGTGAAAGAGGATGAGTATGAGGAGGTGCGATGGGATGGTATTGTTAGTATTGTTTCATGGCGAGAGCGTGTGTTCAGATTGTGGTGGGAAGAAAGGTAAGTGAAGCGAGACGACAGGTACGAAGGAATAGAAGAGTTCAAGATTTCGAAGAGAAAGAGAAGTGAATGTAAATTTCTTTTCTTATCTAGTTTAAGCCAACCTATTGCTTCCAGGGATGGGGTAATATGATCATATTTACGAACATTGCTTACAAAACGTACACACAAATTATGAGCACGTTGAAGTTTCATTTTGTTGTCGCTGGAAAGGTCAGTCAGTAAAATGTCAGCATAGTCAAAATAGGGAAATACAAGGGTCTGCACAAGGGACTTTTTTAAGCAAGAGGGAAGATGAACATTTATCCTTTTTAGCACATGAATAATAGAATATACTTTTCTGCTGAAGAAAGGCGTAATAAAAATTATTGTAAATTTGCGTCCACGGCCGAATTCGAACCTGCGAACTCGGGATCACTTAGCAAGACCACCGTAGACGACGAAGACAGTATGGAGACTGGGTGGGCCTCTCCGTACGTACGAAAATACAAACACGCATGATACTATTTGACAGAAATCCTGGCTGGGAGCTGGCGAGCGAGTGTTTAATGACCTCTAGTAGAGGTATGTTAACAGCTCTGTGGGGATGGCTACTTTTATAATGGGGAGGGAAGAGGTTTGATGTTGCTGCGTACAGCTTTCTAGAGTAAGAAAGGGAACAGTAGTTTACAATAAAACTTTGTTTGCAGAGGACGTCTTGGTAGCTAAGAGTCGTTTTCTCGGCCCCGAATATGTAAATATTTGAAAGAGTTTTTGAGGAGAAAACTTGTATGAGTGGAAGCAGAGCTACCAGGAAACAGTTGTTATGTGTGTGCTTTCCCCCTTCCCCTTCCACCTCCAGCACCCACATGCTAATATGATTTTATTCCTAGGTGGTCTTCTACCAGAGGGACATCGGGTTTCTTCATCTCTTCTTTTTGAATATGAAAACATTTACACTTTTCTTCCCCTCCCCTCTTTACAGAGCAATCAACCTATACTAGTAATTTACACTGTTAATTGCTCTGTGCGCACGCGCAGTAATTGCATTGTGGTCGTGTGGGTTCTTGTCATAACGATACAAAACAAACGTGACGTCAGTCTTTGTTTGTTGTTGCATGCGTATCGTTGACGTCTTCTTAAAACACTGCAAATAAGTCGCAGTTTTAGAGTCATTAAGTACGTTCTTTGTTTATTGTTACAATAGTATCGTTTAAGTCCTCTTAAAACACTCGAAGAAAGTCTGAGTTTTTTTTAGCGATGTTTGTTATCGTGTTACCAAAGATGTATCTCTCTGTCGTTTATCTTTTTGATGAACTACTACTCCAAAGACACACATAAATGAAATAAATTTATTACGCTTTGAAAGAAAAAAATAAACTTTTACTTCTTACACATGAAATAAATTTTATATAATAAAAACAATATTTAGGCATATACACAGTAAATCGCTTGACGTATAAATTGAATAAGATATATATGCTTAAAAATTTAAAAATAACTTAATTTCGAGAGCCATTAAGTACAATATTTTTTATTGTTACATTCATATCGTTTAATTTTCCTTGAAATGTGAATGTAAGAAAAACTACTTATTTCAACATTTTACCACAGTTTAGTATATACAGTCGCGAAGCTCAATACGTAGTAAATATGCAAACATTAGATAGTTGCTCACCAATAGGATCGCTAATATCGCCTCGTTACAGGCAATGCAAAATAGTACCGTCACAGTCTATTGTTTCTAGCACCCTCAAAACTCAAGCTTCGTGACTGTATATAGTAGACTGTGATTTTACGGAGACATGTACGATATAGATCTAACAGTAAGTAAAGAGTGTATTTAATCATGCAAAAGCAACACCTATTTTTAAGAATCAATGTTATAATCAATTATTAGTAGCGACCGGATTTGTATGTAATTACATATTATATTCCTTTGAACCTAACCGTATATAGATAACAAATCTTTGTGAATCTTTTAATTACCATTAATATATTAAAATATGATACTACATATTTTTACATATTTACTCCACATTACATATTATGGCTTGGTATTACATAAATCTACATGTTTAGGGGTTTTATTCATTCTTACTTCTTTAAAAGGAAAAAGAAAACTCCTGCTGGGGAAGTTTATAATTTGAAATAAGCCTTTTTACCTACCCGAGAAAGGATATATTTCGGGACGAAACATAACATCTAAGTTCCAGGAAGTAAAAGTGGCACTCACCCCTTACCGCCCACTGTAAATATGAATTGTAAAAATCAAGGAGGGAATAATCTCATACGCATAAGCGGACGACATAGTAGTAAGGTCTAAAGATCTTACAAAGTTAAAAGAAACAATAAACATCATGGTAAAATGGTGCAATGAAAACAAATTTGATATATAATGTGAACAAGACAGAAACAGTAGAAATCGTCATGAAGAAAAGAAAATTAAAAATTGTACCAGACTACAAATATCTGGGTTTAACAATACAAACCAGCGCACATATTGATATCAAATATTTTCATGATTTTACATATTCAGCTTATTTTTCGTACATAAATATGTACATATTTCACACCTTGATATTAAATAAATGTCCGATCCCTAATTATTAGGTATAACTTTGCCATAGAAACCCAGTCGCTTGTATGTTGTTAAAATTCATACGATTATGAAGTATAAAGAAATATCGGGTGTAAGCGTTGTCATAAAAGGGCAATTTTTTTTTATAAGTTCTTCAAATTTTAGTCGATAATATAACCGATTATAAATCGTAAACGATGACATAACCAGAGCTTTCATTAGTTGTTCAAACTGTAACCGAATATTAGATGTAAGAGTTGTCATAGAAACCCAGTCTTTTTAAGTTATTCAAATTTAAACAATACTATAACATAATCGAATATCAGCATTGTCATAGAAACTCAATCTTAAGCGACACTATGATCGAATATCAGGTGTAAGCGTTGTCATAGAACCCAATTTTTTTCAGTTATTGGAACTTAAGCGCCACTATAATCGAATATTAGTGTAAGCGCTGTCATAGAAACATGATCTTTATTGCATTGTTCAAACTTTAGTCGAGATTATAGGAAAAAATCAAGGATAAGCGTTGCCATAGAAATCCAATCTTTTATAAATTCTACAAACTGTAGCCAACGCTGCAACCGAATATCGTGTGTAAGTGTGTTTTCATAGAAATCTTATCTTTTAACAGTTTTTAAACCTTTAGTGGACACCATAGTGAAATGTCGAGTGTAAATGTTATAGAAACCTAATATTTTATGAGTTGTTCAAATTTTAGCCGACACTGTAACCGAATATAAGGTATAAGCGTTTTCATAGAAACCAAATTTTTGCAAGTTGTTGAAATTCTAATCGACATTATAATCATATATCTGGTTTAAGCTTTGTCATATAAACCCAACCTTCTATAATTTGTTCTAAGTTATTGATACTATAGCCGAATACCAGATGTAAGATTTGTCATAGAAACCCATCTTTTATAAATTATTTAAACTTATCTGACGTTGTGCCCGAATGTGAGATATACGCTTTGCCATGGAAATTGAATTTGTTATTCCTTTTCGAACTTCAGCTCCATAACCTTAAATTATATACGATACTAGGATTATTTACAGTAAAATTCTAATTTATGAAGGCTATTCTTATATAATATTTCACTTAGTTATTAATATCATGCAAACTAATATGTAGCCTACGAGTCCACACCTGTGGAGTAACGGTTAGCACGTCTAGCCGTGAAACCAGGTGACCGGGTTCCATTCCCGGTCGGGGCAAGTTACCTGGTTGAGGTTTTTTCCGGGTTTTCCCTCAACCCAATATGAGCAAATGCTGGGTAGCTTTCGGTGCTGGACTCCGGACTCATTTCACCGGCATTATCACCTTCATCTCATTCAGACGCTAAATAACCTAAGGTTATGGTCACCTCAGTTCCAGTCCCATCAGATGCAAATAGAAAGGATACAGAAAAGATTTTTACGTTATTTATATTTAAAAAAAACTTCACGTGTGATCTTATGACAAGCAAATTTCATATAGTCAGTTACTTTTTGAATTTAATTATACAACTTTAAAATCTCGACGATTAATAAATAGTCATATTTTACTCTATAAGACTGTTAACGGTATATTGAATAACTGTGATTTTCTTACATTCCTTCAGTTCAATGTAAAAAAAAAACAGAATTAGGTCATAGGCAACCTTTTGTTATTCCCATTCCTAGAACTGTTTTCTTCAAGAACTCTCCATTGTTTGTTATGTGTTATACTTACAACTCTCTGTCTTTAAACTGTGATTCTCAATTATATTTCAGTTTAACAGTTGCAAATTTTCATATAATATTAAAAAGAATTGTATTTCCTTAGATATTTAAATTATGAGGAAGTGTATTATAATGTTTTTACTCTAGTTTTTTTAATAATTTTGCATCATTATATTGACATTTGGCACTATTAACTGCAATATTATATTCTAATATCTATTTCTTTCTTTCGTTTGTGTTGTTTGTTTTGTTTTTTGTTTTTTTCTTATTATGCATTTTGTGTATGTATCTGTGTAAGCCACCTGTAATTGGAAGCCTGCTTCTCTTGGTGGTGGATTTAAATGAATAAATTTAATGTTGATAAAGCGCCGTAAAATAACCTTACTTACTTACAAATGGCTTTTAAGGAACCCGAAGGTTCATTGCCGCCCTCACATAAGCCCGCCAGCGGTCCCTATCCTGTGCAAGATTAATCCAGTCTCTATCATCATACCCCACCTCCCTCAAATCAATTTTAATATTATCCTCCCATCTACGTCTCGGCCTTCCTAAAGGTCTTTTTCCCTCCGGTCTCTCAACTAACACTCTATATGCATTTCTGGATTCGCCCATACGTGGTACATGCCCTGCCCATCTCAAACGTCTGGATTTAATGTTCCTAATTATGTCAGGTGAACAATACAATGCGTGCAGTTGTGTGTTGTGTAACTTTCTCCATTCTCCTGTAACTTCATCCCTCTTAGCCCCAAATATTTTCCTAAGCACCTTATTCTCAAACACCCTTAACCTATGTTCCTCTCTCAGAGTGAGAGTCCAAGTTTCACAGCCATACAGAAGAACCGGTAATATAACTGTTTTATAAATTCTAACTTTCAGATTTTTGGACAGCAGACTGGATGATAAGAGCTTCTCAACCGAATAATAACACGCATTTCCCATATTTATTCTGTGTTTAATTTCCTCCCGAGTGTCATTTATATTTGTTACTGTTGCTGCAAGATATTTGAATTTTTCCACCTCTTCGAAGGATAAATCTCCAATTTTTATATTTCCATTTCGTACAATATTCTGGTCACGAGACATAATCATATACTTTGTCTTTTCGGGATTTACTTCCAAACCGATCGCTTTACTTGCTTCAAGTAAAATTCCCGTGTTTTCCCTAATCGTTTTTGGATTTTCTCCTAACACATTCACGTCATCCGCATAGACAAGAAGCTGATGTAACCCGTTCAATTCCAAACCCTGCCTGTTATCCTGAACTTTCCTAATGGCATATTCTAAAGCGAAGTTAAAAAGTAAAGGTGATAGTGCATCTCCCTGCTTTAGCCCGCAGTGAATTGGAAAAGCATCAGATAGAAACTGACCTATACGGACTCTGCTGTATGTTTCACTGAGACACATTTTAATTAATCGAACTAGTTTCTTGGGAATACCAAAAATAAGCTACTAAAATAAAAAAAAAAATTAAAATATGTACGATAATCAAGGTAACGTGCTAGTTCAGAAAAAAAAAATAAGTTTTGAAATTTTAAACCTTCACAAACCCGTTTTCATTCTCTTTAATTGTCATTTTCATTGCAATTTAAATGTTTTGTTTTACTTACGATCAAATCAGTATTTTTATCTTAATAGTAGGCCTACTTATGAGAAAGCAGCGGAATATCAGGAGAAAATGAACATATACCTTTTGATTAAGATTGGCAGTTACGTGTGTTCACAGTATTTAGTATCAGTAGTTACTGAGAGACTGATGCGATTATTTTTTGCATTGCACGGAGTGGAGAGGTCAATCTGCGAGTGCATTAACAGCTGTCACTAGACTGCAAGCTGTGTGAGCATTTCTCGGAATAAAATAATTAGTGAAATTCTAGTTATTCCCTGCTTAATGACCTCCAACTGATTTAAGTTTAATGAGTCTGCGTAATAAATCCAGCATTCTGCATAAAGTTTGTAATTCGTTTTTGCATCTTCCCTCAGCAGTTTACTTTCTTTAATCCAAATTATGCATGTTTTAAGTATGAAACATTTAATATTACACACCAGTACATTAGAGTGCATTAAGCTGGTTTTACTGCACTGCCGCACTAATTTTCTGTACTTCAATTAAGCAGCCTACACTTCAATGGACGCGCCACTATTTGATGTATAACATAATGGGTATATCTTTCATATAATTTTTATACACATATCCTTGGCGTATTAATGCGGCTTTGCCCTACAATTCATTTGTGGCAAATGGAACTAATCCTGCGTTTTAACTTATTCTCTACAGAGAAATAAACATAGATAACAACTGTGTACGCAGTAATTAAGTCGGAGTTTTCACGCTGCTTATAAAGAAAAAAAAAACATAACGGATGTCACTAGAATGGCACATAATTTTTATTATAAGTTTTACGTCCTTCAAAACAATTTACTACCGTACGTTTATAGTGTTGCAAATTTTATTATTATTATTATTATTATTATTATTATTATTATTATTATTATTATTATTATTGATTATGTCTCGTGACGAGAATATTGTACGAAATGGAAATATAAAAATTCGAAATTTATCTTTTGAAGAGGTGGAGAAGTTCAAATATCTTGGAGCAACAGTAACAAATATAAATGATACTCGGGAGGAAATTAAACACAAAATAAATATTGGAAATGCCTGTTATTATTCGGTTGAGAAGCTTCTATGGTCCAGTCTCCTGTCAAAAAATCTGAAAGTTAAAATTTATAAAACAGTTATATTACCGGTTGTTCTTTATGGTTGTGAAACTTGGACTCTCACTTTGAGAGAGGAACATAGGTTAAGGGTGTTTGAGAATAAGGTGCTTAGGAAAATATTTGGAGCTAAGAGGGATGAAGTTACAGGAGAATGGAGAAAGTTACACAACACAGAACTGCACGCATTGTATTCTTCACCTGACATAATTAGGAACATTAAATCCAGACGTTTGAGGTGGGCAGGGCATGTACCACATATGGACGAATCCAGAAATGCATATAGAGTGTTAGTTGGGAGGCCGGAGGGAAAAAGACATTTAGGGAGACCGAGATGTAGATGGGAAGATAATATTAAAATGGAGTTGAGGGAGGTGGGATATGATGATAGAGACTGGATTAATCTTGCTCAGGATAGGGACCAATGGCGGGCTTATGTGAGGGCGGCAATGAACCTCCAGGTTACTTAAAAGCCAGTAAGTAAGTATTATTATTATTATTATTATTATTATTATTATTATTATTATTATTACTCCAATAAAATATTTAGACTATAATATAGCTAGTTACTGTATTCCTCTGATTGAGGTTCTGGCTGATAGTTATATCTATTATCAGGCAGTACATCTCACTTGACGATATGTGTCAAAGGAAGAACAATTGATGACCTGATACTCTAAATGTGCCAAGTGCCAAACAACTTTCTGTGATTTGGATGGAGAACACAGTGCCAAATGCATGTTAAGATACCTAAAATAACGTCTTTTGTCGCAGGAATGAGTCACTTACAGTTGAGTTTTCTATTATTAAGTTTTATGCTCTTCAAAACAATCACTACTTTTAACGTGTTGTAAATTATATTAAAGTTTATAGTTTCCTGAACTATTATTCGACATACTTAAATGAAATCATTTAATTTTCACCAAAAAAAAAAAAAAAAAGGAGATGGATTTTCGTTTTGTGGATGACACAATAAATGTATTTTCTGTAATGCCAGAAATTAAGACAAATTCTGCAGTGCTTGGTAAAAGTGACATAAGTCAGTTTCCACAAACCTTTTTTGATAATTTATTGACAACTTACGGAACATCTGCTCGCTTGGAAAAAAATACATAAGTATTTCTCCCATTACAATAATTCATACAGACAGAAAAAATCAAATCGACATAAACCAGTGTAAATTGTCAATAAATTATCAAAAGAGGTTTGTGGAAACTGACTTATGTCACCTTTCCCGAGCACTGCAGAATTGTAGGTATGAATTTACATAAAGAAGAGCTACTTTGTCATTATTTTAAGAGTTTATTAAATGCAGTTTTTTTTAACGTTTGTTCATATACTTTAAATGTGTTAACTTCTTGGAACAAGTTCACGCTCTTCAAAATAATTCACTATTTTCATCATGTTGCAAATTGTATTAAAGTTTCTAGCTTATTTTAATAATAATAATAATAATAATAATAATAATAATAATAATAATAATAATAATAATAATAATATTTATTCTGGCGAAGTTAAGGCCATCAGTCCTTCTCTTCCACTTAGCTAGAAACAAAAGAAGCTGATACAATTTTACAATTTTACTGAATTAATACTCAAAACATAGTACTCAAATGAAATCAGGATGAGTGTTGCAGAAGCGGAAGGAGTATCAGCACCATTAATTCAAAGAAGCTTCTGAGATTTAAAAGGCGAAGTGACAACTTCTCAAGAGAATATTGATTACCTGATACCGATGAAACAAAAGGTGGAACATTAAGGCCATAGCAGAAAACAAGTCTGCTTTTACTTTATTTAGCAAGACCATCTGCAATACACATAAGTTTTTTTTTTTTTTTTTTTTTTTTTTCATTTCTTTATTCAGTAAACACTTGAAATTTTCCACGTGTTACTTATCAGTAAAATTAAACTGCTGCTCAATTGAGAATCAGTGATTGCATTTACTGATCAGTAATAACTTTCAGCCCTAAATTATCATTTATAAGATTCTATTGATTTTTATTCAACTGACTCAATGTAGAAACACCAGTATAAAGTTACTTCCAAGTTCCTTTTTTGAAATCTTTACCAACTTGGGTGATGCCGATATCCCTACTTAAACACTATCTCAACTCTCAACATCTTTATTTATCTTAAAGGCGACAAGTTTGTTGTTGCGATTTTTCACTGCCAAACTGAGAGAGCCAGAAAATGAGAAACAATGGAAACACTTTACAAGGGTCCCGATAGTTATGCAGGTGTTCAAATATTTCCTGTAGTTAGGTAGCTTGAAAATCCATCACCAGCCTCGAAGTGGCGGGTAAGATGGTCTCTTACAGCACTCAGAATTTTATCAGTTAGTATTCCTCTGACAACAGTACACACGCCGGCGTAACGCTTTACATCCGGCGCTAGCTGGGGGATATCAATTATCAAGTCTTTGTGTCTCTCAAACCATGTGCCGCCACATGGAATAATGTGTTTGGAAATGTTATATAAGGTTCCAGCTGTAAATTGTTCAGTTAGGGACAGTTTCTGTCCGAAGAGAGCCAGGTCCTGTGATATTTATGGTGGAAAAACTCCGAGACACACATATTCGAAGCAGTTCGTTTTCACTTGTTATAATTCCACTATTGCTCCGTTATTGACGTTATCACTTATCGTGTCTGAAGGTCTCTGTAATTGGAAAAGGACTTTTAAATAAATGTTGTTATAGTTCTCCACGAAGACTTCTTGTTTGAACTGTTCTGTGGCTACACAGATTATGGTTTATTTACTCAACACACGCGTCTCCTTGTTTCGTAACTTTTGTTTCAGAATTTATGATAAATATTACTGTAATCGTTTTACGGCTAAAGGATGTCTATCGAATTGAAAGCTGGGCTAATACACTCAACTATAATCTTTTCGCTGTAAGAAAAATCCTAATGTAAACAATAGCACGTGGTTGAAGTGAGGCTTCATTGGCCACTGTCTGGCGCCAAAGATTCTTAGTATGTGTTCCCGCCTACTGTTGTACATTCTGTTTAATGTTAAACATTTCCCGTACTCATCAAGTACGGTAGGCCTAACCTCACTACTATGCGTTCGTTTGCTTACAAAACATTTACTTTATAATTACTGTAATTAAATTATCACATAACTTATTATATACGTTTAAGACTAATTGTTTTTCCGCTTTTCAGAGGGTTTCCAATCTTATGACTAATAACCACACACACACACACACACACACACACACACACACACACACACACACACACACACACACACACACACACACACACACACACACACACACACACACCGAGGATGCAGAAGCCATACTTCAAGTACCACGTGCTTACGTGAACAACTACGAGCTCAAGTTACGCCAGCTTGTTACACGAACAAACTACCTCGGTATTACTGTTGGTATTCATCCGCGTTCGTAGTACATAACAAAATATAAAAGTAGCTTTTCTTTTACATAGCGTTTTAAATATGAGTGAAATTATATATTTCATCGTATTTAACAACTAGAATTCAATTTTTTACTTTCAAATAATACAAGATTATGGTTTCCAAATAAGAACTATATTTTCCTGCGTCATTTGAGTGTTTCGACTGGGAGCCAATCACGGGTATGACAGCAACGTGCTTATGTTTACATTAGGATTTTTCTTACAGCGAAAACAGTCTGCTTCCAGATCTCTCCGTTTTGGAGAATTGTCATAATGTTTTTAACCCGATGTAGAAGCAACGCTAACGCTAAAAGTATCGTTATGTTAAATATCTCTTACACATTCACTTATCCATAAGCTCACACGTCCATTTGCTTACTCTATCTCTAATGCTTTCTCTCACACTGTAGTCATTCGTCATCGTTTATTCATTCATTTACACATTCATTTATTCACTCGCTTGTGCGTACACTTATTCACTCGCTCACGCTATTCATTTAACTACTTGCTTATATGTTCATTGATTAATTCGCTAAAACTGTCACGTATTTCACTAGTTTACACTCATTCGTTCACTGAATCACATGCTCATTCGTTCACTTCCTTACACTCTCCTTAATTCACTGAATCACACCCTGATTCATTCACTCATACTCTAATTATTCAATTACTTAATTATACGCGCACTCTTTCAATAGGTCATACATCATTCACTCGCTTACAATCTCATTAATTAACCGAATCACACTCTGAATCACACGCTCACTCATTCAGTCACTGACATTCTCAATCGTTCACTCACTCAGTCACACGTTCATTATTTCACTGAATAACACGCTTATTTTATTAGGTCGCTCACGCTCTCAAACTTCCACTCACCGACACTCTTACTCATTCACTCACCAACACTCATACTCTTTCTCATTTAGTCACTCACTCATACTCTTTCTCATTCAGTCACTCACTCATACTCTTACTCATTCATTCACTCATATTCTTACTCATCCACTCATTAATACTTTTACTCATTCAGATCCTTACTCAGTCACTCACTCTCTCACTCGATCATTCACTCACTCACATTCTCGCTCATTCACTCACTCACTCACTCATATTCTCACTCAGTCACACTTTCACTCGCTCACGCTCCCACTCTTTTACTCACTCATGTTTTTACTAATTTACTCACTCATACTCTTACTCATTCACTCACTCATACTCTTACTCATTCACTCACACACTCTCGCTCATTCACGCACTTACTTATACTCTCGCTCATTTACTCACTCATACTCTTACTCGGTAATTCACTCATACTCACATTTTCACTCATTCACACTCTCACTTATTCAGTCACTCATACTCTTACTCATTCACTAACTCATACATTCATTCTCACTCACTCACACTCTAGTTCAATCACTCACTAACATACTTGCTCATTCACTCACTCACACTCTAGTTCATTCATTCACTCACATTCTCGCTCATTCACTCACACTTTAGTTCATTCACTCATTCATTCACAGATCCACACAAACTCTAGTTTTTCACTCACTTACACTCTAGTTCATTCACTCACACTCTAGTTTATTCATTCACTCACACTCTCGTTCATTCACTCATTCACACACCCATTCGCACTCTAGTGTTTCACTCACTCACACTCTAGTTTATTCATTCACTCACACTAGTTTATTAATTCACTCACACTCTCGTTCATTCACTCATTCACACACCCATTCGCACTCTAGTTTTTCACTCACTCACACTCTAGTTTATTCATTCACTCACACTCTCGTTCATTCACTCATTCACATACTCACTCACACTCTAGTTCATTCACTCATTCACACACTAGTCAATTCATTCACTCACACTTTTACTCAGTCACTCATACTTTCACTCATTCACTCACACTCTCACTCATACTTTTACTCATTTACTCATATTCTTACTCAGTCATATTCTCACTTACTCACCCACTCTCACCCATTCACTTCCGTGCCTTCACTCAGTCACCGACACTCTTAATCATTCACTCACATGTTCATTCATTTACTGATTCATACTCTTATAAATTAGTTAATTAACTCTATTAAACAGTCATTTATTCCACTTATTCTGTCGCACACTCAAGTACTTACAGTAATAATTCTTTCATTTCTTTTCATACGTTTACATAGCTACTCATGCGACACGGCTCTTAAGTAATAATTCACGTTATTCATTTATTCGTTCTCTAATTTACTCACCTTCACGAGAACTTATTCATTGACAACACACTATATTTAATTTGTTCCCTCTTTCACATAATAATTCAACTCGTTCAACAATTTAAAAGCTCATTAATTCATTCATTATTGTTGTTCATCAACTGTGAGTTAGGAATCTTTCTCTCGAATGGAACCAGAATTCGATACCCATCAGAACCTCGGGTATTCATGGTTGTAAAGATAGCTTTAAGTTTCCTCTGCCCGATACTTCATATTGCCAGCTTGTCGACTGTGAATAGTTATTATAGTTTAAGCGACTCTGCCTACCTTCTGAATCCAGTGGCGGCAGTCGGTGATGTATGATTATCAGAACGCGCATGTTATGTGTGACTTGCTAACCATTAAAATTTCTCCCTTGGGGCACAAGCGGAAGAACAGAGCTCGACAGAATTTCCTCGGCGTGAGGTGATGTGTGTTTATCATTTCAATTGATAAAGCAAGTACCATTCCGTCGGACGCCTTCTCCTTATATAGCTATTCACAGAGCCCCATTGGCTTGTCACTTATATAAGGAAGAGGCGGTCGGCACTAAATGGACACATGGTAACTTATATTGTTTGCATTGTGAAATATTACGTGGTATTGCCCTCGGAACAAGAATAATTATTGTGCTACGACAAGTGAATAACATCCATTCATGCATGTTGGTGACTTATATTTTTAAAAAGTTGCGACAGTCGGCCGGCGCATGCGTATAAATAACTAATGCGGCATTTTAATATCAGGTCCCGAGACATAAATTTTATATACAAAAAATTAAGATCAAACAAAGTTTAAAAAAATTTTGTTGTTTTAAATTTTAAATGTTGCGGATTGTTTGTGACAATAACGGACCATCCTAATCTGTTAGTTTTACCTGCCTACCGCGGTGCGCGCAATGTCTAAGGCGCTGCTTTAATGCCGTGCAGAAGTCACGGTCGCAGCTTCGAATCCCGTTTAGGACATGGGTGTTTGTCCGTTGTCAGTTCATGACAGAGTACCACTCCACCCCACGACGTGAGGGTCTCATTTTCTGTCCTTGAACAGCTGTGGACTTTGACTGTTGTTTGTCATAATCATCAGCATTAGATGGACAAAACGCTAAAGTTACAGTTGTCATCATTATCATCACAAGGTAAACAAAGGCCTCAAGTTAGTCATCATCACCCTGAGTTAAAGAACACGAGTAACAATTATCACGAGTTAAATCCTAGAATGATCATCACCACAATCATAATCATCATGACATAAACACTCGTTGTTACAGTCACCATCATAAGATGAATTAAACGCTGACGTTAAGCATGAAATGAACATAACGTTTAAATTTGAGTAATTAATCACTATCGTTGTGGGATCAATAACGTCACTATCATGAGTTGACAAAAAAAATTACACTTGTTGTTACTATCGTATAGAAACAACATCCTCGAGTTAGTCATCATTTTTATGAGATGAACAAAATTATAAATTTACAGTTGTCTTGATAATAAACACCACCCTCAAGTTACAGTCACCATTTTGAGATAAACAAAGCAATAAAATTACAGTAGTCATTATGAGATAAACAACATTGTTAATGTAGAGTCACCATCATGAGGTATACAACATCCTCAATTACAGTAGCCATCATTAAATAAAAAGAACAATCAAGTTACAGTACATTAGTCATTATGAGATAAACAACACGATACAGTAGTAATTATGATATAAACAACATTGTCAATTTAGAGCCACCAACATAAGATAAACAATACCCTCAAGTTACAGTAACCATCATTAGATAAACAGAACCATCAAGTTACAGTACTGTAGTCATTATGAGATAACACGATACAGTAGTCATTATGATATAAACAACACTGTCAATTTAGAGCCACCAACATAAGATAAACAATACCCTCAAGTTACAGTAACCATCATTAGATAAACAGAACCATCAAGTTACAGTACTGTAGTCATTATGAGATAACACGATACAGTAGTCATTATGATATAAACAACATTGTCAATTTAGAGCCACCAACATAAGATAAACAATACCCTCAAGTTACAGTAACCATCATTAGATAAACAGAACCATCAAGTTACAGTACTGTAGTCATTATGAGATAAACAACACGATACAGTAGTCATTATGATATAAACAACATTGTCAATTTAGAGCCACCATCATGAGATAAACAATACCCTCAAGTTACAGTAACCATCATTAGATAAACAGAACCACCAAGTTACAGTACTGTAGGCATTATGAGATAACACGATACAGTAGTCATTATGATATAAACAACATTGTCAATTTAGAGCCACCAACATAAGATAAACAATACCCTCAAGTTACAGTAACCATCATTAGATAAACAGAACCATCAAGTTACAGTACTGTAGGCATTATGAGAAAACACGATACAGTAGTCATTATGATATAAACAACATTGTCAATTTAGAGCCACCAACATAAGATAAACAATACCCTCAAGTTACAGTAGCCATCATTAGATAAACAGAACCATCAAGTTACAGTACTGTAGTCATTATGAGATAAACAACACGATACAGTAGTCATTATGATATAAAGAACATTGTCAATTTAGAGCCACCATCATGAGATAAACAATACTCTCAAGTTACAGTAGCCATCATTAGATAAACAGAACCATCAAGTTACGGTACTGTAGGCATTATGAGATAACACGATACAGTAGTCATTATGATATAAACAACATTGTCAATTTAGAGCCACCAACATAAGATAAACAATACCCTCAAGTTACAGTAGCCATCATTAGATAAACAGAACCATCAAGTTACAGTACTGTAGTCATTATGAGATAAACAACACGATACAGTAGTCATTATGATATAAAGAACATTGTCAATTTAGAGCCACCATCATGAGATAAACAATACCCTCAAGTTACAGTAGCCATCATTAGATAAACAGAACCATCAAATTACAGTACTGTAGTCATTATGAGATAAACATCACGATACAGTAGTCATTATGATATAAAGAACATTGTCAATTTAGAGCCACCATCATAAGATAAACAATACTCTCAAGTTACAGTAACCATCATTAGATAAACAGAACCGTCAAGTTACATTACTGTAGTCATTATGAGATAAACAACACGACACATGATATGATATAAAGAACATTGTCAATTTAGAGCCACCATCATAAGATAAACAATACCCTCAAGTTACAGTAACCATCATTAGATAAACAGAACCATCAAGTTACATTACTGTAGTCATTATGAGATAAACAACACAACACATGATATGATATAAAGAACATTATCAATTTAGAGCCACCATCATAAGATAAACAATACTCTCAAGTTACAGTAGCCATCATTAGATAAACAGAACCATCAAGTTACATTACTGTAGTCATTATGAGATAAACAACACGACACATGATATGATATAAAGAACATTGTCAATTTAGAGCCACCATCATAAGATAAACAATACCGTCAAGTTACAGTAGCCATCATTAGATAAACAGAACCATCAAGTTACAGTACTGTAGTCATTATGAGATAAACAACACGATACAGTAGTCATTATGATATAAAGAACATTGTCAATTTAGAGCCACCATCATGAGATAAACAATACCCTCAAGTTACAGTAGCCATCATTAGATAAACAGAACCATCAAATTACAGTACTGTAGTCATTATGAGATAAACAAAACGATAAAGTACAGTAGTCATTATGTAATAAATAACACCAAGTTACAGTTATGATGGGATAAAAAATACTGGTAGGTTACAGTCAACATAATGAGATAAACAACATCCTTAAGTTACAGTCGCGATAATCATGAGATAAAAAACACCATCAAGTTACAGTAGATATTATAACATAAAATAATCACAGGTTACAGTCATCATGGAATAAAAAGCACTCTCAGGTTTTTATCAGCAGCCTAAGATAAACAACATTCTCAGGTTATAATCATTTTTAGATGGATCTAAGTAACATCATCAAGTTACAGAAGGTTAGTAATTATGAGTTATGTCCTAAACAAAACCAAATTACATTCATCATTATAAGATAAATAATGTCCTTAATCTGGCAGTCATCACCATAAGTTAACAACGGTCATAAATTGCAGTTACTGTGCATAAACACCTTTAATTTACAGTTATCATCAAGGGAAACAGTCTTAAATTACAGTCATCCCATGAGATAATTATTCGAGATACAGCCGTTGTTGTTGTTATTATTATTATTATTATTATTATTATTATTATTATTATTATTATTATTATTATTATCACTCGAAGTTACAGTGATCATGATTATTATAATGAGATAAATAACATTTTAGTTAGTCACCATAACCTTGAAATAAACAAATTCCTTAAGTTTGCAGTCACAATCCTGGATAAACAACATCCCAAAGAAAAGTCATCATTATGAATAAACAAAATCCTTTTGGTACAACTTCATCTTCATAGCACGAAATAAACGGAACATCTAACTTAGTCATTATCATCATGAGATAGTATACCTTATTTTATTAAACATAATTAGATACAAAAGTACCCTACATAAATTGAAGTCATTATCATCATGAGTTAAATTCAGTACTAGAGATACAGTTGTCATCTTGAGTCAAATCGATCACCTTACATTCACCATGAAGTAAACAAAACACACAAGTTAATCATTATTCAGTTTATATCGAAGTTAGATACAAAAAGAGAATAAATGTATCTACTCCTACTCACAAGTTTGATCTCCACGCTGATTGGTATCACATTCCAGTCTCATGGATTTCCCATCAATTTCCATGGAAACCAATAAGAGAACTGGGAAGTTAGTAGGTACTATTAATATCTCACAGATGTTAAACACATACATGTCGTTTTTACGGTATAATTAAAGGGAACTCGACCACGAAACGCAAATACAATGCGTCACGACTTAAATTTGTGTCTGATTCGGTACTGTTAAAATGAAAATGTTATCTGAAAGGATCTCAGGATGCACTTGTCTGTTAAGACATCATGAACACACGTTGCGTGTTTACATCGCTTCCTCAGAAAGCGTTACTGTGGATTTCTCAGTGTTTATTTTCCACTAACACTGTCCAGGTACTAAGTAATTACATTAACAAACTTTCCGAAACAATAAGAAAACCGTTCACATGAAGATCGAGCAAGGTGTTATCACGAATTATTATTACCAACTTTTGTAGAATATCCCTAGGCATTATACCGCTCTAATTTGAATACTAATGAATTTTCTTTGTAAGCATGACGATGCCACGAAATAATGAACATTTTACTGCATAAGATTACACGATAATAAGAAAGCAATGTTAAGAGTCAAAGCAGGGCTGGACAAATTGCCAAAAATAAAAGTTGCTGCCCTATTTATTTCCTGCGTCATTGCATGACTAAATATAGGTTCTCCTTCCTTGTCGATGATGGCTCGAAGGAGAGTTTTTTTTTTTAACGAATCCAACATACAGATTTCCCTTTCCTTCTCCTGATAAAGGACTGGGTAGTAGCTCTCGGTAATGGGTCCAACAGACAGGTTTCTCTTTCCTTTTTCCTGATGATGGATTGGAGAATAGCTCTTGGTTCCAATAGACAAGTTCTCATATTCCTAATGGTGGACTAGAGAATGTCCCTTGGTAACGGATCCAGTAGATAGACTTCACTTTCCTTTCCCTGGTGATGGACTGAAGAAAAGGTCTCGTCCACACCTGTGGAGTAACGGCTAGCACGTCTGGCTGCAAAACCAGGTGGCCCGGGTTCGATTCCCGGTTGGGGCAAGTTACCTGGTTGAGGTTTTTTCCGGGGTTTTCCCTCAACCCAATATGAGCAAATGCTGGGTAACTTTCGGTGCTGGACCCCGGACTCATTTCACCGTCATTATCACCCTCATATCATTCAGACGCTAAATAACCTGAGATGTTGATACAGCGTCGTAAAATAACCTACTTAAAAAAAAAAGAAAATGTCTCGGTAACGGATCCAATAGACAGCTTCTCCTTTTCCTGATGGTGAACTGAAGAAAAGCTCTTGTCAACGGATCCTCTTTGCTTTTGCTGATGACGGTCTGAAGAAGAGCTCTTGGTAACAGATTCGACATATTCCCTTTTTCTTTTCCTGATGACGTACTGAAGAATAGATCCTGATAACGGATCCAATGGACAGGTTCCCCTTTCCTTTTCCTGGTGATGACTGCAGAATAGCTCATGCTAATGGATCCAATAGACAGGTTCCTCTCTCATTGCTTTACCTGATAATGGATTGAAGAATACGGATCCAACAGACAGATTCTCCTTTTCCTAATGGTGGATTGTAGAATTGTTTTTGGTAACGGATCCAACAGACAGGTTCTCATTTTCTTTTCCAGATGATGTCTGGAGAATAGATCTTGGTAATGGATCCAACAGACAGGTTCTCTCTCATTGCTTTCCTGGTAATGGATTAAAAATAGAGCTTGGTAACGATCCAACAGACAGATTCTCCTTTTCCTCATGATAGACTAGAGAATAGCTCTTAGTAATGGATCCCACAAGCAGGTCTCCTCTCATTGCTTATCTGATAATGGATTGAAAAACAGCCTTTTTTAATTAATTAAGTAAACTTTATTGTACATAAATACATTGATCGGCAGAAGGATAAGGGTGTCATTCTTGATCCCACAATCCGTTTCGAGATGCACGAGCAACATCCACAAGAGGTGTGTCGTGAAAAACAAGTCATATATGAGCCTTGTTGTCAGCATCTTGGAGCACAATACCACATCACATATTGGATAGTTTTTGGGCTCATGTTCGGTGCCCGTGGCACGATCCCACGAGAAACTTTAAATCAACTTAAACAATTTAAAATTTCTGATGCAACGATTGATGCCGTAGGATCTCATGTGTTACAATCATCCTTAGCTATAATTAGTAATCATTTGTACCCAACAAACTTTTATTGTAAATGATTCCCTATGTTTTCATATCATTTATCTTAATGTTTTCTTTTTCCTTTCAAATTGTCACACAATTGGTTTTCATGATTATTCTTTATGAATTGATTAGTAGGCCGATCTATTCGAACCCTTATTTAGGGCGGCTTTTTTATTAAAAAATATTGTAAATAGTTGTGAATAACGGGAACAAAAAAAAAAAAAAAGAAGGAAATAACTTGACACTTGTTTATGGATGTTGCCCACTGGAAATCCCAAAAGAACTCTATAATCTCATATCACAATGCCGATAAGAAAATAGCTCTTGATAATGATCCAACGGACAGATTCTCCTTTTCTTGATGGACTGGAAAATAGCTCTTGGTTAACGGATCCAACACACAGGTTCCCAGGCTGGAGAATAGCTTTTGGTAACAAATCCAACAAATTGGCTTCCCTTTCCGTTTCCTGATGATAGACTGAAGAAGAATTCTTGAGAACGGATCCAACAGACAGTTGTCTTGTTGATAGACTAGAGAATAACTGTCGACAGTGGAGCCAACAGTCAGTTGTCTTGTTGATAGACTAGAGAATAACTGCCAACAACGGAGCCAATAGACAGGTTCCCCTTTCATTGCTTTTTCTGATAACTGACTGAACAATAACTTTTCGTAAAAATTCTAAGAGACGGGTTTGTCAAGTGCAACGTGAAATTACGAGTCTAATCGGTCACTCCTAAGCTACGTCGATGGCAGATTCCCCCCTTTCTGCCATTTCTGATGAGGAAACAGGTACGCAGCTTCGAAACCTTATATATTTTTACATCTGTGACAGATGCTGAAAAACAACAATTTCGCATCAGATTGGGCATCTTGAAAGTCTGTGATTGTAATAATTGGATACATTCCGTGAGATCAGCCAAGATACAACTCGCATTTGAAGTTCGTAGAATCTGTTTGTAATATAAAATCAAATAAGGAATATGTAGTGCATATTCCTTACTGTAATGCAGATTGTCAAAAGCCTAGGACTGAGATCGCGTGCTCGTGGGAGTGGAGTCGTTGTTTTGTAGGTAGCGAGTTCGCAAGGTGGCTGCCGGATAGGGGAAGCCCCCAACTACTGCAGCCTTATTGCCACTTATGCTGGGGCCCAATTTACCTGTCTGTCGGCCTTCTTACTTGACATGTTCGTGTGCTAAGTTGATACCCCCTCCTCCCTCAGTGCTATATAAGCACCCTACCCACCTGCTCTTTCTGTGTGATGTACTGGTGGGAAGGATTTAAATAATGGTGATACCATAGACACAAGAGGGATCACACTTCACCAATTATTTCGCTCAAGGCGTCTCGAAAATCAAATGGCCGAAACTAAACATGTACGGCGTTTTTGGAATTTCTATATTAAACACTCGTTTTAAATCGTCAGCTGGATTAGCTAAGTTGGTGGAATGGCACTCTGCGGAGTGAAGGATTTCGGGTTCAAAACCAAGTAAAGGATGCATTTTTCATTTTAGTAGTAACTTCTACAGCGGCTTCGCGATCCACTCAGTTTTCTGTAAAATTTAGTATCTTCTAGTGGTTTCCGCGAGTGTCATTAGACCTGATTTTTTTCAAGTTTTTTTACTTGGTTATTTAACGACACTGTATCAACTACTAGGTTATTTATCTTCGCTAGGTTTGGTGGTAGTGATACGGTATTTGGTGAGATGAGGCCGAGGATTCGCTATAGGTCACCTCACATTCGCCTTACGGTTGGAGAAAACCTTGAAAAAAAATGCAATCAGATAATCAGATCAAGCGGGAATCGAACCTGCGTCCGAGTGTAACTCCGAATCGACAGACAAGCACCTTAGCCGACTGAGCTACGCCGGTGACTGGTTTTTGAACTTGAAAAACCTCAGAATATGATTACCTAATTTTAAGAGCCATTGAAAGGAAGTAAAACTACACTCTGTTTCTGGAATCTGTGGAGTAAATCGACGCAATTGGGGTGGAGCCTATGACAAGCGAATGGACGGAGCCTATCAGTGTGGCAGTGTATTGCGGGCTGCATCGCCTCACGGCCGCTAAGGGGTAAGATGCGCGGAGCAGAAGGTGATAGGTAAGGCGTGGCATTTTAGACGCTTGTCTTCAATCAGTACTTTCCCCCAGAGCGGTCATTGGACTGGTCCCCTCCATTCACCACTTAGCAAAGAAATTGTTTCGGTTTTTATACACCACAGATTCCAGAAACGGAGTATAGTAGTTCCGTGTTGTAAAGTTACAGCTCGTGAAAGAACTGTGTCCTGAATGAGCATCTTATTCTCAGACACTCTTAATATCTGTTCCTCTCTCAAAGTGAGAGTCCAAGTTTCATAACCATAAAGAAAACCGGTAATATAACTGTTTTATAAATTCTAACTTTCAGATTTTTGAAGCAGACTAGATGACAAAAGCTTTTAGACCGAATAATAACAGGCATTTCCCATATTTATTGTGCGTTTAATTTCCTCCCGAGTGTCAATTACATTTGTTACTGTCGCTCCAAGATATTTTAATTTTTCCACCTCTTCAAAGGATAAATCTTCAACTTATATACTTTCATTTCGTACAATATTCTGGTCACGAGAGACAATCATTTACTTTGTCTTTTCGCAATTTACTTCCAAACCTATCGCTTTACTTGCTTCTAGTAAAATTTCCGTGTTTTCACTAATCGTTTGTGGATTTTCTCCTAACATATTCACGTCATCCGCATAGACAAGAAACTGATACATAATGATGTTCTTGTTGAAGAAAAGAAATTAGAATTACTAACAAGACACATGTGGAAATAAAATAATTTACTTCGCACCGAAAATGAATATGGGAAGTTCTTTTCTTTCGATTTCAAACAAGACGCATTTTTTGTCAACCAAACAGCAAGACTTACAAAAAAATAATAATTTTTCTCTTCATTTCCGTAGAGGCAAGAATTATACTAATTTGTTTAGACATTCGAAGTTCTCAATATCTTTGAATGCTTAATTGCCTATATATAGCCTATAGGCTAATCTGAGTGTTCTGACACAAATTGTTTGGAGATAAATGGCCTGTATCATTCCATTTGTCGCTTTACTTTATTTTCATAATCATCATCATTTGTGGGACTGTTGTCCTTTTAAGTTTAGCCTTGACCTCCTCTAGACCAATCATTTCTCTCCAGTGCCTCTGTCTATCTCTTTATCACTGCTTCAGCAAGATCATCCTGGACATCATCTCACCATCATTGCTTGGATTCCCGTCTGGGTTACAAAGGAATTTGTTGTGGTGGTCAAAGCATGCATGGGTGGTTTTCGCAGAGTGCTCACGTTGACCCTCACCACTATCATTCAACTAATACTCCACAATCACCCTCAATATGTGAGGCCACGAGCCAGGCCTTCAGAATAAAATAGAAAATTAGCTGAAAGCTGTACACATTCATATTTAGTAAAACCTATTTTTTATTGGGTTGTTTTACGACGCTGTATCAACATCTAGGTTTTTTAGCGTCTGAATGAGATGGTGATAATGCCGGTGAAATGAGTCCGGGGTCCAGCACTGAAAGTTACCCAGCATTTGCTCGTATTGGGTTGAGGGAAAACCCCGGAAAAAACCTCAACCAGGTAACTTGCCCCGACCGGGATTCGAACCCAGGCCACCTAGTTTCGCGGCCAGACGCGCTGACCGTTACTCCACAGGTGTGGACAGTAAAACCTATTAATAATATCAGTGACGACATAAGCATCATAATTCAAATTCTGTAAATCTCAATTCGTTCTGATTCTCCAATTCCTTCGTTATAAGTAGGTCGATAAACGGCATTAAGATATTTGGATCACTTGAGGAGACAAAGAGGAAGGCAGAAAATATGAAAGATTTGTTGAAAGATCTGAATGATGAATGATAAGTAGGTCCAAAAATGTTAAGCAATATTTTCCTTTCCCAGGTATTTAAAGCTGTAATTGCAAGTTCAGGTAATTTCCAGGATAGGGACCGATGGCGGGATTATGTGAGGGCGGCAATGAACCTGCGGGTTCCTTAAAAGTCACTTGTAAATAAGTACAGGGACATCATTTTATTTTTACTTCAATTTTTATTGTACCTGAGTTTTTGAATGTACTTCACTCCCACTCCTTCTACTAATGAAGTTCAATCGTCCTCCACACAAATCCAAGACCGCATATACAGTCATAGTAGCCTTACGGTCATAGTAAACAGTACGTTCCCAAAATATGTTCGCGTTTTCCAGTGATGAAAGAGCATTCAATATTCAGTCATTTTCGCACAGGTACTGTCGTCCATTTGCCTACGTCGTATCCCGGTTTCTCCCACGAGCTTTTATTCGCCAGCTGGTGGCTGGGCTGTCTTAGCTCTTTTCTGAGAATATTAATTTCTGTTAGGAATTGGACGTCTACGTAATATTATACAACTGTTTAAAATAACTTAAATAAAAGGGCCTCGTTAAGTAATTAACTGTCACGTGATTTCCTCCCTTTCTACGACCCTACGACAGTAGATAGCGTGTCTGAGTAATTTTATCTTTTCGGATTGGCAGAAGTGAAGATTGACTTCACAGTACGTAAGGTACTCTTTTAAAGAGTAGGTACAGAATTATTGCATCTAATTCCAATTACCAGTTTCGTTCTTCGTACTAGTAACTCATGTTGAAATATTTTGATAAACAAAAACCTAATGAAAATAATCAAACTCAAAAGCGCAATATTTCGTAGTTTACGTAAATGGATGAACTACTTTTCTTCCCTCCTATACCTATTGTAGTGATTTGTTTGTATATTACGCCAGTATCATCGAACTCCAGTCGTGGAAGGGGGTAACAAACGGAGTTGATGCAGAGGTATAGGCAAGTTAATATTAAAAATGTTAGTAAAAATAAAATGATGTCCCTGTATTTATTGAAGACCTGAGTTGTGATTCGGTTGAGAAGCATAAAAAGATTTTTTTTTGTTATCTTCATGACATTGAATTTTATTTCATTTATTTTTTTTCTGTCGACATGAACCAAGTTAGAACAATTTCATGTTTTGAGATACGTATCTATTCTTTTCGAATGTGGGACTTTGTTTGTAGAAATAGAAATATCGTCTTCTTGAAAGCTCTCTCAGGATGTAATAAATACCTCTTCCCCATCCAACACAAAAGCAACGTACCTACATAACAAGTTTACAAAACGTGGTCTTGCAAGGACAAGAATTTTTTCTGTTTATTCCTGTGTGTCCTGATGCCAATAGAAACTGTTTTGTAGCTAAAATCCTAAAGTAAAGCTTTGTACCTCCACATCAGCATGGGATTATCAGTAAATTGCTCTCCAGAGATGCAGTGGAGCACGCTACTATGGCGGAATCCCTTTTGAAGGTAACAATAGGGAGATGAGACCCTTGAAAGGGATGAAGTTCACAAGGGGCAGCTATTAAAAGTATAAACAGGTGTGCGGCAGGTTTGAGGCCGCGGAGGTCAACGAATTATGGAGAGGCTCTGGGGATGGTCAGGTCTCTCTCACTGACAAACACGCGCAAGGGGTTCTTAAACTGTGGTTAAGGAGACTCAGACGGTTCTGACTATTTAGTGCTGAAATAATTTGTACTTAAACTGAAGAAAAAAATCGAAATGTAGCCGTTTAACACATTATTGGACGTACTAGAAAACCCTGCAATAGCCTAATAATAATAATAATAATAATAATAATAATAATAATAATAATAATAATAATAATAATAATAATAATAATAATAATAAAACTAGTGCCATGTTTTCTTGAAAATGTTAGGCAAAAAATATAGGGTGGACCGCTCGAATGTACCTAATTTCAATTGTATGTGACTGGTAAACGGTTGAAGATAGAAACCTACAGTAACGTTTATATGAAAGGAAAACTGAACAAGTTTCGATATGCACATCACCATATCTCTACGTGAGCTCCAGCTGTCACTGTGACGATATCGAGGCGATGAACGATTTCTTGCCAAGCACGTTGGAGCATGTCTTCTGGAATGCTCTCAATAGCCTCTATGATGCGCTCCAGAAGATCACGAAGGTCTCTGACTGGAATGGCGTACACTTTATCTTTCAGAAAGAAATCGTATTGACGAATTCCACTCGTTTGGGTTTGTCATCCGGCTCCAGACGTTGCATTAACTGCACTTTGTATGCGTACAGTTTGAGACGTTTGTGGACAATTCGTTGCAATGTTGATTTTGGTACTTGAAATTCCCTCGAAGATCTTCTTAATGACTTCCGCGGGCTTCGCTCATACGCGGCTTGAACATTTGCAACCATTTCGTCGGATGTTCTACGACCACCACCATGCTTTTTCAACAGCGATCCTGTAGCTAAAAATGTATCGTGCCACTTCTTAATGCTTTTAGCAGTTGGAGCATCATGGTTAAACACTCGTCGATACTCCCTTTGAATTCTAACAATTATTTAAACTCCGCATATCACAACACAGTTTACGCTTTCATCTGCGGTGTCGCCATTTTGACAATCGATACAATCTACGAAAAGAAACCGTGTCTGCGCACCATCTACCGATAGGATTCGAAACTTGTTGAGTTTTCCTTTCATATAAACGTTACCGTAAGGTTCTATCTTCAACCGTTCACCAGTCACATACAATTGAAATTAGGTACATTCGAGCGGTCCACCCTGTATTCTACAATTAACAAAACAACAAAATATAGTAGGCGCTTGAAGATAAGTTCTTTGAAAAATAATGCCATCACGGAAGAGGTCAGTCATTGCATACTTCATTATATCTCTTATCAAAACCTACCCGGAATTATTTCAGTAACAACCAACTATATATTCAGCCCAGGTAGGTCTATTGGAATTCATGCCCTTGCATACTTCCGGAGTGTGAGGTCTGCTCGAAACCTCTCGACAAAGGTGATGGAACAAAAGTCCATTCTAATGGACATTTTTTCCACATTGCGAGACAAATTTTAGCGCTATAAGGATCGCAAACACTTTTAAGTGTCTTGTAACTTTTCGAAAAATACGAGTAATATTAGTACCTTCTAACGGTTTTACTAATAAAAACTTACACAACCGTTTAGTTGCCATATACGCATAGCTCGTGTATAAGTCTTGCGTACATTCCTGACTAATAATCACTATATGCATCATACATAACAATACAACTGTTATAGAACTACATCATAGTTTCGTCATTTCATTACGAAAGGCAAGAGAATAACTGATAGGCTATTCTTTATTGCATCCGATAGTGTGCGCTAGTGTGCCGCGGTAAGTATCGATAGTACAACTGGCCCTGATCGATCACCACGCTATATTTTGATCAAAGAGTACAGGTGCATGAATGTTATTCTAATTATTCTGTGCTCTTTGGTTTGTTCTTTTGTGGTTACAAGGCAACCATCGTAAAATGACAATCGACACGAACAGCTATTAGATATGCGGCCATTTTTTCTCTATCTACAACGCTTAAACAGACGATTTCGTGTCTATAACTACAGCAAAACAATTCTCCTGTATAGTTACACACTGCTTATACATCCATCGCTTATGCATGGTTTATTAGTAATGTTTTCTGTCCCAACGCTGCATAAATCTCGTATAAAAATTATACACGGTTTATTAAGTAGGCCTAAGGCCGTTAATTTTTTAATTCCGTAACAAAAATGATATTTGTAAGAAATAAATGTAATAACAAAAGTACATCTGTTAAATAGTACAGAAAAATTGTAATTATAAATATAAATTTTACTTGTTTGTGCTAGGGATAATATAATAATAATTATTATAATTATAATGGTAATAATAATAATAATAATAATAATAATAATAATAATAATCATTATTATTGTTATACAGGGTGATTCGGAACTTACGTTACAGAAGAATACAGTAGATAGAGGGTACCAAAACATATTCTTTTGTAACATAAGTTCTGAATCACTCTCTATAGAAGTTTGTATTTTTATAACTTTTCCAGCTCTATAAACTTTATTTATTTATTTGAATATACAATTTCTTGAACCCTATTTCACCCAAAGTACATTAAGGTTATAGTTATAACCTGAGTTTATATTATTATAATGGGAATTCATTTGATGTGGGTAACCCAGTCTTGCTACTTAAAATTAACATATACCTACCACAATAATTTGAATTATTTACAAGTTCTTAAATATATAACATATAAAATTACATTGACTTGGGTAACCCAGTCTCGCTACTTAAAATTAACACTTATATCTACTACAATAATTTGAATTATTTACACGTTCTTAAATATATTACATGTAAAATTACATAACTCTTTATAGCAGCACGTTTTTGTGAACACGTTGAATAGTGGTTTGTCATATATTACATTACAAAAATGTAAATGTCCGACCAAAATAAATCTTTTGTTTTCGAACACTGGACAATGAAACAAAAGGTGATCCACAGTTTGCTCTTCCTCACAGATACATGAATAGCCATTGTCCTTATGTAATTTAAATCATTCTAGATAAGACCCAAATTTCCCATAACCCGATAAAAATTGTGTTACTATAAAATCTGGTATAATTTGGTTGCTATTTAAGCACCTCTATAAACTTAATATATTATATTCCAGGACTATAAACCTCATAAATTATAGACAGTTGTGCAAATTGTCGCACTGCAGTCAAAATGACTCTGGACTCAAGAGAGCATTCCTATCGTATGAATTGTTATGTAGGCTTGCGTATGATTAGATCTTCAGTGCAAATTTTGATCCAAGTCTTCTGGATTGTAGTCTGGAGCTCTATGAAGCAAAGACACAAAGTGTACGAGCTATGTTTCAATGGACATACATCATCACAGTTATTAACATTAAATCTTCATATTAACTCCCCATCTCCTCTCTCACACGTAACACACCAGGAGAGAGAGAAAGTGAGAAAAAAACGAGCGTGCAATAATTCGAAAATGCAATCTGTTCCAGATGAGGCAAGCAACTGGCTACTGCTATCTTCCCTAGTTCCATTTCTCGAAGCAAAACATGGACTTACGAAAAGATAAAGAATGAGAAATCAAAAGTAGTTACGCCCCTCCGCTAATTACACGATCACGTTTCTAGCATTCCTTTTTGTTGTTCAGTTTTAATTCCACGGCCACCTTTTGAATTATTGCGTCTGCAAGTGCAATTATCAAGTGTGGTATTGCCTTCGTTTACTTTACGAAATTACAGTCAATGTGATATGGTTAAATAATATCGGCGGAGTATTATTCAACAAGTGCCGAGGCTTAAGTACCCTCAAATTCTCTCTCGTTCCCGCTTTGTGTGTATGTGAGACATGATCGCGAGAGTGGATTTCCGACAGTGAAATATTGGTGAACACCTTCTTTCGCGAGGTTTCGGCGCAATCATCCAGAACGTTTATCCAGTCTCTCTTTGAACAACGAGGCGTTGATTTCTAAACGCGAGAGTAGAAATTCTCAGTGATGGTAAAGATGCCATGACCTTCTTTTCTTGGGGTTGTGTGAAACATCTGAAAGGAACCAAGTTATAGTGAGGATCACGTAAGCGTAGTTCCTAAAAGTCTAATTTGGCCGTCTCTTCAGTGTTACCAATTATTACCAGATATCACCAAAGAGGGAAAAATCAAATGCTACGTACTATCATAATAATAATAATAATAATAATAATAATAATAATAATAATAATAATACAGTAGAACCTCTATTATCCGTAGTAATGAAGGGAATGGACTGAACGGTTAACCGAAAAAATCGGATAATCCGTACCATGAAAGATTTTGTAATTTCCTCCATTGCCTTGTATTTAACTCGCTATATAGTGGATCAGAAGTTCACTAATTTAAATCTGGTTATAAACGACGGGTTTTTAAAGGACAAGGAAGCCCTTTTTAATGACTGCCTCAGGAAAGACAGGAATAAAGGAGGTCTCATGTTGTAGATTTACAAACTTTTTTACTCTTTATCCTTGTTTTTTTATTAAATCTCGCAGTTGTAAATCCAATCTCGTGTTCTGATGCGAGATGAGCCACAGTTTCTCTTTCTCAAACCATTCAATTATCTCCTTTTTTTCGATACTTAGCACAACACGTTTTCTGTTAACACCCGTGGAAGACATTTTATATACAAGTTATATTATAGAGCGGCAATTCGAACACTAAACAATGCTGTGTGACGATAAAGGCTTGTAATAAAACACTATAGCAAAATATACTCACATAGTCTAGTATATACAGTCACGAAGCTTGAGTTGTGAGGGTACTAGGAACAATAGACTGTGTCGGTACTATTTCGTATTGTCTGTAATGAGGCGGTAGTAGCGATAGTAGCGATCCTAGTGGTTAGCAACTATCTATGGATGCATATTCCCTACGTATTGAGCTTCGTGACTGTATATACTAGACTGTGCTACTAATATGATATACAAAACAGTACTTTATATAAGTTATTTATTTCTGAAGAAAAAAAAAACGCGAGATATAGACAGTCGGATAATCTGCCAATCGGTTAACAGGGTGACGGATAATCGAGGTTCTACTGTAATAATAATAATAATAATAATAATAATAATAATAATAATAATAATAATAATACTTACTTACAAATGGCTTTTAAGGAACCCGATTACGTCGGAGGAAGTATACCATGTTGTCAACCCAATAGGAATACGAACACAACGACCTAATACAGCCTAGATCGGCGTGAGATCTTAGGTCTCACACGCTATTCCTGGGCCTCGATAGGGGCACAAAGTTTGTGCATTAAACTTGGCTTTGAGATCACTAATGTTAGAAACGTTGTATTGTTTCTTATATCGATGTTACTTCATTCTCCTAGAATTTCGTAGTTGGAGACAGAAAAAAGGAAAGAATCACTCCCTTCAACCCTATATCTTTCATTCTGTTGCTCTTGAATTGGAAATCTTATTGCAAGCATTCCTCGGCATTAGAAATCATGCTAGGATGCAGACAAAACATATAGCAGCAATCAACGGCAGCAACTTGTATGCCAGAGTTCCTGGCAAAGCAATAAAACCCCAGTACTTGCCGGGCCGGGAACCCCTTACCACTTCCATTATGTCAGTGAATGTGTTATTGTTTTGTTTCTTGAAAATGTAACTTTCTCGAACTGCGTTATTGTTTTGTTTCTTTTGTTTTTGCTTCTCTCACTCACACACTTACACATAAAGAATTGACTTCAATTCAGTATTCCCGCTCACGTTTTATAGAAAAAAAAAAGTCTAATATAAATTTATATTACTAAAACATTATCATGAGTATTCTGTTGTAAGTGTTATAACACTAGGTTATATCAAGAGTCTTTTCTATTCTTTAAATTAATTGATTTTTTTTTAAATTTATAATTCCTCCTTAGCACATGAAACACAAAATGTTACAAACATAAGCTATTATAATCCAACAAAAATCGTTTACATCTCTTCATCGTAATCCTATTTGTCATATTACAGAGGCGTTTTCGTTGTTTTGGATAGTCTCTAACCAAACCTATAGACTATTTATCTGTTTTTCGAAAATTCCCCTTTTTGATAGTGGGGTTAACTAAGATTATTCCCTAACGATCTTACTAATAAACCGTGTATAGTTTCTATACGAGACTTATGCAGAGTTGAGTCAGAAAGCGTTACTAATAAACCATTCATAAGTGATGGATGTATAAACAGTCTGTAACTATACAATGGAAATTGCTTTGCAGTAGTTATATACACGAAACCCCTTGTTTAAGCGTTGTATATATATATATATATATATATATATATATATATATATATATATATATATAGAAAAAATGGCCGCTCCTCTACAGCTGTTCGTATCGACTGTCATTTTATGATGATGATTGCCTTGTAACCACAGAAGAACACACCAAAGAGCACAGAATATTGCTGTAGGTTGTACTCTTTGTCCAAAATATAGTGTGGTAATCGATCAGAGCCAGTTGTACTATCGATACTTAACACGGCACACTAGAGCGCTCTACCGGATTCAATAGAGAACATCAGATATCTTATTACCTTTCGTAATGAAGTAATGACGAAACTATGACGTAGCTGTATAACAGTTATACTATTATACACGACGTATGTAGTGATTATTAGTAAGGGATTTACACACCACTTATAAACGAGCTACTCATTGTATAAGTATAAGACAGTTAAACGTCTGTATATAGAGTTTTTATTAGTAAGACCGTAAGAAGCTAATACGACCATCTTTTAGATGTTGCCAACTATTACCAGATATCTCGAAAACAATTGAAATCTCAGTAATATATACTGAAACAAGAATACTAATTTAGGCCTACTTATGTATTTATGATTGATCTAATATTAAAGTGTATTTTCTCTGGCAACATTGAAATTACTCAGTTTGACTAAACAATTTACAACTCATGAGATCTAATGTAAAATTTATTAGGCCTATGTTTCATTTCATGAAATGAATAGTACGATCTCCAAAAACTGAATACCACTTACAAATATAGGCTATTTATTTATCAGTTATTATTGTATTATTGACTAGACTATTATTAATATTATTAATTACATTCTAATTTCAAATAACACTCGCTAGTAACTTTTGTTTCATGAACGTTGGTAGCTTCTTCGAAGACGAAGGATGCTGCCAACATAACATTCAGAAAGTAACTGCTAATTGTAGCATTTGTCAGTACCGAAATTCGAAACAAAGTTGGCAAAAGGAAATTCAACCTGACAGCTAGAAAATAACTATAATCCACTAGCATAATTGTGTAGTAATGGGAGGGGATGGTTAAGTATCACCCTTAGCGTATGAAACTATGAAGTAAGAAGACCTGGACTATAGTAATTTCCTACAGTATTAAACGTGACACTTGATAATCTTCGGTCTGTAGGAGAACTCCGAAATTCATGGAGAAGATGGAAATATTTCTAGGTTTTGGTGAAACTTGACATTAAACAATTATTATGAAAAACCGATATTTCACAATAAAAATATAATCACATGAAGTGACACATGGCTCCCCAAAGGAGTCACTTTAACAGATTAGGCATGTGCAAACCCGTTCGCATTGTCGAATATGTTTGATAGTTCCTTACTTCTCTATTCTTCTTCTTTATAATCCCTTGGCTGGATCAATTAAATTGAAGATTTTACTTTTACATTTCTCCTTAGGCCTATTATGTTTTTTTCTTGTCTTGTAATTAAAAAAATATATATAATTTCGTGGCAGAAAATGAAAAGAGAATCTGGTTTCTCCTGTGACAATACAGTTAAAATTATGTTCAAGACAAAAACAGTAATTTGCATATCTAGAAGAAAGTGACCTTGATAATATGGGAAGTCTGGTCAACATCAGTCACGCGATGGACAGAAAATACTGTAAGCTGCAGATGTAGAGTAACCTTGTATAAATACATTTTTATCCTTCGCAGGATGAATTCAGTTTCTGTTTCGTAACATCCATAAACAGAAATACGACACATTTCAGGCAATAGTTATCTAATGAATTTGTGCTTGTAACACAAAACAGTTTAGAAAAAATGGGTCTGTTTTAATGCGCTGTTCCGACATTGTGGTGAAATTTTAATATGAATTATGTGAAACATTTTTATTATTTTATACAGGAAATTATCAGGTATGGAAATATAAACTCTGAGGTTATAGACTTTCATGGCTATTGCGTTCAAAAGAAGAATTTTTGGGTTTCTAACCTGCGTTGAGTCTTATCTCGAACATTTGGGAACTATTGGACCACTTGGGTTACATCAGCAAGAAAATATTACCTCTGGAACCGAAGGAATTCAGAGGTCTGCATCGGACGTTTTCGCTCGAGCGCCAAGTAGTTCATAGCATAATCCGATAGGTAGCGCACATGCATGATGGGTAAAATTGTCACGAGCGATAAATCTTCGAACGGTGTAAGCCGAGCGTTAGACATTCGTTCTTGTTACAGTGATGAACCGTGTAGTAACATCATAGATGTTTATCATTTCAATACTTTGCAGTGTTTAACTAACCTCTCCATAGTACAACTACAAAACTTGCTTTAAATAAAATGTAATATAAATGTTGTAGGTAAATGTTTTTTTTTCTTCCACACAGGAGTGATTTTGTTTTTGCCACATCTGATAGATGTTATTGGATGTAAATGTAATTATTATAAACGGAGAACACAATCACGATAATGCAAGAACTGTATCAAGTTTTCTAGTAATAATAATAATAATAATAATAATAATAATAATAATAATAATAATAATCTCTAATAATTAGTGTATCAATCTTTGCGTCTGCAACAGTTGTGCAGAATGATTATTCGTTTTATTATATTTTCTGTGACGTTATCTCTGTACTAATACTGTTATTAATCTACTGCTATATCAATAATATTTTGAAAAACATTTCTACATTGTCGCAGTATATAGGCGGAACACTATGTATGGAACTATCATATTATATATGTGGTAAATCAAATATTGAATAATTATTAATTAGCAATAATAACTGTATATCGAAGTTTTTCATACTATTTTATTTATAACTTCATGTTTCTGTTTTGGTACCTTCCATTGACTGTTCCATTAAACGTTTGTCATAAACGCAGAAAATAAAGCCTTTTATTTACCGTGTGAGCAAAACATATGTTTAGCTTATCTGTCGCCTTCCATACAAGATAAGACATGTCGGTGAGATGAATGTGTACTGTGCTTCTATTTATTACGAGCGTATCACGACCGATCGTATCTCACTCGAGGGTGCGACACTCGACCGAGTTCAAGTGAGCGATTTAACTCCAATGCAGCACTCTGCGAAGGATTGTGTAGGCCTACTGTTTGGAGTTATGGGACTGCGAATTTGGTTGTAGGTTATATCTGAAAGATAATATTACTCAGGGACTGAAGAGCTGCATACTGCGTTTGAAGCTATGGACCTGCATGTAAGATATTATTACTCAGGGATTGAAGGGCTGCATACTCTGAAACTATGGAACTAATTGAAGATTAAATCAGTAGGATAATATTACTCAGGGTATGAAGGACTGCATACTTGATTTTGTTTGTTATGCATGACTAACCCGAGTCACTATTCTCTTAGGTAGCCCAAAACAGAAATATAAATAGCAATCCCTCTATAAAATTTAGAGTGTCGCTTCAGCTTAGGCCTATTTATTGTAACAGGAAATATACTCGTATTTATTTATATGATCAAAGCTAGTGAAGAAATTAAGTATTATTATTATTATTATTATTATTATTATTATTATTATTATTATTATTATTATTATTATTATTATTATTAAGAAGCACTAATAGATAAAAAAGAAATATTACTTGCACCCTTAATATCAACCAATAGATATAGAACAGAAGGTTGAATAAGATGTTTCTACAATCATTGTACACATTCCAATAGAATGTTCGTTAAAATACGATCTATATAATGTTGAATAGCGATCAGATTTTTGTGCGAGATCGTGCGTATTTGCTTGGTTTCCGCACAAAACCAATCCGCGGAAAGTCTAACATTCCACATTCAGTATTCCTAACCTAACACACATAACAATTTCCCTCTTCTTACCGCTTAAGTGACATATTGATTTTACTGCTTTAGGCTTTTAACATATTATTTTTAGAGACGTTCAATATAGTAATAATTATAAATTGGAAACTTACCACTGCAATTTCACCTAAATTGCACTGTTAATTATTGTTTTTAAATATTTGCAAAAATTAAGTAAACTCTACAACTTCACTTAAGTTACTGCATTCGTGATGCAAGTAACATTAAGGAAGCCGTGAAAAAATCAACAAGATTCCAGACTCATCATAGACTGGGGGGGGGGAAAAAGACAAACGTATATCACGGCCTGCTGGAGTATAGTAAACACAGAAAACATTTTAAAGCAACAATGTTGAAGATAGATATTTTTGTTTTGCAAATTTGCCGTCGTTGAATAGAAACCAAGATGGAGATTTCATTGTAACTAATTAGAAATTCCTCTTTCAGGTATGTGATAAACGATCTTCGCACAAAATAATGTACGATACACGAGCGATATATTTTCTTTCAATTCTCGGAAAATGAAAAAGCTCAACTACGTTTCGCTTTTTCAAACTTTTCGTCGAACATGAAAACTTCAACATACCGCTCTTGTAACGCATATTACTATTCCGTGCCACACACAACTGTTCAGTTACTACCGTTCTGTTTAGAAACTTCACGGAGAACGATTAGACTTACATTGCATCTTTACGTGCTTAATTCTCAGAGTTTAATAACACTGCCACCACTCAAAAGAATGGGCACAATTGCAGCACTAAAAGAGAAAGTGGGGCTGTAGCATGAACGTCTAGACAAAAATTCCATCTGCAGCGAAGTTTGGAGGACTTTCCAGACGACGGTAAGGAACACACGTCCAGAGTTAATAAAACGCCTAGGATTGAACATTTCTCACTTGATTATGATGCGCCACGAACGGTAATCACATGTTAGTTCCTTGGAAAAGTTGAACAAAGGTAATTGTCACAATCTCGCAGCCCGTTATTATTTGGCCGGGGCTACTTCTTGGACAGGACTTTGTCACGTAGCTCAGCAAACTAAACACTTTCAGTGGCCGAACCAATCGCTAATCGCCTCTCTCTCTTATCGGATGGACATGCATCATCACCGACCAGTAAAAAATAATGGTACAAGTGGAGGAATCTTCTCGTACTTACACGCTGTAATTGTCAGAAAAAAAAAAAAAAAGAAACAAACTCTCCGTCATGTTGAAGTTGATTGAAGGCGGATTGGCAGACCAGTCTAGGATCCCAAGTGGAGGGGGAAGAGGGACGTCTGCTCAGACGGACTGCAGAATTATTGTAGAGATCAATGTTACTCTTCCTTTAAAAAATTAACAGTGTTTTTGAGAATCTTAAAAAAAAGAAGGGGGAGTACTTGCGGTCAAGTTGTAAAAGGGGGAAGAATGGGCGGCCCCGTAATATTGTGGGCATGGTAAAGAAAGTGGTTTGCGAGAGAAGATAGCAGAGGGAGGGAATTTTTATAGGGAGGGGCCAGCGTCTTGACAAACCTACGTTCATCAAGCCATCAGATTACATTGCTTGCATGGCTACCTTATTATTACTTGGAGACTTTTATAATATAAGATATATACGTATATGTAGTGTAGAAGCGGCGCGGAAGGGGGGAGGGGGTAGCAACTATGTTGTTTAATAACTACCAGTTTTCTCCAAGGTGTCTCTAATCGGTTCCTCCCCTCTATCTTCGCATCACTCCTTCAATATCCTCCCTACATGACAAGAAAGAGATAGCAGGAGAGACCATCTTGCTTCTGCCAGTGGACCCAAAGTCATGTATTGGTTGCACGACACGGAAACGAGTCCAAAAAAATAATATTGGTAAAAAAAAAGTATTGAGCAAGCGATAGGATTAAGAAGCGCCCGGAATAATTATATCTGAGAATTATGGGCCAAGTTGGAATGGTGGTGGAGTGTATATATACAAGAAAATATGGAAGACATGGCTCAAGATAGAATGAAAACTCCTCCCCTTCGAGTAGATTGGTTATTGGCCAAGACTCTTGATCATGTTCCACATATACTACAAGTATCACATGTAAGAGGGAAAAACCTGTTGCTGGTGGGACTTTTAGTTGTGGCGTTTTTAAATAGGGGAGGTTCTCTTACTTGCGGTGTGCGTGATTCCTTTTTTAAATGCTTTCGCTTCTTGTGTAGAGGGAGAGAGAGAGAGAACACATCATCTTGTAGATTGGAAAAAGATCAACATAACAGATTAATTGAACAAAAGGTGCAGGCATGCCAGAGATGGTATGGTTGGAGTAAGTAGTGTTCCAGAGTTTTAATTACTTTGTCGTATTCGTTTCTGGGAGAAGCAGTGCGATGTACTCATTTCTTATTGTTCTGTTCCATTGAAATATGTTCATCTGTCTCTTAGATTCATTATTTGGGCTGGTATGTCCGTGGAGGTTTAATTAGTTCTTTCCCAAACTCGAAGTTACCTGAGAGAAAAACAGTCATTTAACTTGGTTCTCCAACTCTGGCGTTGTGAATTTGTATTTTGGTGTCTCACGTGGCTTTCTTTCCTTGGTTTGTTGGACTTACAAATTTTCTGAACGACAATTACCTTACCACAAATGTCTTAATTTTATTGTTGTTATTTAGTCAACTGTTCGAAGACAGATCTGGACCCCACAAGTGACATCATCAAGGCATCATGAGGCAACTAGGCCAGGAGATAATGGGGTAGGATCACCAGTCCCTTTCTTCCAAATGTGTTGATAATTTTATTGTATAGGTCTACATGTAGGCTATATTTTTTTTCTCTCAAGTAAAATAAAAAGTTGGTCCTAAAGAGACGTTTTTAGTCCACGGGACTATGACAACATATTATTACCAAGACAGACTTACAGTTTTAACATTGAATCGCGGATTTTATATGAGAAATATTGGTTTATAATTTTTTAAACGTAAAGTATTAACGTGCTTAACATTTTCTAAGACTAAGAACCGAGTGAAATGCGTAACTTAAATGTCGAATTTATCATTGGTTTTGTGACATATTCAACTGACATATTCAACTTAAATTTATCATTGGTTTTGTGACATATTCAACTGACATATTCAACTGACATATTCAACTTCAATTTATCATGGTTTTGTGACATATTCAACTTACATATTCAACTTCAATTTATCATTGGTTTTTGACATATTCAACTTCAATTTATCATTGGTTTTGTGACATATTCAACTTTAGTGTATCATTGGTTTTGTGACATATTCAACTTCAATTTATCATTGGTTTTGAGACATATCCAACTTGCATTTATCATTGGTTTTGTGACATATTCAACTTCAATTTATCATTGGTTTTGTGATATTTTCAACTTCAATCTATCATTGGTTTTGTGACATGTTCAACTTCAATCTATCATTGGTTTTGTGACATATCAAACTTCAATTTATCATTGGTTTTGTGACATATTCAACTTCAATCTATCATTGATTTTGTGACATGTTCAACTTCAATTTATCATTGGTTTTGTGACATATTCAACTTCAATTTATCATTGGTTTTGTGACATATTCAACTTCAATTTATCATTGGTTTTGTGACATATTCAACTTCAATTTATCATTGGTTTTGTGACATATTCAACTTGCATTTATCATTGATTTTGTGACATATTCAACTTCAATCTAACATTGATTTTGTGACATGTTCAACTTCAATTTATCATTGGTTTTGTGACATATTCAACTTCAATTTATCATTGGTTTTGTGACATCTCAACTTAAATTTATCATTGGTTTTGTGACATCTCAACTTAAATTTATCATTGGTTTTGTGACATATTCAACTTCAATTTATCATTGGTTTTGTGACATCTCAACTTAAATTTATCATTGGTTTTGTGACATCTCAACTTAAATTTATCATTGGTTTTGTGACATATTCAACTTCAATTTATCATTGGTTTTGTAACATATCCAACTTGCATTTATCATTGGTTTTGTGACATATTCAACTTCAATTTATCATTGGTTTTGTAACATATTCAACTTCAATTTATCATTGGTTTTGTGACATATTCAACTTCAATTTATCATTGGTTTTGTGACATATTCAACTTCAATCTATCATTGATTTTGTGACATGTTCAACTTCAATTTATCATTGGTTTTGTGACATATTCAACTTCAATCTTTCATTGATTTTGTGACATGTTCAACTTCAATTTATCATTGGTTTTGTGACATATTCAACTTCAATTTATCATTGGTTTTGTGACATCTCGACTTAAATTTATCATTGGTTTTGTGACATATTGAACTTCAATTTATCATTGGTTTTGTGACATATTCAACTTCAATTTATCATTGGTTTTGTGACATATTCAACTTCAATTTATCATTGGTTATCTGACATCTCAACTTAAATTTATCATTGGTTTTGTGACATCTCAACTTAAATTTATCATTGGTTTTGTGACATATTCAACTTAAATTTATCATTGGTTTTGTGACATATTCAACTTCAATTTATCATTGGTTTTGTGACATATTCAACTTCAATTTATCATTGGTTTTGTGACATATTCAACTTCAATCTCTCATTGATTTTGTGACATGTTCAACTTCAATTTATCATTGGTTTTGTGACATATTGATCTTCAATTTATCATTGGTTTTGTGACATATTCAACTTCAATTTATCATTGGTTTTGTGACATATTCAACTTCAATTTATCATTGGTTTTGTGACATATCCAACTTGCATTTATCATTGGTTTTGTGACATATTCAACTTCAATCTATCATTGATTTTGTGACATATTCAACTTCAATTTATCATTGGTTTTGTGATATATTCAACTTCAATTTATCATTGGTTTTGTAACATATTCAATTTCAATTTATCATTGATTTTGTGACATATTCAACTTCAATTTATCGTTGGTTTTGTGACATATTTAACTTCAATTTATCATTGGTTTTGTGACATATTCAACTTTAATTTATCATTGGTTTTGTGACATATTCAACTTAAATTTATCATTGGTTTTGTGACATATTCAACTTCAGAGTTGAACACGTCTCTGTTTTTTTAGTTTTCTTCTCCTCTTCTTTTTCTCTCCTTAAAACCTGTTTTATCTTTTTCTCCTATTTATTTTTCTTATTCTACTTTTGTTCCTCATTCCCTATTTTGCCTCCTTATTCTCCCCATTTTCCTGCTTCTATCCATACTTTCCTTCGTCCTTTTCTGTTTCCCATTTCTGTTTTTCTTTTTCCCCGTTCTCTTCCCCTTTTAGTTTCTTATTTTTTTCTCTATCCTCGTATCTTCACTTTCTTATTTTCTTTGATTTTGTTTCTTTCTTTCCCTCTTTTATCCTCCTCTAAATCCGTATCTGTTTCATTTTCTTTCCTTCCCCTTTTATTTTTATTTCTGCCATTACTTTCCTTTATCTTATTTTCTTTGATCATCTGTGTTGTTTCTCTTCTTTTCTCCTATTCTTAATATGTTTTTTCTTTTATATTTTTCGTTCTTCTCTTTCCTTCATTCATTTCTCTCCTCGCTCAGGAAAATTGTATTAAATTCCCAAAAACAACTATCACAATATTACTCATATCACAATATTACTAACCTTTACCCTTCTTGCTTTTCATTGCATTTCTGCGAAAATATAGGTATTTTAGAGTTATCCTGAAAACTTTCAAAGTATTAGGCCTACATTTTATCACAGCTCGTTATGGTTTGAATGAATGCATTAAATATGAGAAATGAGAAATAATATAACATTATGACACGACTTTTTACTAAATATGCTATAAAACTAAAAAAAAAAGCCTAAATATGCATATAGTTATTCCCAAACTATAACTTTAATATGCAGTTTCGTACTAAATATGCTACAAAACTGTAAACGGCCCAAATATGCATTTACGAGTATATTCCCAATAAAAACCCTTCCATTTTCTTCAGAATGCTTGAAATCAAGTTTAAATCAATCTGAAAATCGAAATCCCGTAGGAAAAAAGTATAACATGTCATAGAAATCCTCCCCTTAATTATAATATAAGATGTGTGTGCAGAGACCCGAAGTATAGTATAATATACCCGCATTTGTGCCCTAACTGTAACCCGCAGAATTTTTTCAGCATTTTTCTCATGTCAGCGACTTTTTTTGAAGTGTAGAATTATATTGAACCTTAAATATAAAACAACAAATGTCTCAAGACTCAGGAGGTTATGATAATTTCTAATTATTTTGATTCGAACAGAAAGACATGTCTTTGATTCATATCGACACAGGTTTTTGTTTGCTGTTAGCTGTAGAACTAGTCTGTAAGCTACCTACTTTCGGTGCACTCTGTGTTAGTATCAAATCCTTATCACCCTCTCGTATGGAACTCGCAACAGAACTTCTTAATGATGAAAGAACGTGACTACATTATTTCTTCAATATCAATAAAATATCAGGGCGTCTTTTTAGAACGAAACTCTCGTGTGATATAAAAGCCAATTTATGAGATTGTAGATGCGCGTGATGGTTCTGCCTATAGGTAGCAGCACTGTATCAGATCGGAATTAGGCAGGACCGGATTAATATAATTACAGGCGAAAAAAAATGTTTTTGTGTAATTATTTTGAAAATGTTAATAGGTCCCTCTTTATAGTATTTCTTGGTTATTACGATATGGATGAAGAACGCAAAAAAGTGTACCAACGTGTCCTAGTCCCTTAACAGAACTAAATTAGCAGCCTTAGCAATAATGTCTGCTTAATAATACGGCTAGAGATTGAACAAACCTTTAAAGTAATTTGCTGTGCTTAATGTTCGCTCCTCGATGAAGTTAGGATAGTATCTTAAAAGCCTACGAGTTGTTCCCAGTAGTTTTGTACCACGTTTCTGATGATTTGATTTCGTTCTCGAGTAATTCTACCATCAGCAAGTGGTTTCACCTCTCTTTCACTCCCGTGTGTGTTTTTTTATTTTTTTCTCCCACTGAAAATGTGATCTGAAATTTCGTGCCTTATATATTTTTATGACCAAGTAAATGAAAATACAAGATTTTTTTTTTTTTTTGCTGTAGGTTGATTTTGGAAATTACTTCCTGTTAAGGAAGATAATTTTTCTTCTCGTTCCTCTTGTTGTTTTTCTGTCTCATGGTTTAGGTCTCTCGATCTTTTCATATTATCGTCTAACAGTAATCTTAATGCCAATGTTTATGTAAACAATTGTGAATATCTCTATTGTATATCCTGATCGCAAACTTCAGAGCTTATGTTACGTTTATGTTTAAAATTAAATTGTGAATGAGCCTTTATTCGTCGCTTACAGCGTATTCCGAATCTCACCGGACCGGTGGACAACAATGACGTCACGCTGCAGCTAAATAGGAACAAAACTGCTGGAAGGATCGATGGCTGTCATGGCGACTGTATAAGTTGTTGTCTGTGCTACGCTAGCAAAATTTTGCGAAATTTCCGTACTGCCATCTCGTTCAAAGAAAAGAGAGCATAAACAATTTATTCCTTGAACCGGTAGTAATAACTGGTCCGTTGACATGTTCGCTCATAAGCCATTAACATATTGTTTTTACGTTGTGCTCATTACAAACAATACAGCAGAACACACCGCCATGACACAACAGTGCACGATGTCATTCGTCTGCTAATTCCCGCCCTATACAAGAACCAATCAGATTCACTGATGACGGCTGATGGAGACTGCCACCACCTCTGCAAGCTGATGGCACCGGTGCGACACCGGTGGAGCATCAGTGAAGCCATCGATGAAATTCGGAACACCGTGATGCCATCAGATTGCTCAGCGCTGAGATTCGGAATACGCTCTTATTTACTTGCAAGTAGGTTACGCAACACTCGACAGATGGCAGCAAGAGTGTGCTTTCGCATGTGAAGCGGAGACTTTATGAACTTCGTGTTATGCATAAATGTGACATTTCCTCAGCAATTGCAGCTCGAAAAAAGACATGTTCGTTAAAAAATTAGGTTCTTAATTTAGTATTCAGTGAACATACCTTTATTGGCGTTGAAAGTTGGTACAATTTCACTTTTTTTTGGATACATGAGAACATTATTATAATAAGTAGGCACATTATTTCTATGTAAAGAAAAAAATTAGTTGGACTAATTTCCGGGAACAATCATAAGTCCTAATGGAATTTTATGGTGTTGGTGCCGAGTATGTTATTGGACACGTGATCACTGATTTGAAATATTTTGTTACTCCTGTAGAGAGAGAGAGAGAGAGAGAGAGAGAGAGATAACTCGTCCGGCCTTAATTAAGGATGACCACGAGGATCCTGAAATTAATAGTAAACAAATAGGCCTATAATCAATTAAATATGATTATTGTTATAAAAATAATATTTAATGATTAAGCATCATTCTTTATCAATTATAAAATAAAATCTTAGAAGATGACTATAAAATTATACTTATAAATAAAATATTTTATTTAAAATTAGCATATCCTTAATTAAGGTTTTCTGAGTGGTATAAATGCAACTGTATAATCTGTAGGGAATCTTTAGGAATTTGCGAGATGATTTTTTGAATTTCAAAAGATGATATTAATAATTGTTTTAAAAAATTATATGTAAATTTTGGTAAAGAACTCCGAGCACAAAAAAATAAACCTGTCACTGACCAATTGAAGAGAGGGATGTTATACTTGGCACTAAATAGAATAGTGTTACAATTTTTCTGCATGCAAGTGGAATTTATGGTAACTTCTGCCATCACTCTTACGCTCGTTATAAGATCTGTTTTCAAACACAACTAAAAAAAACTAATTATTGCACTCCAGTGGTGTCACCTCGTTCGAATTCTGAGTACTTTGTGAAGTATAATTATCGGAGAGAAGATAAAACGAAAACATAAATATTTATTTCAGAAATAGAAAAATAATCACTTGTATAACGTGCGTGTTGACACGTCCAACAAGGTCAGATATACTAGAGAGTAATTCTGTCGTGGGGTAGGTTGGCGCATTATCCTGAGTAACAATGCATATATTAGTTACTATATTATTCTTTACATGCGCTCACCTGCATCTCGCGACACTTAAAACCTTACTTAACACTAACTGCAACGTGCCTGGTAATGCATCATTGCGAAAACCTGTTTCGAAAACGTGTAAAAGAGATAGATAAAAAATATTGCTGGTGCTTATTACGCATCTTCACATCATAAATATTTCTCAATGACATTGTAGATATCGTTCCAGTAGACTTAGTTAAAAATCCGATAGGCTAGCTGCATGAAACCAACGACTTCTAATCAAAGATTTGAGGCGTCAAGAGTGATAAGATTTAGTGCAGTTTATGGGCGTTTTTAAGAGTCTAACGAAATGATTTGTGAAATGGAAGATTACTAGCATTTGGAAGCTAATCATGTCATATGTCCAGTCGCATTAGCAATATGTGTAGTGATAGTATTTTATGATGAATAAAAGTCGTACGTTTCGGTATGAAAATTGGTTCATTTTGGTGTTATTTTGCGAAGAAACAAATTTGGCGTTATTTCGGATTTTAAAATATAACTTTTTAACTCTCGTCTTGCAAAATACTGAATATAGGCTAACTACATAGAATAGAGGTCTGTATCATCAAGGGAATCTTAATGAGGGGAATATTACTTATGTTCCAGCCACTATAGAAACTTGATAAAAAATACCTTGAAAATGCCTTGGATTTATAGTACTGACTAGTAGAAATTTATGTGATCACTGAGAGAGCTGTAAGCTCACCCAACCCGCCCTAAATACGTAATACGAAAATCGTCGCGAATGTAATAGTGGGTTTCAGTGTCGTCAACATAGTATAATAATAATAATAATAATAATAATAATAATAATAATACACACCTAATCAAACCTAACCTAACCTCTCTCAAAATACTACATACCTAATCAAACCTAACCTAACCTGTCACACAATACAAACTTAATCTAACTTAACTTAACCTAACCTGTGACATAATACTACACACTTATAGTAACTTCTCACATTTAGTATAATTTCGTTTGCATGTATTGCCGGTCCTGCTTCTCGTGTCGGTAGCCATCTAGTGGAAGTGGATTGTAATTCGAGAAAGGAAATATGGCGACTTTCATAATAATTATATTTAGTTCGTCCAGTATATATTTGTGATATATTAAATGAAGGTTACACGGGAAAAACGAACAATGTCAAAATGCTGTTAAGGTTGATGTCATTATCTAATTCACTGTATTACTACAAACTTTAGTGTTATTTTTACCAAAAGTGGTAAAGAAGAATTAAAACGACGGATACCCTCATCATTTCCTTCATTTCAAGTAGAAACATCAATAAATTTTGCAGTAATATACTGAAATAGATCACTATCTCATCCTTAATGGAAATGTGACATTGTTTGTTTTTCCCGTGTACCTTTCAAATGTGTTAATGTAGTAATAATTGTACATATCCTATATAGTACAATAAGAATTCAAATGTATTGTGGTTATGATAAAAGTATTGACAATTGGTTTATAGCGCCACATTAGCAAAAATTTGTTTACAGCGCCACATTAGCAAATATTGGTTTATAGCGCCACATTAGCAGTGATAAAAGTGTGCAATATTTGGTCAGTGGCTGGTAGATACTCTATATTGACCCTTAAAGATTATAAGAGTTTTTAGGTCGTCTTGGTTTCCTATTATACGTCATGGGTAAAGATAGGAATTTACCACAGAGACTACAAGGTTACCTATGCATACTGCGTTCGTTTTACGCACGAGAAACATAGGCCCTATCCCAATTCAATTTCTGCGATACAAAACACATTTCAGTTGTAACTTGGACATACCTCAGGCTTCACGTCATGAATGACGTAACTACAGTATAAGTATAACTAATCTAATATCCTCATGCTGTGGTATAAATTCCTGCCTTTAGTCATGGGTAATAATACTACACAGATCTTAATAACTATTTTTGTAACAGTTGCTCTGATTTTTCTCCTGCGTGCTAATGATACTAATAATTAGTTTTAATAATCCAGAATCAATTATTTATAATTTTGTTCCACATAGTCTTGTATTATAATATATAATATGTTCATGTTTTCTCTGAGTATCTCATTTGACTTCAACAATTAGTTTCCTGTATAAGCAATAGCCCATGTGAAATTATCGAAAGATGAAACTCACTCACGACAGTTGAATATGGAACAATGTATTGCAAACCACTTGCTTTAAATACAATTTTCCCTTATATTTCGAGCTGTTGCCACATGTATTTGTGTAATGTTAGATGAACAGTAAACCTAGTTGACATAATCAAAGAAATTAATGTTATACAACATAAGTACATAGTCCTGGAGCTACCGGCGTAGCTCAATCGTCTAAGGCTCTTGACTGCTGATCTGGAGTTATACTCGGGCGTGGATTTGATTCCCGCTTGGGCTGATTACCTGGTTGGGTTTTTTCCGTGGTTTTCCCCAACCGTAAGACGAATGTCAGGTAATCTATGACGAATCCTCGGCCTCATCTCGCTATCACCAATCCTATCGATGGTAAATAACCTTGTAATTGATACAGCGTCGTTAAATAACATAGTAAAAAAACATGGTTCCTTTTCTTGTCTTAAGTTAAAAGAGAAGTTAATTCTAATCAGCGATGTTAAAGCAAACGAGCATGCGTAACCTACAAAAGCCATTTTTTATAGAAATTTTGTACAAAGTATACAACAAAATAAACGGCTTATAGTTATTGAGTGTAGATTAAGAATACTGTATATGGGCTATTCCATCTCAAATCGACCGAAATACAGAGACAATTGACCTTGCAATTTTTAAATACAATGAAACTTTTTCTGTCCGTTGACAACTGTGATACAATGCTCTGTACAAAGTTTGAGGCATCAGAACTTCATAGTGTTTAAATTAAAAATATTTAAATTTATCGTATTTTCATAAAATTAGCAAATTTAAATTGTTGTGGCTCCGAAACCCTTTCACCCAGTGATCAAAATCATGATTTATTTTGATGCTGAGAAATTAAAGTTTATATTGACATGTAAACAGTTTTTCTTACATTTTATGGAAATGGAGAAATTTATGTTTTTCTTCATTAAGGCGCCTTTGCCCACGAAAAAATATTTTTAAAATATATGGTTAGATTCCGCATTGAAAGTACAAATAAACACATATTTTTACTGGTGCACCGCTGATAAGAAAGTATTGAAAATATCAAATAAAGAAGATAAATAGTACGCGCGTGAACTAACCAGCTGACTGTGAGGCGGGAGCTAGCCTAGGCAAGCAAGGCCAGAAGACATAAACACGTGATGTTTCGTCTAGTAGCGCATAGCTGGACTAGCTTTATCACAAGTTTTCATAAACACAGGAGTAAAATGACGCCCAATGCTCGCTTATCTTCATCTCTCGGCCAGTTCGTGCGGTACTGCGCCGTTCAAGTCTAGGCGTGTGAATATAATTTATTTAATATCCTCGAAACTTATTGCCGTGACACTAAGCAAACAATGCCGAATCCCTCTTAATAATGCAAGGTTTTTTCTCAATATTTTTTACATTTTTACAAATGGGCAAAAAGCCTAAAAGTAAGTAGAATCAGATTATTTGTCTCTCTGTATACAGTAAAAATGATTACCTCTTAACATAATCTACCAAATGTCAGCTTCAAAATGAGCTCCCGTTCAATGTTCTGCAGTAAATGGTTCCAGAGTTCTGAGCGCTGAAAGAGGCTTGTTTTTATAAAATACGCTAAATTTGTCGCTCAATAGTACGAAAACAATTTGACTTTCGATAGTATATTTTTGAAAATGCACTCTCCTCAGCACCTTGTATAAATAGGGAAAAAATTAGAGTATTAAAAAAATGCGAGGTTTTTTACTGATCGATTTCATATGGAATGCACGGAAAACAAAGGGATTTTGATGTAAAGTGTGCAGTTGACATCGTACATCAAGGTTTCATAAGCGGATTGTGTAGTGGAGGGACAAGGGGAAATTGACTTGTCAAGTTTGGCCGGACGGGTCCTCATTCACGGGATCTGCATGTTCATTGCAGGCTGCTATCTTATCTGGAGCAGTACCTCGCTCCCAGACTGGAATCTCATTCTTCGAAATTTAGGGTGTTGGACTCCTCCGCCAGACCAGTTTGTTGTCTCTCTCCATATCGTGTCGTCCCCGCTATCCTTTCTTTGTTTCTTCTGCGTCTCTAGGTTTTATTTTATACACATACCTCCTCTCCCTCCATGTTAAATTCGTTAGTCTCTCCCTTTGCCGAGCCGCCTTCGTTTCTTTCTCTATTTCTGCTTTTCTTATGTTTTCCAATCGAATCTTCTTACGGAGTCTTCTTCATCGACGTCACCATGTATTTTTTTTTGTAGTTGTGGTGGTGGCCGTCGTTGTGTTTGGTCCCCTCTCCCCCATCTTGTCTCTCTCCGTCTTTACTTCATGAATAGTGAACAAGGGACTCATTAATGCTGGGGACTTTGTGAGACACTAATGAATCCTTACTAGTGACAAGTTAGCACGTTTCAACTATCCCTAAAACTGAAACAGTCTCTCTTGTTTCCTTTCTCTTTCAGTCTTATTCTTCTTCCTCCTTCTCCTCAGTTTTCATCCTCTGCTTTTCCTCCTCGCATCGTTTGAGACACAGTTTCTCAGGCCGTGGACCGTGGACCACTAGTGTTCTTACTGGACCTTAATGTAAACTTATTTAATTTTAATATTTATTACTCTTCAATAGTATTTTATTATATTATTATGATGTACCGAACAGGGGCGGATGCAAGGGGGGGGGGATTGAGGGGTTATATCCCCTCCCGAAATTTTGAGAAAAATACGAAACAAGAAACAAAAATAATATTAATTTTAATTTGTGAATGTACATAGGAATTAGAGAGTTTTCCACATAAATTCTCTTTGCTAAAATGTTACATTCCAAGAACTGCAGGAAGACAAACACAGAGTTCTTACTTCAAGACAGAGAGTCATGAAGAGTATTTTAGGCTTGTAATTTTCCTTCTCTTCTTAGACTATTTCATTAGTCAGCTCAAGGACAGGTTTTTAAATCATAAGGCAATCCTAAAGTCCATACAAACTTTTCTGCTTAAAAACACAGTGCGAGCATCAGATGAAGATTTAGAAACTGCTGTTCAGACTGTAGTAAATCAGTGGCCCAATGATGTTGATGCATCACCAGAGTCTTTCTTCAATGAATTGAGGATGTGGAGAAGAAATTTCCTTGATCAGAAAAATCTTCACCTAATACCTACTGTTTTTATGTCATCTTTGAACAGGTGCAATGAAATTATTTTTCCCTGCACTCGCAAGGCGCTGAAACTTTTCTGCACGTTGCCTGTAACTACAGCAACACCAGAACGGTCGTTCTCAACATTGCGGTATTTGAAGACTTACTTGAGGAGCACGATGGGAGCAGACAGATTAAATGGACTGGCCTTGATGTATATATATATATATATATATATATATATATATATATATATATATAAATGTAGAAGTAAAACCTCATGAAGTACTGGATGAAATGTCTAAGAAGCCTCGTCGCCTTATTCTGTAAATGTAATTCTGTCATTGTTTTTGTATTGCAGTCATTGTAAATGTTAAAATTAAAAAATTGTGGTTTATTTAACAACGCTCGCAATTGCCGAGGTTATATCAGCGTCGCCGGTGTGCCGGAATTTTTTCCCTCAGGACTTCTTTTACATGCCAGTAAATCGACTAATATGAGGCCTGTCGCATTTAAACACACTTAAATGCCATGGAGCTGGGTTGGGGTAGAACCCGCAACTTCGAGCACAGAAGGCTATACCGACTTCGCTACTCAGGCCAACTTGTAAATGTTTGTGACTCGAAAACAAATTGTGAGTATATAAACTTATTTCTCATTACTCCATTTTTACTATCTCCTCAAATCCCTCCCCGAAAAAAAATCCTGCGTCCGCCCCTGGTACCGAAGTACATATTATGATATTTCCGTGCAGTAATTCTGCGTTACAATATAATGAAGGATGGATAGAACAGAGAAAAATTCTCTCCGACACCGGGACCCGAACCCGGGGTTTCAGCTCTACGTGCTGACGCTTTATCCACTAAGCCACACCGGATTCCAGCTCCGATGCCGGATCGAATCCCCTCAGGGAAAACTGAGAGATAGAACTTAAACTGGGGGGAAAAATGAAAAGAAAAAGGAAGCAAAAACGAGCAAAATTGTATTAAACTTTTTGTTTAAAATATCTCAAAGAATAACCTCCTGAAATTTAATGACAGTACATGCTGTTCACTCCGTATATTTTTAAATAAAGTAATCCCTAATTAAAATATCCAGCTGCGGCAAAATATTAATATAGGCATGGGTAAGAAATATGGAAGTTTAAGTTTGTCCACGCCTGTGGAGTAACGGTTAGCACGTCTAGCCGCGAAACCAGGTGGCCCGGGTCCGATTCCCGGTCGGGACAAGTCACCTGGTTGAGGTTTTTTCCGGGGTTTTCCCTCAACCCAATATGAGCAAATGCTGGGTAACTTTCGGTGTTGGACCCCGGACTCATTTCACCGGCATTATCACCTTCATCTCATTCAGACGCTAAATAACCAAAGCTGTTGATAAAGCGTCGTAAAATAACCTACTAAAAAAATATGGAAGTTTCATGTGCATTAGTTTTTTTAGATTGTCACATAAAGGTAGACAAATTAAATATTTTTCAAATTAAAATAATTCTGAAAAAAAAAAAACAAAAAAAAATTTGAGATAAGAAAGTACATGCTTTCCATCAGTAATATTCTAAGTTTCAAGTTCCTAGCTATAAAATGTCTCGCCTTAAGTCTAAAATATCATCAACGCCGATTCACATTTTAAAATTTAAGTGGTTATAGTTCACCAAGCTAAGAACCTGTAACCTTCCAGTACCAAGTAACTCGCTGTACTGTGTGAATTAAGTCACTTTCCTCATCTCTTACGTCTGAAATGTAATCAAAACCGACTTGTATTTCCTGTAACTGGTACAGTTCATCTGTAAGTAGTAAAATTAAGATACAGATGCAAGAATCTTACGGAGAGGCAATAGAAGAATGTTCAGAAAAATTTGGAAAGAAAAAGTAAATTTGTAGACGAAACAGGTCTATAACCTAACCCGTGAAATTTATGATTTTGATGACAAAGCAATATTCTTTGCTTCCATCCAGCAATGAACCTGTAACCTTCCAGCACAAAGAAGCTTGCTGTGCCATCTAAATTCATCTACTTCTCTAAGTCTAAAACATAATCAACGCCGACTCGCGTTTCGTGCAACTGGTATAGTTCATCTGGCAATAGCAAAACGAAGATCCTGACGCAAGAACCTTCCACAGAAATTGGTTTACGTAATTCGACATCCTCCCCCTCCTCCCCGTACTCTTCCTCTCTCATTCCCTCTTTTATTTCATGAGAACATTAGAAATTATGAACGGTAACCTCTGGACACTTATTCGAGAGGTATTAACAACTCCCACTAGTGCTTTTAACTTAATTAAAATCTTTCTTCTTTGTCTATGATTTATAGCAAGTAGCTAGTTATTTTCAAACATCACGTAGCTCGCCTTTGTGAAATATATTATTTACTCTGTTCATACCGGCTCCCAGGACCGAGAGCTTTTTCTTCTGCATGGATACGTACAATTGAGGAATTATTCAAGCTTCATTTTGTATTATGAATATTATTCGTAACGGAAAAGTTTTGGAAGATGTATTCAAGCTGCATGGCCTCTCGGATTAAGAACACATCATTGAAAGCAAATTACTAGCTAGCAGAAACAATTACTCTTCTATCTAACGTTTCTATTACGGCTACGAGAAGGAACCACCAGAGGGATCACACGCGTGCTTGTGTGCCGGTAATGTTCCAGCATTGGTAAACATAGTGTTCATGTATTTATATTGTATCCATATTCAACTAAAGATACTATTCAGATACATTTATTTACATTTTGTCTAATTTATCTAAAGATTGTAATAATAATAATAATAATGATAATAATAATTTATTTTAGCTGGCAGAGTTAAGGAAAAAATCTGAAAGTTAGAATTTATAAAACAGTTATATTACCGGTTGTTCTGTATGGTTGTGAAACTTGGACTCTCACTCTGAGAGAGGAACATAGGTTAAGGGTGTTTGAGAATAAGGTGCTTAGGAAAATATTTGGGGCTAAGCGGGATGAAGTTACAGGAGAATGGAGAAAGTTACACAACACAGAACTGCACGCATTGTATTCTTCACCTGACATAATTAGGAACATTAAATACAGACGTTTGAGATGGGCAGGGCATGTAGCACGTATGGGCGAATCCAGAAATGCATATAGAGTGTTAGTTCGGAGACCGGAGGGAAAAAGACCTTTAGGGAGGCCGAGACGTAGATGGGAGGATAATATTAAAATGGATTTGAGGGAGGTGGGATATGATAATAGAGACTGGATTAATCTTGCACAGGATAGGGACCGATGGCGGGCTTATGTGAGGGCGACAATGAACCTCCGGGTTCCTTAAAAGCCATTTGTAAGTAAGTAAGGCAGAGTTAAGGCCGTAAGGCCTTCTCGTCCACTCAACCAGTAAAAGGTATACATACAGATGTATCAACTTAGAAAGAATTCAACAATTTCATTTAGATAAGAGCTACATGTATACAAGAGTTATTTACGAATTAAACAACAAATTACTATAAACTATTAATTAAACACTGAAATACAAACTATTTAGCGGAATTAAGCTAAAATAAATAGAATGTTAATATATTTCAAATAATGCTAGATAATAGAGAGAGATTATTATGAGACAATTTTGAAAATACAGCAATATCAGGATTCATGTCTAAAGGAAGGAGTAGCAATGTAGACAGTGATAGTTTAAATCAGTATGATTGGAGTGAAATGCTAAGAAGGTTATCTTTTAAGCTGTTTTTAAAAGTGTTTATTGTCTTGCAGTCCCTAATACTTAGTGACAGGGAATTCCATTGTCGCGAGGTGGATACTGTAAAAGATGATGAATAACGAGATGTTCTATGAAGAGGTATACTTAACGCGCCACAGATAAGTGATCTGGTATTTACGTCGTGGTTAGAGTATAGATAAGAGAAACGAGACTAAAGGTAATTTGGTGTTGAAGTGTGCAGAATTCGAAAGAAAGTTCTTTAAGTCGGAGCCACGAAAGACTTGCGAAGGACGGCGATATGTGATCATATCGTCGGATGTTGCATACGTATCTGACGCACATATTCTGAACTCGCTGTAACTTGACTGACAGTTCAGAACTTAGGTCACTTAACAAAACGTCACAATAATCGAAGTGCGGCATTACTAGGTTTTGTACTAGGGTAAGTTTTAGTTGCTGGGGCAAGAAGTTTCTTAAGCGACTCAAACAGTGAATGGAGGAACAGATTTTTTTTTTATCGTTTCTTTAACTTGAAAATTCCAATTTAGATTATTATCGAAAAAGAAGCCAAGATTTTTTACGACAGATAAATAAGGGATATTATAGGGGAGACACGGCTAATTTTGCGATACTAAGGTTTTGGTGAAAAAATAAGGGTTACATTTTAAACAAAAATGAGTGTTTTTAATGCACGTACATTATTAGGTTTGAGGACGTTACTGTACATGTCAGCATTTTTACCTCAAATAAATTTATACAATAATTACAAACAAGCAATACAAATAAACAAAAAATAGCACTCTAGAAGGGTTGATATTATTTCATAATATTCAAAATATTAAGGCATATTCAGTCAAATTTCAAATTCCTCAATCTGATTTATACCTACAATCCAAATAATTAAAGTTCTTTCTGTATTTTAAAAGGTATTGACTTTTATCTTAAAAAATGCCCTTAAAATGCCCTAAAATTGTTCTTAAATAATTGGCTTAGTAAGAAAAGAGGTTTTGTACTACTTCACATTTAGACTAGTAATTAAATTAAATTCTAGTACCAACATTTAAGTTTATTTAATTTTACATACTTTTTTCTAAGTGGTACATTTTCATTAATTATTTTATCTGATGTAGTTTCCATGTAGTCCACCACAAGGCCACTCTTATACGGAATTAGCAGGTATAGAAGAGTCTATATTGAAGGGGTGGTTGGAGTGTACTACGTTAAAATGTTAATATTTGTGTAGAAAAACGATTAAAATATTACACAAAATAATGGGTATTAGCCACCAGCATAGCTTGGTTGGTTAAGGCGCTTGCCTGCCGATCCGGAGTTGCGCTCGGTCGCGGGTGCGATTCCCGCTTGGGCTGATTATCTGGTTGGGTTTTGCCGAGGTTTTTCCCAACCGTAAGACAAATGTCAGGTAATCTATGGCGAATCCTCGGCCTCATCTCGCCAAATATATCGCTACCACCAATCCATCGACGCTAAATAACCTCGTAGTTGATACAGTGTCGTGAAATAACCAAGAAAAAAATGGGTATTAATGGATAAAATATGTAGACAAAATATCAAAGGAAATAAACATTATTTTATATTAATAATGGGGATTTATGGCCAAAATTAAATGAAAATGCCTAAAAAAATCCAAATAAAACAAAAAATGCTCTTATGAGTTGAAACAGGCAAAAAATGCAAAAAAAAAAATGCCGTAACAAATATGTCTTAAAACGCTCAGTTTATCACACAACATATAAATACTAAAGCAGCTAAGTTTCTGGCTTACTAGAAAAAAGATGCAATTTCATCAAAATCCTAGCCCTAAAGATGATGATAGGCTTGATGTCACTGAATTAGATTGGCAGAGGTGACTGTATAAAATGTAACTAAATCGTTCTACTCTGATGATGATGATGATGATGATGATGATGATGATGATGATGATGATGATGATGATGATGATACTGGCAAGAATATGGTCTTCCTATTTTTTGTGTAAAATGTGAATCTTTGATAATTCAAGAGCGAAATATATTGGACATACCTCTCCTCGGATTCTATTCCTCTTGTTGATGTTGATATTAATGGATTTGTATTGGCAAGAACTGTCCTCCATTTTTATGTAAAATAAATCGTGAGTACTTAGGAATTCAAGAGCGGGATGTATTTAAGACGTAGTTCAATTCCTGGATTATTTTGTTTTTCTTGTTGGTTATGGACGTAGATGTGCGTATTCATGATTATCTTGAATATGCTGAAAATTAAATTCCCCGATGAAAAGCTGCTTGTAGTCTTATAATCGATTTCTCGGTTATGTGAAAGTGTGTTTGCTTTCCTCCCGCCGAGTCTTGCTAGACAAATATGCTTGTTTATCTAACACAAATACGTGATTTCGCATCGATACTTACGGCGGGAGTATATTACGATGTTTAGAGTAACTCTTTGTTTACTCTTCTAGAAAGAGAGATCCTGCTTTTTAATATAAACAAACAGAAATAATTGGGTAATCGTTACGTGGTTTTGTAATAAATCCGTCGTATTTGTAGAAATATTAGGCTGAAGTGGACGATGAGATCCTATAGAAGGAATGTAATTGCCATTTCATCAAAGCTTCTCGTTTTTTATTCCACGTTTTTGTGGGGCCCCGATGCAAGGACACTCGAAGTGGCTTCAAGAGCAGCCGACAGCGTTCAGACGGTGAGTTTGTTTAGCTGACGACACACCCAAACCTCTCGACTGGAGATTGTTGAGAACGATCCGTACAATTACCCCAAGTATGTGCCACTGTGACAACAAGACGTTCCTTCCTCCGCCGACCAGCCGGAATATAAAGGCCTGCTTGTTCCGGCGGCGCGGCGGCTTGTCTTTTTCAACAATGCTGCATCAGCTGCTTCGCCTATTTAATGCCGGTCTTGTCACAGAAAACTGGCCTCGCGTATGAGGAGTTTCTATTGATTTTTATTTACGGTTTTCAAGTGTAAAGATCATCTCCTGTTGCCTTTCAGCTTGACCTCGATGAACAACATCAAGTGCAGAGCAGATTTTCTTGCTTCACTTTCATTTTTACTTGAGGATTATTCCCATATCATATCATCTCTCGTAATAATTTCTGTAATTATAAATATATCTGAAATAAATGAGGAACTCTTTAGTAATCGTAATAGTAGTTGGGGTCGAACTTATAAATTCAACCATTATCCGTTAATTTTACTACAGAAAAAAGTATTAAAAATTTGTTTAAAAATCAGAAAGAGTACTCAATTGAATTGTTGTTTAAACATTTGAAAGTTTTCGACATTAAACAAATTTATTATTTTATTTTATTTAAATGTTTTCACAAAAATCTGAATAACTTTGAAAGGTATGTACATAAATATAGAACTAAAAATATGAATTCTCTGCGTTTGTCTGAACCAAAATGTAAAACCAGTGCAGCTTTTATTCATAGCATGAGTCAAGGTCCCAGTTTATTAAACAAATTTTATTCTAGTATAATTTTAATCACGAATCCTCTCCAAATTAATGGAAAATTAAAAAAAAAATTGTATGGGATTTATAGTTTGGTTTTAAACATATTAAACTCTTTTTAATATGTATTCACTCTCAATTTTAATTAAATTTTTGTTTATATTGGAATTCCCTCCTGAGCACGAGTCTTATTCATTCAATAGTGGGTTAGTTTACCTTACATTGTATTAACTTGTATTCATTTCAAACTTACTACCAATAAAATAAATAAATAAATAAATTAGTGATGATATGGATCATATGCAGAGACAAAGAGGAAGGCAGAAAATAGGAAAGATTGGAGAAAGCTGGGTTTGCAGTGAAAACCTGTCCTTGGGCAGAACACTATGAATGAATGAATTAGTAATGGGCAGAATGGAATAATATTAAGAATAGAATAATTTATTCGAATAAAAGTTCTTGAACACTTTTATCAATCGAATAACGAATATCATAGCCAGGTTCTCGTTTCTCGGTTCTCTTATCCAACATTCAGCACGACAGCGATATCGATAGTGACCTGTGACAGCAGTTGCGCAAACTCAGGAGTTTACATTGTTTTGTTTTTCTAATCGATGTTTTGTATTGCTGCGTTCAGTAATTAGACGAGAGAAAGAAAGAGGAGAGAGATGGGACAGAGAGACGATCTGGAGCGAGTCTTTATTGCACGCAGGCGAGGTTAGCCGGATGTATACGATTGATGAGCAATCGTTGTTCTCGACAGCTTTCTTCTTGTTCAAAAACGATCATGTACGTCTGACTTTATTGACATGAATAGTTGACCTGCTAGGAATTCGAACACCTGCAAACCGATGTTCTAATTCTCTTTGACACCTTCTTGCAGGAGAGTATTTCACATACGCATCATAGATAAAAATACGTTGTTCTAAAGTGTGCTCAGCCATTATTAATAGATGCTTTATCACCACGAGACAACACAATTTTACTCACAACACGCGCACAGATGTCTTTCCCTCACGACAGATCCAACTCGACTGACTGGCGCATCAGCGGTAGCTACAGCGCTACTCTGGCAGCAGACGCGCCAATCTTCACCCAGTCCAAGGCCGCCGCGGAACGGTCCGGCCGAGTACGAACGCACTGTACTATTCTTTTCGAAATAATTAGTAATCAACAACCAGACGATGTGTTTGTTGGTAAAAGTTGTTTCTCATTTGAAAATTCGAAGTTGACTCTGGTTACCCCTACTATCAATTTCTCTCCAAAAATGGAAAGTACTACCGGTTGCTTCTTTATGTGGGTTTTGGTAAGGAAATATTTTTTCGCGAACACTCAGTGTCGTACTGTTTTGGAGAACTTTGAAGAGCTCTGTATAAAGCCATTTCTAATTTTCTTTCTTTTCTCTTTCTAGGTAAGAATATGTGAATGCTGCTGTCGATTTCCAGATGTGGTAAGTTTACAGTACGTACTCTTGTATTATGTGGGATCCAAAGTCGTAGGCCTACCTTACGTGTACACTAGAAATGCTGCTAATCTATTTCAATCACAAAAAAAAAAAAAAAAAAAAAAAAAAAAACAGAGTTAAAATTGTTTTATATGAAACATTTCATAGCGTGTTTTGGGAAAGCGTTGATTTAATTCCAAATATGCTCAATCAATTCAAGACAACAATGTATTATGATAATAAATAATTTAACGAATTGTAGTTTTATCCTTTAAATGTGCAAAAATCTGATCCGAACAGATGTAACTTTTTTTTCTTTTTATTCATTATGCTCCATTGCAGTAATGCAATACTACACACACTTGCTGCTACACTATGTTTATATTTCGTCTGAACTTTAAAAACTAATAGTAAACTGTTTGTAACAATAGTAGTTCTTTGACTATTTACAATATTTACAAGGATGTAAAGTCAGCTGAATGAATAGAGTTTATGAGTTACTTATTATATTAACATATATGACTTGAATATTAATACTAATCTTAACCAGAGTAGTATTTTCACTATTTACAATAATTACCCCGCTGTGAAGTCTATTGACTGAATAAAGTTCCTGAATTCCTTATAATTATTTTAACACATCTGACTTGAATACTAATACTAGTAGTAATACTAATACTAATTTTAACTAGAGCAGTATTTTCACTAAAATGTACCATTTTATTTTATTTTTTTTTTTCATACCGAAAAGTTACATTTCTTCAGATCAAATTTCTGCATATTTAACGGAAAAAAAAAACTGAAATTCTTTCATCTATTATCATAATACACTGCTCTCTTAAATTTATTGAGTGTATTGGGAATTAAATCAGTGGCTTCCACAAAACACGCTATGAAATGTTTAACATAAAACAATTTTTCTCTGGCGAAGGAAGTAAAAAGAAGCAAAATTGTATTAAACTTTCTTGTTTGAAATATCCCAAAGAATAACCCCTTGAAATTGATTAATTGCTTACGATTCACTCTGTATTATGAATGTTACTGTTTAGTTCTTTTGTAAAATTAAGTCCAGGAAATTTTCAATGGTCACTTTTATGATCTTTCCCGTTGCATTTCCTGAACTACATGCAAGGTATGTTACGTCTCTGTGCAATTCACTCTCTCTGAAACATTTTTTTATTCGCTCATACAACGTACAATTTAAGCTGCGGAACTTAAACGCATCAACACAACTTAGACTTATCGATGAATAAAGTGCGATAACCTTATTTTTAATTGTAACAGGTTTTATGGGCAAAAATAATTTTTTCTTACCCTATGGCTTAGTAAAAGTGAACTGCGTTCCGTCCACTTTTTAATCCAAAGATATTTCGAAGACTGGCACAAGGTATTATCTTGGATTTAATTCAAAATTCATCTTACTGGACATCGAAATTAGTGCAATAAATGTTGCTCAGTCTTTTCTCCATAAGTACTGCATGTCTTATTTAATTTTTGTTAGAGCATTTGGACGAAATGTCTAGAAAGCGTGGAGAGCAGTGTAGGGTTATGAACTCAAGATCCACATTATTGCGAAAATTCTTTCATCGTTTTCATGCAGTGTTTTAATTCTACGTAAGCAAAAAAATTCATATTTGTATCAGGCGCTTTGCATCCTATTCTGTCTTCATCACTCCTTCATCACCTCATCAACTCTAAATGGCCTCTATATTTTAAAAGAGTAGTTATTTAAGTGGATATCTTACCTTCGTTTCGTGGTTAAAAAAACTCTGAAACCTAATATTCCTGTCTATTTATATTGCTATGGTTACGAGGTAAGTCTGACCTTAATTGAGTTTCTCAACCCTGCGTTATCACTCTCATTTACAAAAGTATAGAGGGTGCAAAAACAATTTCCTCGCCAAATCTTTATGATTTGATTAAGAATTTGCTGTTTGAATATTTATTAGAATTTATTGTTCAGTGTCGTTTACTCTATTAGCTTCATTAATTCTGGAATTGCTTACTTCATCTCTTAAAATAAAGCCGGCAGTGTTTCCCCAAAATAATTTCTGCCGTTTCAATCCGTCTTTCGTAACCCATGTTCATCCTCAGCACTAATTAAATCTTCGGAAGTGGAGGCATTCCAGAACCCCCGTTCATATCTATTCCTAGTGCTTGCTTGCGTTAGGCCAACACCGCCGCAACATTCTAGTACAAGAATTCCTAAATGTTTTAATCGTCTAACAACTGGAGATCCTTGCCAAAACTTAAATCAACAGAATAACTCTATTATAAATTATTCAATAACAAAAGTTCATTAAGGTAATGCAATTTGTTACGGCTGCACCTTCACCTCGTGATCTCATGCTTTATATAGCGCCCTACACTCGCGAACCCATCAAGGCTGCCTCCTAATTGATTATGCAGCACCAATACAACAAAATATTGCAGTGACGTAACTGACAGTGTTCTCATCCTACTAATATTAAAAGTGATTCTTTTGTTTCTGGTCCGCGTGAATTATGGAGGATCACATGTCGGTTAACAGGCAGAAGGCGGGGGCTATCCTGCAACGACAGTGGGGTTCGTTGTTTTCTAAACTAGACTCCTTGGTAACCGTAAAGAATGTTTCTTACAGAGTTCCGCTTTCTGATTGCACTGAACAACAAATTTTTACTTTTTGTCTTGCTCCGAAATAAAAATAGGTGAATATTACTAATATGTGTGCCCTAAATCTGAATTTAAAATCCAAATTACCCCATCACGTACCATTTTTCGGAGAAAATTAATTACATTTTTATGACAAAATTTCTTCTTTTTTTTTATTTTTTTTTACTGCTACTGGTAAAATTACAACACACTAGGGATTCAGAATGCCTTATAATAACACTTGAAAAATGTGTACTGGATACACAAATGATGTTACATAGTTTAAAACACAACAATAAAAACATTTCATGCGTATAATGGGAAAAAATCTAGGAATTTGAACTTACCATTTAAAAGGATTTTCTGGATGACTTCTGTTTGTTTATTAGACCGGGACTGTCTTTTACAAGGAACCAAAAATAGTATGCAAGAATGCTGAATGGTGATCTTCCTTTATATCGCCTTTCCATTTCAGATATTAATTCTTGATGAAATCTTTCCCCATGCTCGTCGCTTACCGCTCCAAGGTTAGGAGGAAAGAAATCCAAATGAGAATATAAGCTAGATTTCTGATTAATAATCCATTTTATTCAGTTGATGAGTTCTTGTCTAAAATTTTGATGAGAGTAGTTTACTTTTAATGTCTTTATCTTATTTAATGCTTATTATTTTTAACAATTATAATGTATATATTTTACTGAGTCTATTGTGACTTAATGCTCAAATAAATTAATTGATTAAATCATTATGATAAGATATTCGGTGTTCGTAGACTGTCATTTGCGTGAAATAAGAATAATGCAATTCAATTTCCTTGCCGGCCATGGGAGTCTCTTAGCTATTTATGTCCATGTGTATCAAGAAAACTAACAAATAAACGAAGAAAGAGATAAATAAATACATATAAATAAATAAATACATAAATACATAAATGAATACATAAATAAATAAATAAATAAATAAATAAATACATAAATAAATAAATAAATAAACAAGCAAGCAAGTAAATAAGTAAATAAATAAATAAGTAAGTAAATGAATAAGTAAGTAAATAAATAAGTAAGTAAATAAGTAAGAAAATAAATAAGTAAGTAAATAAATAAGTAAGTAAATAAATAAGTAAATAAATAAGTAAGTAAGTAAATAAGTAAATAAATAAGTAAGTAAATAAATAAGTAAGTAAATGAGTAAGTAAGTAAATGAGTAAGTAAATAAATGAGTAAGTAAATAAATGAGTAAGTAAATAAATAAGCAAATAAATAAATAAATAAATAAATAAGTAAATAAATAAGTAAATAAATAAATAAGTAAATAAATAAATAAATAAATAAATAAGTAAATAAATAAATAAAATAAATACATAAATACATAAATAAATAAATACATAAATAAATACATACATAAATAAATACATACATAAATAAATAAATAAATAAACAAGTAAGTAAATAAGTAAATAAATAAGTAAATAAATAAGTAAGTAAATAAGTAAATAAATAAGTAAATAAATAAATAAGTAAATAAATAAATAAATAAATAAAATAAATAAGTAAGTAAATAAGTAAGTAAATAAATAAATAAATTAATTAATTAATTGGCAATTATTTATTAATTAATTTAGGTAGGAGACTAGTCGAACGCTGTGGAACAAAATCTATGACGAACGTTTTAAAAGGGCTTTGCGTGTAGTTCTTACACGATTGTGTACGCTGCTTTGTTCTTATAAACTAATTGCTTCATTTTGAAATTGTGAAGAGTATTGTCAATAAAAGTGTTCAATTTAACCATAATTTATCGACTCTTATTGCACAAACGTTAAAAAAATTATAACATATTTACAGCTTAAAAAGGTTCACTTCACTTCACACTGGCGTTCCAAAAGATGCTTGATCTCTTCTAATCGATAGTGATCGTTAATTTGCTCGTGTAAGTGTGGCTTCTTTAGTTACAACTTCTGTGAGTAAATGGCAAAGATAACAATCAGTGTTGCCAATAGTACATAAATATATCCGCATTATAGAATTCAAAATTTCATCCCCATTTGCTGATTGTAAAAAGCATTAGGTTTAGCGGGGAAACCGTTGATATTGTCAATTGTGAGAATAATTTATACTAATCTACATCATCGTTTTCCCAAACACATTTTCACCCGTCCCAATAATAGTATCATCTATTGAGAACTAACGGAATTACTTCAGTTTATCGATGTGTTATATCTTTGATTGTGATTTATCCCGATCAGAAAATTACACGATCAGAAAATTCTAGGTCATATATCTTTGAACGCCAGTGTAGGTTACACATAAATTTTCTTGCTTTAAGTACCTGTACCTTTTCTTTCAGGACCTTTATAGTACTATTTCAAAAATAATCGAACTGTTAAATGTGCTGTGTTTCTTGTTTGTAATATGAAATTATCTTCAGTTTGTGCCTTATAAAATTACTTTCCACTGACTAAAACTGTTTCTTAAGTTATTAAATTTTCCCCATAGTGCTCTATGGAGCTGTGGATGGAGATGTTATAGCGGCCAATGCCTGAAATTGTAGGCAGGAGAAATTAGTTCTCAAAAATACCACGTAGGGGTAAGATCCTTCTCGTAATTATGGTATATTTGGGACGAAGGTGGAGATACGTGTGGTGTAATGACTGGGCCGCAGTGGTAGCTGCTGAAACTGTCAATTTTAAATTATAAAAGTGAATCATTTTCTCTTATGATTCACATAGCATGCCGTTATTTGTGGTTGTATCAATCCTTGCGATATTTTCAACAAGAAGTGAACTAACTCATATAGCCTATCAATATTAATAACTGTCTTCAACGATGTGGTACGTGTAAGGAAGTAACCTGCAATTATTCTATGTAAAATTTGGGTTTCCCTCGAATTTATATTATTATTATTATTATTATTATTATTATTATTATTATTATTATTATTATTATTATTATTGTTATTATTATTATTATTATCATAATCATTATCATTGTATTTCCATTCTTACGTAATGTCGTTCACATGATCAATTACAGTACCTAGACCTATTAGTCATCTCTGTCAAACTGAATCTTGGACACAGTTAAGTTAGCATAATATGCAGTATGCCTAAATAATACTGAGGCGCAAGTACCAAAACCCAAAAAGTGACGGGGTTTCATAGTACCCCTATAATTGCGTGAAAAGTTTATGATCCCGGTTGGGTGTCACAATACTACTAAACTACTGTCACTGCCACTATACTACTAAGGGCTGTGTGATGTATCTTGTCTCACTGTGAAAAGAGAGAGAAAGGAGATATGTCTTGCTTCGTCTGTGTTGTTATGGTGATGGGGGAGTGGAGCGGTGCCGTCCATCCATCCAGTGGCGGAAGGGACTAGTTGATACATCCTGTAGCGCAAAATAAAATAACAAAATATCTCTCTTCGTACTGTGTAGTTCCGTCACTGAGCTTGTCTTTCAAGAAACTGAGTTCCGGCAGCCTGTACAATAACAAGGTTTTGAAAGGAATCCTGAAAATTTACAACCCTCCTATAATCTCCACCCTCATTTGAAGGGACTTGGTTTTATTGCTACTGAGACAAGATAAACCTTACCAGGTATATCACAATACTACTTTACTACTAACACAATACTACTACGACTGCTATACTACTACTATCACTATACATCTAAACTACTACTATCACTAGACTATTAAACTACTATCACTATGCCACTATCACAATACCACTATACTATTATCACTATGCTACGATACTACTATCACAATATTACTATACTACCTATCACAATGCTACTATACTATTATCACTATGCCACTATATTACTATCACAATATTATCACAAAGCTACTGTACTACTATCACAATACTACTATACTGTTATCACTATGCCACTATACTACTGTCACAATGCTACTATTCTATTATCACTATGCCACTATACTACTATCACAATATTACTATACTACCTATCACAATGCTACTATACTATTATCACTATGCCACTATGCTACTATCACAATATTACTATACTACCTATCACAATGCTACTATACTATTATCACTATGCCACTATACTACTATCACAATATTACTATACTACCTATCACAATGCTACTATACTATTATCACAATATTACTATACTATTATCACAATATTACTATACTGTTATCACAATATTACTATACTACTATACAATATTACTATACTACCTATCACAATGCTACTATACTATTATCACTATGCCACTATACTACTATTACAATATTACTATACTAGCTATCACAATGCCAGTATACTATTTTCACAATGCTACTATACTACTTTCACAATACTACTATACTATTATCACAATACTACTATACTATTATCACAATACTATTAAACTATTATCACTATGCCACTATACTACTATCACAATATTACTATACTACCTATCACAATGCTACTATACTATTATCACAATATTACTATACTATTATCACAATATTACTATACTGTTATCACAATATTACTATACTACTATACAATATTACTATACTACCTATCACAATGCTACTATACTATTATCACTATGCCACTATACTACTATCACAATATTACTATACTACCTATCACAATGCTACTATACTACTATCACAATGCTACTATACTACTACCACAGTACTACTATACTACTACTATCACTACTATACTACTACTACAATACTACTATACTAATACTACTAACACTACTATACCACTATCACTGTACTATTAAACTACTATCGCTATGTCACTATACTATTATCACAATACTACTATACTACTATCACAATACTACTAAACTACTACTATCGCTATACTACTAAACTATTACTATCACAATACTATTAAACTATTATCACTATGCCACTATACTACTATTTATTTATGTATTTATTTATTTATTTATTTATTTATTTATTTATTTATCTATTTATGTCCGTAACAGGGCAAAGCCCCAATTACAATAGACAGAATACTACTACACTACTATCACTTTACTACTAAACTACTACTATCACTTTACTACTAAACTATTATCACTGTGCCACTATACTACTATCATAATACTACTAAACTGCTACTATCGCTATACTATTAAACTACTACTACTATCATTATACTACTGAACTACTACTATCACTATACTATTATAATTAATTTACAACTATACTCTTACTAACACTACTACTAAACTATTATCACTATACTACTACTGACACTATTACTAAACTACTACTATCATTTTACTACTAAACTACTACTGACACTACTATATTATTACCATCACTATACTACTACGCTACTAAATTACTAGTAACAACCATACTATTAAACGACTACTATCACTATTGCACTACTACTGTTAATATCATCACTAGCCTACTATTAGTACTGACAATTTTGCGAAATCGAACGCATGACGTACAGAAACCACGCTTTATGCATTTGCAGTAAAACAGTGGCTCCCAGAGGAAGCAAGACGTAATGCTGGGACTCTTCCATCCTCACGACAATTACAGCGGTTTTATACCGAGGTAAAAAACAGTATGGGCACTGTTACAATATAAAACAATTTCGGTCTGGTCACGAAAATATATCCCGCCTACCACTTCATCACCATCAAGATTTAAAAAAGTACTCTGCCACGGACAATCAGTTAGAAAGCTTTTCGAAGCATTACAGGTCTTAAACATTTTTTGAAAAGCTTCTGCATTTTCCCATCCCGTCTATTGTTGGTCTTCATTAGCTTTAATACAAGCCAAGGCATAACAATTTTTATATAACTTTTAACCTAACATTACGGTAACCATGTTGCTATTCCAATCTGGGCTATGCTCAGCGGCCAACCCGTCATTATCTTTATAAGAAAGCAAAGTTGGGTTCTATCCACCATGCGTTATGAGAAGTACTCCCCCTCTCCTCGCTTTTGGGGCGTAACTCTGCAATTACAATTTTTATCCGGCACCAATCATAATTATTTTCGGACTGTTATCGAGAGGATATGTTTTTATTTTGGATTCCTGCTAAGAGTGTTGGAGAGATCGTCGAACTTCTTGGATACGAAGGTTAGGACGAAACTATAGCGTCCGTAGCACATGGTTGTTCGCAGTATAGTCATTAATTTCCAGGACCGGTGCTACTATACTGCTACGTTCTATTCAAAAAAGTATTTTACGTACATTGTCAACAATTGATAACCAATGTACGCGCGTGGTTGTGTGAATAACTTGATCTTACGTGAAGTTTGTTATAGTGCAGGTGACAGAGTTCGTCTGGAAAAATGTAAATATCAAAATTAAAAAAAAAAATAAAATCAGGAAAATATTCCATTTGGTATATTCTGAAGAGTTTAGCCATTTTCTTATGCTCCATTTCATGAAAGACAACTTCTAGGACGTAGATTCTACCCCAGATCACATATAGATTGCTCATTCCTATGTTAAGGAGAGAGGATGGTATTTTTTGGTGAAAAAAAAAAAAAAAAAAAAAAAAATTGAAAAAAAAAAATTAAAATACTCTGTGATATGTGTGGAATACATAACATTTTGAGTGTATTTGTGCCCTTATCGGACGTTGAGTCGCCATTTTTAAACTTCCTGCGTTATGGATTTTTAAATCACTCGCCCACTTTTATTGTTGTTTCCGATAAATTAAATTTTCAAAAAAATTTTTTTTTCTTTAAAATACTCTTTGATATATGTGAAATACATTGCATAATATTTTGTGGGTATTTGTGCCCTTATCGGATGTTGAAACGTCATTTTTAAACTTCGTCCGCTATGGATTTTTAAGTCACACGCCACCTTTTATCGGTTTCTGGTAACTTCATTTTTTTTGCTACATTGCCAGACAAAAATGGATATAATTTCTGAACTATTAAAGATACTGTACATGCATGAAATTTAGAACACACATTCTTTAGACTATTAGGAAACTTTTCTCTGTAACAGAATTTTGTTAATTGATTTCATTTAAAAAATACGCCCTTTTGATTGCAAGAAAGGAAATCAGAAAGTTGTTATTAAATTTTAATTGTTTATTTTACAAACGTAAATCAAAATTCTGTTACGGAAAGTTTGTAGAACATGCTTTTGCAAATACATTGCAGAAAACTGTTTGAATCCATCCTAAAAAACGGTTTAGTTATATCGGTTTTAGTACAATCTGCATTGGGTATATTTTTTTCAAATCTGGGAATCCAAATATTTTTTTTTTTCAAAATATTTATATTTGGTTGAGTTGCTACAGCTATGTGCTCTCCACATACAAAAAATTAATGTTTTACATCAAATAGGAAAAAAGTTTAAAAAATACCATCCTCTCCCCTTAAAATCGGTTGCACTTTGAAGAGAACAACCGCCAGGATCGCCACCCGTCCGCCGTAAACGAACACGAGATGGCAGTACAGTCGCTAATGCAATTCAAATGGGAGTTATGACGTGACTCCTTATGTAACAACTAGACGAAAGCATAGTAAACCTGACAAAAGTTGTTACCGTCAAACTCTATAACGCAGAGCAATCTGGCTATATATGATCTAGGATTCTACTTAGAAGGGGGAGTTTTCACTGTTATGGCTCAGTTTCTTAGATAGTTTCTCAAAAATATATCTCAGAATGAAACTTCTACATAATTGAAATTATTAATTATTAAGAGGACAAGACGCTGAGTTTTGGTCAATTTTTGTATTTTTTTTAATATGGTGCCAAAAAGTCTACGGTTTCTTTAGAAATGCTGTAGTGAAGATTTTATTGCGAAATCAACATTCTAATTATCCCACATATGTGGGTACAATTTTCAAAATGCATATTATAAACTTCAAAATGATTTTACCGTAAATAAGAGTTTTTACATTTTAGTTTACTAGAAATAAAATATCTCCTGAAAGGCTGGCCATATCTAGAGCAATGAAGCTTTGCACACATATTCGTAACAGGTCTGTGATGAAATGCTACATTCATGTACAGTAGTGGCAAAAAAAAAAATACGGACCGACACTTGTAGCTGATTTCAGAGCCTTGTTCACTCCAGAGCACGATAGACTGGTAACTAAGACTTTCGTGGTTCGAATCCTTCCTGGGAAGGTAACTTTTATTTGTTCCTTATTCAAATTTATTCCCAATACTTTTCGATTGGTGGTAAAATTCATGCTCTGGGAATAATAAGTTAATTAAGTAGTAAAATATCGCTGCAATCGATGCTTTTGCAACAATCCTTAAAAATGCTTATTTTTTAAGATTGTCCCTCTTAAATAACCTGCACTTCTATTGGACAAATTTTTAATATTTCTTATAAATTAGAGATATTGTTAACAGTTTAAAGTATTTATTACCTTTGAAATTCCCTCTACTTCAAGGATTTGAAATTTCGGTTTGTTTCGTTACCACTTTTGTGCGGATTTTGAACCAGCGGTAGTCACAAGTTACAGTACTCTATTATAATGTGATTAGCACACTCAGTCCTAAATAAAGGAAAAAAAAAATAATTCCTTGCGGGGTATCGAAGCTGTGCCAACTAGATTAATAGCCGGATATACTATTAAAAACAACCGCCTTAAGCCACATCGTGGGAGGTGGTAAGTCCACAATTTTGAAATATTAAACTTGTAAGTTATAAAATACTGTAATGGTTTGTGGAATCTTACATGAAGTAAAGTTCGAAATGCATACAACATCGCTGTAATAAGTGAGCAACTTGCACATCGAAAATAAATAGCATTAACACTATCTATTGTGAAGTTGTAGAACTACTCATTTATATAAAAATAAAAGCGTACTTGCACTTAAAGTCATAATACATTGTCATAATTTATGATCATTTAAATTACATGAGTACTTAAGACAGGACCTGATTTAATCGGGCAAAGAACATAGGAGACTTACGACCGGCTTATCTCTCCTCGTAAACGTCCTATCCTTTATTTCCTAATACACGTGATACGAACCATTTCCTTAGGAAAAACAGCCATAAATCACGTCGTCTGAAATTCTTGCAACTTAGAAAAGAAACTGTATTTGCTAAACGAGTACATACAGCAATATGTCAGCTTGAAAAGCGGCGATAAATAAAATAGGAGACTGGGGTCGTGACCTCGAGTCATATCACTCTGAAGTTACTAATCTCTCTGCGTTCAAGTGCTTTTACTGCGTTTATGATTGTTTCTGTGTTTTATCGAAGACATCAGCGTTTCAGTCGTAGTGAAATATGTTATAATTTTGTCGCACAAAAGGCAGTGGTGCAAATTTCCTTGAAATACTTCAGTCTCTATTGCTGTTCTAATTACAGCAGGTTTTCTTATTATTCTTCCTCAAATAATGATTAAACTTTAAGAATTCAACAATTTTCAGCGTCGACTTACCTAAACATACTAGAGAACAATAACAAGCTTATAGACGTACAAAAACACATGCAGAACACATCCTTAACATACAACTGAATTTAAGAATACACACAGCACTTACGATTATAAACACACCCATACCAAGACAACAGCAAGAAGAAAACCGAACATAAGACCTCACTAAAAATCTGAAGGTAACTGACATATGCATGTGTTAGTTGGGAGACCGGAGGGAAAAAGACCATTGGGGAGGCCGAGACGTAGATGGGAGGATAATATTAAAATGGATTTGAGGGAGGTGGGATATGATGATAGGGACTGGATTTTCTTGCACAGGATAGGGACCGATGGCGGGCTTATGTAAGGGCGGCAATGAACCTTCGGGTTCCTTAAAAGCCAATAAGTAAGCAAGTACTGACATATGCATAAATTAGTCATTAATCAAAGTGTTGTGTGTGTCTAATGCTTACCCAGCGAATAGGGATTATAAAGAAAGTACACTGAGCGAATTTTCCTGTGCTTTGTTTCTTGTGCACCGGTGTTTAGTTCCACTTTCAAGCGCTAGAGGTTAGTGTAATCGAGCATACGCCAGATTCCGGACTCTGGCATACGCTAAGATAATAATTGAGTTGAGACACAGGATCGCATACATTATTGCATAATCCAGTAAAGCATCTGATTGGAGGAGGCAAACACTTATCAAAGCTATATCGGAATAGAAAATTTGCTTTGCTTCAAATAAATTCAAGTTAACAGCTTTTCCTTATTTCCCAGTGACAAACTAGTTGTAATAATGATTTTTGATATTTCAGGTATAATAAATTATATTATAAAATAATATAATACATTATAAATTACATATGTATCAAATTCGTTTAATATTTGTATATAATATAATATAGGTATATGGTTTTACTTTTCATAAGAGTTTTGTTTTTCCAGTGCTATCAAATCATTACATATTTTAATTGTAGTTGGGGTCAACGTCTCAACTCTCATTATAAAGGAACTCTAGAGTCTACAGTTAATGACGGATTTATTATTTTATGGATCAATTTATTTTATTTCAGTACATAATGTACCCAGATGTATTAATTATATGTGTTTTTATTTCCGCTGTGTCGACTGCTAGCTGATGTGATGTCAGCGCCAACTCTAGGGAGAAAGCAGAATCTCACGCTCTAGCTGGCTTGAAGGTCATTGAAATCAGTCCGGCTACATCAAAGGTACCGACGCGACGTGTCCATACTTAGTTATCTATACGCTGGCCTACCCACTTCACTTTGCGTGATTCGGGTTCTGCGGATAGATGGCAGGATTGTGACCCATTTTCAAGTTGCACACCACTTCGGCGGACCACGTTATGCATGATGTGTACCTGTAAAGAGTTTCGTCTTGTACTAGAGTGAGCGTACGTGTAAGTGTTCGTGTAAGTGTAGTGTAGGGACTGGATGAGGATGATGATGAAGAATGTGAGGAAGGGAGAAGGGGAAACCCGGTGCCGGCACGTAGCCTATTCCTGTCGAATAGCACCAAGTGGGCCGCCAGGCTTAACGTCCCCATCCGACGGACGAATCATTATCATCAGTAACATATGCCTTCTCTTCATATGCACTGCGGAGAGATTTGGGATTTAACCCAGCATATTGGTGCACAATTTAGTGTTTAGAAGTTGTCCACCGCCATCTCTCCTAGTCCCGAGATAGAAATTTTACATGAACATTTCTGACCCCGCCGGGAATCGAACCCGGGCCGGCAGTCCAAAGTAAAATACCACATTATTTTCAATTTAACAGAATAAAGTAGTTTATTCAACAAAATAACGGATCATTAGTGATAAAGAAATGTTAAAAGTATGTGACCAAGATGTATATTTAATATGATTTCACTGCTCGTATTCCAATAAACAATATGAAATTTGTGGTGAACAAATAAGTTGTGATACAGGTTTTCTTGAAGTAATTTAACAATAATCTTTGACGCGGCAGCCCACGAAGGGTCAAGCCCGCCTAGCCGACTGCTGGCCTGACGTCCACATGCCTCAGCAGAGGTGAACGACGATCCATCCAGAATGGGGATAACATATGATCAGTATGATGATCTTCCCAGTCCTTTGGTTAGGAAGTCGGATTTTGCTACATATCGTAGCTCCCCAAGTTCATCACGATGTTGGGTTTGCACCGATTCCATACAGTGGCCAAAATGTCATGAGAAGATTCCTTCCTCATGAGGTCTCGAACCAGCGCACATTTTGTAACGCGATTCCAGACATATCTTAGACTACGAGGACTTGCAATATAGGCCTATTTTAGTCTCTCTTAATCCAGTTCCAGCATTCATTCATTCATTCATTCATTCATTCATTCATTCATTCATTCATTCATTCATTCATTCATTCATTCATTCATTCATTCATTCATTCATTCATTCATTTTCTTCTTCTTTCTCTGATAAGGATTAAACTATCGAATGATTCTAACTCGAAGAATGACAATTTTGAGCATTGATGTTTATAAACAGAGTGGAGTATAGTTAATTTCGTAGAGACGATTATATTTGTCAGATAACAATATATTATTATCCTACTCGGTATTATAACATTCATGTACAGTGATATAAGAGAGCCAGTGTATATTTAATGAACTTATTTGTAAAAGAGTTACAGGACTAGATATTGATGAATGGGATTATAAAAATTAACACTCCAGCTGTAAAAATTTCAAGCAGCATCATTATAATTATAATCATCATCGACTTCAAGGATTAAGTCTTCGATCTGTTCTCTATTCCCTCAACCTTTTCCCAGGGCGTCCTTGTTTTCGTTGTCCTCTAGCATTATACTGCAATGCTGTTATAAACATTCTGGTTTCTGGAATACGTTGTAAGTGCTTATACCAATTATGTATTCCTGTATTATGTCATTTATGTCTGGTATATTCTGGACATTGAATTCTTTACTAATTTCATTGCTTGGTTTACGGTCTAACAACGTACATCCTGTTTCATAACGGAGGAATCTCATTTCAGTTGATTCTGTAGTCTGATTAAACCTTTTAATTGTTCTTTTGTTAATGCCTGCTTTTTACTACGATATCGTAAGAGTGGTAGAGCTATAGTTTATAGAGAATAGAATTTGCAATACATTTTCTTGTGGAGAGCTGCAGCCAAATCTCCTTCGAGGACCAACATTGTCAAGAAGTTCCTGAAATTTATACAATCAGCAGAACCTCAACGGAGCTAACAATTTTTCATATTCTCTGAAAAAGACCAAACACTGACGTATACCTACTTGGTGCATTAAAACCTAATAATAATAATAATAATAATAATAATAATAATAATAATAATAATAATAATAATAATAATAATAATAATAATAAGTAACATTATTATTTTAATCCAGTGGGTGCGAGAAATTGAATTCAGCTTAAATAAATGCAGCATGCAATATTAATAACGTCTAACGAATGGAGTAGCAAGTATGAAATGTCCACAATTCGAAGATGCAGAACAAGCTGAAAGAGATATCAGAGCATACCAATTAAGTGAAATTCGAGCGCATTTAACCACAAACCGAATGATGAAACTGCGACACTGACTGCCCGTCACGGAACAGTTCCTGATCTTGTTTTCCCTGGCAGCAACATGACAGCTGAATGGCATGAGTTTATCTTAATCCTAAGGGTCAGAAAATCGTATCTCGATGACAGCTATCCTCGCACAGAATTATTGTAGGATCACATAATGAGATCTTGACGGCAAATTGATGTACCTGTCTTCAACATCTACAATATTGAAATAAATTAGAAAAGAATAAATAAATGATTTACGCATTTCCGTAGTCGAGTAAGACTGTCGTTGATGTTTTCTTGACATATTTGAAACTATTTACAAGAATTTTGAACATATCGGTTTATTATTATTGTTATTATTATTATCATTATTATTATTATTATTATTATTATTATTATTATTATTAAACTTGTATTTTTACATAACTACTCAATTACAGTCTTATTAAGAGACGGTGTATCGTTTGTGTAAGGCAGTGATGTCAAAGCAAGCACATTTTTCTGACCTTGACGTCGTGCGCGGGCATTAAGCGCTAGGTATGCTAGGAGGAATAAGCGGCCTGTTGGATTAAGAAAACAGTGGTGCACAAACTTCAAACGGAACGTGAAATTTTATGTCGTTATTTTTATATGGCTTCTTTCTGTTTGTTATTTTCTATATTGTCTGTAAAACAAAAGTACTAACACCTATTTCTTAGCCTAATATTGTAGTTGTGTTTTAAACGTTAATAACATAATAAAGAGTAAAGAAGAAACATTCACACAAATTCCATAATAACTACAACTATTAATAAAATAAACTAGCAGCATTTCTCACAAAATAAATGCATAGAAACATGAAGCTACCTCATAAATAATTGCAGTAAAAATTTCAACCAGATTGATTAATATTTGGCATAAGAAAGTTGGTGTTGAATCAACAAAAATGAACACAGAAAAATAGATTTGAAAATAAAATGAATATTTATGTAAATTAATATTAACTTCAGGGAGCCAACAAAATGTTACTAGATTTGTAATCAGAAATTTTGAAAAAGAATTCTTCGATGAAAAACAATTTTGACAGCTCTTTAAATTCCACTCCCCTTTCAGCCTTAATTTTAAAAAAATGTAAACATACGAGTATTTGTAATCAGAATTGAGCTGAAACCATTTGGGGTATGAAAATATAAATTCTGAATAAGTGAAATAGCTAAAAAATTTGGAAAAATTTTCATGATTTTCAGTGGAGTCTTTCCTTAACATAAGGCAAGCCTCTACACGATGTTAAAGGTATCTTAGTAAAATTGAATTATTTCTCTTCATTGTAGTATGTCAAAGTGTGATCGTTGCACCTATAACCTACTTGTCTCCATTCAGTTTTTTGTCTCTCGTGTAAAATTTAGTTTTTTCAGTTAGCAAGTTTTGCAAAAACATTACTCTTTTTTGTAATGGAAATATACTGTTACTATCTGTGGAATTTCCCCAGAATATTAGCGTATTTCAAAACTCATTACCGAGTGAAGTATGCAAAGTATATTGTTTTTAAAGTATTGATATTTACTATCTTTTGCATAGATCTAATAGCAAAACAAGCTGAATTTAGTTTGGGGGTAATTTCTTTAATATGATTTTTCCAATTTAATACATGATCGATTTTTAAGCCAAGAAATTAAATTATTATTGTTGTTGTTGCTAATAGGGATTGTTTGTGAAACCGGCCTGTTGTCTTTGAAAACTAACACAGCTACGTACGATTTCAAGTGATAGAAGACATTGGCGAAGCACGTAAAACTTCACAGTAATATTTTTGACTATGAGATTCTTTCATAAGTTTGAGTTCGCTCACAAACCAGCAGCAATAAAATACTGGAACGAAATCAAGTTATATAATTTAGCTATTGCGCCCGCGCTGGTACGCGTTGCCCTCGACCAGACAGTAGTCTGCAGGCCGCGGTTTGAATACCGCAACCAAACAATGTCTACGAGGTGGCAAAACACGAATTCTGTGTTCTTAGTAGTGGGAGGCATAATTCCACGTCTGCGCCTCAAGACGTCAAAGAGGAAGTCGTAAAAAAGATAGAACAGAACCACAGAATCCAAGTTATCGATTTGTTTAATGTAAATCATATTGACTTCTCGGAATCTTAAAAAAAATAAAGCCTAAACCGCGAATGTTCAGTCAGTCATGAAGAGGAAAACCTATCTGGAGACTCCAAAAGCTATATAAAAGATATATTTTTTATACGAGCTTTAGTTAAGATAGAGAAAAGCATTTCTCATCTCCTTGTCTACCGGAACCAACAATGATGGTGGTAGCTTTGCCATAAAACCACTTCATGATGTTAAAACCACAAATCTTACAAATGTACACTTTTTTTTCTTTTCTTTTCTTTTTTTTTTTAGCAGTCATCATGCTTATCTAGAGGCACAACGGTGAAATTATTATTGTGTTTGAATGTATCTCGTACCAGAGAGAAACAGAGACAGAAAGAGAGAGGTTTGCTTCATCTCTCTGTTGGATGCTGTCTGCCGGTGACGATGGATTTTGGACGTGTAACCACATAGAAGGCTATTTCACGCGGACGATATACTCCGGAGTGCAAAAGCGGCGTAAAAGTCGAGTAGATGTAAAGACTTTCATGGAGAACATGAATCTGTTTTGTAAGATGGCAAAGATACGCCGTTTCTCAAGATCTGTAGAGGTGGCCTAGGTTAGCGAGGGTATGCTGCACCAGTCCTGTGGTTCTTACGCTTTAACTCTGCAGAAACAAGTAACAAACTATTCTGTTTCTCATAACTGATTTTTAGCACTGCAGCTTTCTGTGCTTTGTGATGCACTAACGGCTCAACAGGTTTATGTGCAGTTGAATTTGAATCGAATTGAATTTATTGAAATTACATACTACATATATCTCTACATATTTAAAATCTATATTTTGCGCCGAAAATAGCAAATTATTATGTCTCGTGATCAGAATATTGTACGAAATGGAACTATAAAAGTTGGAGATTTATACTTCGGAGAGATGGTAAAATTCAAATATCTTGGAACAACAGTAACAAATATAAATGACACTCGGGAGGAAATTAAACGCAGAATAAATATGGGAAATGCCTGTTATTATTCGGTTGAGAAGCTTTTGTCATCTAGTCTGCTGTCAAAAAATCTGAAAGTTAGAATTTATGAAACAGTTATATTACCGGTTGTTCTGTATGGCTGTGAAACTTGGACTCCCACTTTGAAAGAGGAACAGAGATTGAGGGTTTTTGAGAATAAGGTTCTTAGGAAAATATTTGGGGCTAAAAGGGATGAAGTTACAGGAGAATGGAGAAAGTTACACAACGCAGAGCTGCACGCATTGTATCCTTCGACTGACATAATTAGGAACATTAAATCCAGACGTTCGAGATGGGCAGGTCATGTAGCACGTATGGGCGAATCTAGAAATGCATATAGAGTGTTAGTTGAAAGGCCAGAGGGGAAAGGACCTTTGGGGAGGCCGAGACGTAGATGGGAAGATAATGTTAAAATGGATTTGAGGGAGGTGGGATATGATGATAGAGACTGGATTAATCTTGCTCAGGATAGGGACCAATGGCGGGCTTATGTGAGGGCGGCAATGAACCTCCGGGTTCCTTAAAAGCCAGTAAGTAAGTAAGTAAGTAAGTAAGTAAGAAATAGCAAATGCTCGTGCTTGGAATAGTTAAATAGGAATGCGTGTTATTATTCGGTTGAGAAGCTTTTGTCATCTAGTCTGCTGTCAAAAAATCTGAAAGTTAGAATTTATAAAACAGTTATTACCGGTTGTTCTGTATGGCTGTGAAACTTGGACTCCCACTTTGAAAGAGGAACAGAGATTGAGGGTTTTTGAGAATAAGGTTCTTAGGAAAATATTTGGGGCTAAAAGGGATGAAGTTACAGGAGAATGGAGAAAGTTACACAACGCAGAGCTGCACGCATTGTATCCTTCGACTGACATAATTAGGAACATTAAATCCAGACGTTCGAGATGGGCAGGTCATGTAGCACGTATGGGCGAATCTAGAAATGCATATAGAGTGTTAGTTGAAAGGCCAGAGGGGAAAGGACCTTTGGGGAGGCCGAGACGTAGATGGGAAGATAATGTTAAAATGGATTTGAGGGAGGTGGGATATGATGATAGAGACTGGATTAATCTTGCTCAGGATAGGGACCAATGGCGGGCTTATGTGAGGGCGGCAATGAACCTCCGGGTTCCTTAAAAGCCAGTAAGTAAGTAAGTAAGTAAGTAAGAAATAGCAAATGCTCGTGCTTGGAATAGTTAAATAGGAATGCGTGTTATTATTCGGTTGAGAAGCTTTTGTCATCTAGTCTGCTGTCAAAAAATCTGAAAGTTAGAATTTATAAAACAGTTATTACCGGTTGTTCTGTATGGCTGTGAAACTTGGACTCCCACTTTGAGAGAGGAACAGAGATTGAGGGTTTTTGAGAATAAGGTTCTTAGGAAAATATTTGGGGCTAAAAGGGATGAAGTTACAGGAGAATAGAGAAAGTTACACAACGCAGAGCTGCACGCATTGTATCCTTCGACTGACATAATTAGGAACATAAAATCCAGACGTTCGAGATTGGCAGGTCATGTAGCACGTATGGGCGAATCCAGAAATGTATATAGAGTGTTAGTTGGGAGGCCAGAGGGGAAAGGACCTTTGGGGATGCCGAGACGTAGATGGGAAGATAATGTTAAAATGGATTTGAGGGAGGTGGGATATGATGATAGAGACTGGATTAATCTTGCTCAGGATAGGGACCAATGGCGGGCTTATGTGAGGGTGGCAATTAACCTCCGGGTTTCTTAAAAGCCAGTAAGTAAGTAAGTAAGTAAGTAAGTAAGTAAGTAATAGCAAATGCTCGTGCTTGGAATAGTTAAATAGGAATTAAAATAAAAAAACAATAGGTGAAAAATGAAAATACAAAATATCTATATGAAAAAAGTTATACAATAGCCGGTTTTAATTTAAAGAAATATAATACGAGGGTAATTTCATAAATAATGCACAGGTTGGCAGAGCTGTGAAGTGGATGATGCAACACCAATGAAAATTCTTGACTAGTAATCATCCATAGAGTTCGATGAAGTTTGTATAGTTGGCACAACTGGTAACAAGAGAACACTGATCATAAGACACTACTGCCATGTAGCGGAATATTTGAAATGATGAGATGATACAATAATACATTTTCAAGACAGTTTAGTATTTTAGTAATTCAATTAATATGTTATTGTATTAGAGTAGGTCTATTTTATTTCTTCTAATATTTATATACTTTCTTCTAATCGTGTAACAGTCAATTAAACCCCACTCGAGTTTTGATTGTCTCTAGATAAATCAAGTGACAATTAATACGGTGTGATATGTTAGCTTTTATCTGTAATTCCATGTACATGTCTACTGTTAATATTTCCCAGCGTTATGAACAAGTGATTAAAAATTCCACGTCTGATGTAACGACAATAAAGTAAAAACTAAATTACGTTTAGCGAATGATTAAATCAAAACTGCACATTATATAGCCCAGAAGATATTGTATGAGGTGGCGGTGTGGAGTCTTTTGCCGTTTTACCATAAACACAGCACTTACGCTTTTACTCTTGATTTTAGGACATGAAAACGTCACTCAAAAACATTCGAAAATGATGGACTCACTTACACTAATTAGCAACATTGTAATTACCTTGAAGCATCTCTCCAGGACAGATTTTTCCAACGTTCTCTTAATGACATGTTTTATTGGCAGTAAATTAAAGTAGGAAAACTTTTAATGAATGTGGACTTAAGGAAAGCCTTCTCTTCCCCCATCTTGTTGATTAATGTTGGAAGAAGTAATTATATTTGAATGGAAAGCAAATGTGGTTGCAAGAAAAGTTGCACATATGTTCCTCCAAGTCATGAAGTCGTAAACATGCCAGGAGTGACGTTCATGTAAACAACGTCATTCTTTTACTATGTGTTTTGCTCAGCGATATATCCTTGTATACGTCCAAGGATTTGAGATGGCAGATCATTGATGTTCGATAGTTGAACATGCCTGACTGAGAAAGCAGCTATAGATTTATAACTTTGTTGTTGTAGTAATATGTTTGCAAACACCTCTTGTATTTCCTCTACTGTGTATTTGCTAGTGTGTGTGACTTGAGTTTAATAACAATTTGTCAAATACAATAGAATTGTTGCGTACCTAGCTAGAGAATGTGGCAAGATACTACAGTTTTATGGATGGGACAAATTTTGGAAATATTGTTTATTTTATAATTAGAATGAGAGGAATTTTTGTATTCCTTCTCAGTGCAAAAGTCCTCAAATACGAACACGAAATGAGGGGTTCGGAAGTAAAACATGGTAAGTGACGTTTTACTGTTTTGAAGTTATTACGTAAGTAAACATTTATACATGGAACAGTTTGTATAGTTACCAGGAAAGTAAAAACTGTATACTTCTGCCATCTGTTGAGATGTTGGAAAACTAAGTATGCATTAGACGCAAAATTTAAGATGCCATATTATACGCTAAATATCTCATTTTTGTCCAAAATGTCAGTTAACATGTTTTACGCCCGAGCCCCTCAAATATTCATACTAAAGAGACTGTCGGAACACTTTTGATAACCTACCTCGTTCTTTGATTCATTGTAATGTAGATTGTTTCCAGTTTATGTTTTAATCGATACACAAACTGACGTTTGAAGTAAATGTATTGTTCCTTATTATTTTACGAAATTATATTTGTAAATTAATTTCTTTGCTAATCGAGGTACCTAGTGCTCTGCTATGCTTCTCGATTTATGTTTGCTCTGTTTCGTTACTAGTCCGTGAATTATTGTTAATTGTAGTTAGTTGTAATTTTCCATTTACGAGTAATTAAACATTTATTTGTATTTTATGTTAAATTTAATTAGCTTGTAATTTGCTATTTAATTAGAAAATTCTTTTGCACTGCTGTCAGTTTAGTTAACATTCTACTATTTACTTCAAAAATTTATTTATACTGTTTTCGTGATTTGCTATTTTAAACATTCAACTAAACTTCTGTTGTTAATTTTACTCAGTTTGAAATTTGCTATTAATTTGTGTCTCTTCTATTTTGTTTGTAATTAAGATTAATCAGTTAGTATATTGTAGTATAATCTTGTTGTTGTATTTATATTCCATGTCCAAACACTGTATTTGTGTAATGGAAAATAAACCACCACCACCACCACCGTTCTCAATTTTGCTTTGAGTAGACTGAAGATTTATCATAAGGGAATGGATTTCTATTCCGTACCTATTTTTGTTTGCTATGTTCTATACGTACGTTGTTCAGATATAGGCTATCTACGTTTTATTGACACAGGATCATCCTATTAAAATTCTATAGGACTCAAAACGCCGAAATGAACCATACACTCTTGTAAATGCCTAAAAACTATGTTTGTACCTGAAAAGCGCCTTTTTAGTATTTTGCGTATACCCGTACAAAAATGCAAAAAGTACCCCCAAAAAACTACAAAAATGCTATTTAAAATGTTAAAAAAAATCTCTTACAGACAAAAACAGGTCTGATAATTTCGTTCCATATTGATTTCAGTGGGGGAGGGAAAAAGATTTTATCTATTTTCTGGATCGAAGTTCCATTGTAATATGAAAGGGGTGGTAAGTTGTTCAGGTTAGGCGTGAGCTTAGAAATTAGTTTTCGCGTCAATACACCCCCGTTATGCGAAATAAAACTGACCAATCATTATCTTTCATTGATAGAATTTGTGTCTTCAGTTCAGTAGCACACGTTGTCAACACCAGTTCTTTGTATATAAATTTCTCCTAAAGTAGAATATTTATTAAAATTACTATTAGGCTATTTATTACTTATTAATTTTATATGAACTCCTAAAAGTCCTGAATAGGATATTATAAAGTATTAAATCTCTCTTTTTAGCGCCTAGATTTCCGTTCCCTACTTACCATCAATTGAGCTAGAAATGGATCCTTGACAGACTCTGATAATTTGTGTATTTTTTTATCTGCATTTCATAATTGTCAGTACGATTTAGTTACTATCTAATTATAAAAGGGGTGGTAAGTTGTTCAGGTTAGGCGTGAGCTTAGAAATTAGTTTTCGCATCAATACACCCCCGTTATGCGAAATGAAACTGACCAATCATTATCTTTCATTGATAGAATTTGTGTCTTCAGTTCAATAGTACACGTTGTCAACACCAGTTCTTTGTATATAAATTTCTCCTAAAGTAGAATATTTAATAAAATTACTATTATTTATTACTTATTAATTTTATATGAACTCCTAAAAGTCCTAAATTGGATTTTATAAAGTATTAAATCTCTCTTTTTAGCGCCTAGATTTCCGTTACCTACTTGTTACCAAATGAGCTAAAAATAGATCCCTGACAGATTATGTATGTATGTATGTATGTGTATTTATTCACACTGCAAATGGGTATATACCCGGTGGCAGTTGTAACTAATTACACTCAATAATGACTATAATAAACACAATTAATAAAATACAATTAATAATAAATTAATAATAATAATTAATACTAATAATAATTAATAATAACAGGGATCATCCTAAATCAAATGAAACACGATCACTTAAAATAACATTTAAAGTAAATCTAATTTGTATCTTAACCCTAAGTTCGAACTAAAACCCACGAGTATGATATGTTCATACCTGCACGAGTACCTTTCAGCATTTTACACTCATTTCGCTGACAACTCACTCACTGCACTGGAACTACGACACATTTCACTGATTCTATGCTGATTTCACTAACACTTCAAAAACATTTCACTGTTAAATACTTTGTACTGCCATTATAAACTATAAACTTCACTTACACAACACACGTGACTGACACAACACACTTCACACTTCACTGACAACACACTTCTTCACTGATACAACACTTCAATAACAAAATATCAGTTACACTCTTTAAATAGTGTGTATAATATACTATCGTCTATTAGTAAAGTCCTTAAGGCTGTTTTTAAATAACTTACATTTTTTGTTATTGGTAAAGCCTTCAGTAAGTCTGCAGGTAAAGTATTCCAGTCCCTGATAGTGCGATTGAGAAAAGAAAACTTTCCAGTGTCCGTCCTCTGTCTTCTTTCCCTCAGTTTATGTGAGTGGTCGTTCCTTGAAGAGTAATTTGGCGGCTGCAACCTATTTTTTATTTCTCTCTCTGGTAATTTGTGTATTTTTTTATCTACATTTCATAATTGTCAGCACGATTTGGTTATTATCTAATATATAATTTTTTTTGGTGCATATTCGCGCATATTGAAAGAATTTGAGGACTACAATAGAAGCTACGAGTATTTCTCCGCACTTTCAGTAACTCCTCTGTAAGAGGTAAATGTTTATTTTCAATTTCGGAACAAAGGCTTCTATTTCCGCTTGATATGAGGCTGTAACCGTTCTGTTGGAAGTAACGGCAAAGAAAATCCCACTCGTCCCTTTCTGGAATCGGAACCAGAGTAATTCAGAGATAGAGAAAGACGCCGGCCCACAAAAAGAAGAGTGATGGACGAAAAAACGGGACATAGCCGACATACTCACGGACAGACATTCGTGGTATGTCTATAAAGTGACTGAAATGTTTTACTTGGCTGAGAGAAGCCCGCAGCCAGTGAGCTAATTGGTACAGGACCCTGTTTTTATGCAACTGCAAGGTTCATCACCGTTTCCACATAATCCAGTTCGCACCTTTGCATGAGATCGGTCTTAAATTCACTAGTTCAGTGAAAGAGTGGGCTAACACTTAGTTGGAAATAGAAGTGTTTACTTTCGTTCTGACACATATAAATGTCATTTTCGTCTAATCGAAAATTGGTTCATCCCAGTTTATAGTGCATACAGTTAAAAATAGCCTAACTATATTAACAAGAAAAAATGTAGTTACAGGTTTTGAATATTTGAATGTTGTAGTCAAAAGAAACGTCTCAGATTTTATTGTCGATCGCCATTTTTGATAACGTAATGCACTATCACCTTTACTTTTTAACTTTGCTCTGGAGTATGCCATTAGGAAAGTCCAGGATAACAGAGAGGGTTTGCAATTGAACGGGTCACATCAGCTTCTTGTCTATGCGGATGACGTCAATATGTTAGGAGAAAATTCACAAACGATTAGGGAAAACGCGGGAATTTTACTTGAAGCAAGTAAAGAGATAGGTTTGAAAGTAAATCCCGAAAAGACAAAGTATATGATTATGTCTCGTGACGAGAATATTGTACGAAATGGAAATAAAAAAATTGGAAATTTATCCTTTGAAGAGGTGGAAAAATTCAAATATCTGGGAGCAACAGTAACAAATATAAATGATACTCGGGAGGAAATTAAACACAGAATAAATATGGGAAATGCGTGTTATTATTTGGTTGAGAAGCTTTTATCATCCAGTCTGCTGCCAAAAAATCTGAAAGTCAGAATTTATAAAACAGTTATAGGCTATTACCGGTTGTTCTTTATGGTTGTGAAACTTGGACTCTCACTTTGAGAGAGGAACATAGGTTAAGGGTGTTTGAGAATAAGGTGCTTAAGAAAATATTTGGGGCTAAGAGGGATGAAGTTACAGGAGAATGGAGAAAGTTACACAACACAGAACTGCACGCATTGTATTCTTCACCTGACATAATTAGGAACATTAAATCCAGACGTTTGAGATGGGCAGGGCATGTAGCACGTATGGGCGAATCTAGAAATGCATATAGAGTGTTAGTTGGTAGGCCGGAGGAAAAAAGATCTTTGGGGAGGCCGAGATGTAGATGGGAAGATAATATAAAAATGGAATTGAGGGAGGTGGGATATGATGATAGAGACTGGATTAATCTTGCTCAGGATAGGGACCTATGGCGGGCTTATATGTGGGCGGCAATGAACCTCCGGGTTTCTTAAAAGCCAGTAAAGTAAATGTTGGAAGTCATACTCCCCAAATCTGCTGAGAATGTCGGATGCAATCTAGAATAGAACTAAAAAAAATAACCATTAAGTTATTCGTACTTCTGATTGAAAACAAGAGATGTTGATGGTAATAATAATAATAATAATAATAATAATAACTTCGTTAAGGTAAATATTATCATTGTGTAGGCTACATTTCCTCAGGATCAAGTATGAGAAGGTTTTGTGTTGCGTAGTGTGAACAGTTAGCACAGGCTGAAGGGAAGTCAAGGTTACAGAATTAGTATGTAGCTAACTTCATTCAGTGCAAATCAGTTTATTTCGTGCCAATGCAGTACACTTTTGAACGGCGAATCTTTATTTATGATACTTTGATAACGAAGAAATTTTACAGAAAGTGAATAACAATAAAAAATGTAGCAGTAACAAAATGTTTTGTGGACGTCAGTTACGTTCTGCGAATTTGCCTATGACAAAACTGGTTGTAACATGAAGCAAAACTTCGGTACCATACCCTACAAATAATACCAATGTTCGATGATGGTGATGGTGATGGTGATGGTGATGGTAATGGTGGTGATGATTATATTAATATAATAATAATAATAATAATAATAATAATAATAATAATAATAATACTATAGCAGTAATAATGTATTGTAGACGTGAATTTGCCTTTGGCAGAACTGGATGTAACATGAAGCAAAACTTCGGTACCATACCCTACAAATAATACCAATGTTCGATGATGATGATGATGATGATGATGATGATAGAATAGTAAACTAATAATAATAATAATAATAATAATAATAATAATAATAATAATAATAACGTAGCGTGTAATTCTACGAATTTGCCTTTGACAAAACTGGATATAACATGAAACATAACTTCGGTTCCATACCGACAAATAACACCAATGTTCGATGATGATAATCATAAAAATAGTAATAATAAATATAATGTGTCAGTAGACTAATAATAATAATATATTGTGTAATTCTGCGAATTTGCCTTCGACAAAACTGGATGTAACATGAAACAGAACTTCGGTTCCATACCGACAAATAACACCAGTGTTCGATGATGATAATCATAAAAATGGTAATAATAAATATAATGTGTCAGTAGACTAATAATAATAATAATAATAATAATAATAATAATAATAATAATAATAATAATATAATATTGTGTAATTCTGCGAATTTGCTTTTGACAAAACTGGATGTAACATGAAACAGAATTTCGGTTCCATACCGACAAATAACACCAATGTTCGATGATGATAATCATAAAAATAGTAATAATAAATATAATGTGTCAGTAGACTAATAATAATAATAATAATATATTGTGTAATTCTGCGAATTTGCCTTTGACAAAACTGGATGTAACATGAAACAGAACTTCGGTTCCATATCGACAAATAATACCAATATTCGATGACGATGATGAAAATATTAATAATAATAATAATAATAATAATAATAATAATAATAATAATAATAATAATCATCTGGTATAATAACAATATAGTTCGTATTCAGGGTGCTTGTTTCAACGTCCATTTCACAAATTAATATAAAACATTTCCTTCATGAAGGCAGCACCTCCCGAGCTACCTTGCGCAGAAACCGGATGTGTTCTGACTGCATGCAGTGTCGGTATTTCATTTTATTGGTGTTACAAATGTTAATATATCCTCATATCTGCGCTCCGCGCAATATAAATAATGATGATAATAATGAAGTTGAATCGCGGCGGCGGCGGTTGCAGTTGTTTTCGCCGTTTTCTCCTCAGTTCAAGATTTAGCTTGCAGGGCAGACTGTACTTGAAATTTTCCACCATTACTGCAGTACGTGCTTTTATTACTTGGCGGCGGCGGCGGTTCCTGGTGCCGATTATACATTTTCTTGCCGAGCGGACATCCCTCCTCGCCTCCCCCTTCCTGCCAATACGTAATTCCACCATTCCTATCTCTTCGCTCAATTGGGACGCGGTTCACGTGAACTGCAGCATGACTTAGATGCAATCACATCTTCTATTACTTCTGAGATCCTAAACTGTTTTTGTCACACTTTCCATCTCTGTTTGTCAGCATACAAATCCCTAGTTAATTTATATTATCGTATTATCGGTCTTGTGCTTCAACTCTGGAGTAGTACTTTGTATATACATTATTCTGCTATAATGGTTTTCTTCCCCTAGATCAACATTCCTTTGGCTTAATGGAGTGCACTGTGAAATTGTTGTCCAGCAAAATTATTAATTTATCTGATTTTTATTTCGCTTACCATAACAGAGAATGCACTGGAAGTAATAGTGAACGATAAAAAGGTACGGGACAGAAAGAGATCGGATGATATACGAATTTAAGATATATGAATCGTATGCGGAGACTAAGAGGAAGGACATTAAGATATATGAATCGTATGCGGAGACTAAGAGGAAGGACATTAAGATATATGAATCGTATGCGGAGACTAAGAGGAAGGACATTAAGATATATGAATCGTATGCGGAGACTAAGAGGAAGGACATTAAGATATATGAATCGTATGCGGAGACTAAGAGGAAGGACATTAAGATATATGAATCGTATGCGGAGACTAAGAGGAAGGACATTAAGATATATGAATCGTATGCGGAGACTAAGAGGAAGAACATTAAGATATATAAATCGTATGCGGAGACTAAGAGGAAGGACATTAAGATATATGAATCGTATGCGGAGACTAAGAGGAAGGACATTAAGATATATGAATCGTATGCGGAGACTAAGAGGAAGGGCATTAAGATATATGAATCGTATGCGGAGACTAAGAGGAAGGACATTAAGATATATGAATCGTATGCGGAGACCAAGAGGAAGAACATTAAGATACATGAATCGTATGCGGAGACTAAGAGGAAGGACATTAAGATATATGAATCGTATGCGGAGACTAAGAGGAAGGGCATTAAGATATATGAATCGTATGCGGAGACTAAGAGGAAGGACATTAAGATATATGAATCGTATGCGGAGACCAAGAGGAAGAACATTAAGATACATGAATCGTATGCGGAGACTAAGAGGAAGGACATTAAGATATATGAATCGTATGCGGAGACTAAGAGGAAGGACATTAAGATATATGAATCGTATGCGGAGACTAAGAGGAAGGACATTAAGATATATGAATCGTATGCGGAGACTAAGAGGAAGGACATTAAGATATGAATCGTATGCGGAGACTAAGAGGAAGGACATTAAGATATATGAATCGTATGCGGAGACTAAGAGGAAGGACATTAAGATATATGAATCGTATGCGGAGACTAAGAGGAAGGACATTAAGATATATGAATCGTATGTGGAGACTAAGAGGAAGGACATTAAGATATGAATCGTATGCGGAGACTAAGAGGAAGGACATTAAGATATATGAATCGTATGCGGAGACTAGGAGGAAGGACATTAAGATATATGAATCGTATGTGAAGACTAAGAGGAAGGCGGAAAATAGAGAGGATTTGAGAATGCTGGGTTTGGAGTGAAGGACCTCTTTGGCAGAAAACTACAGTATGAATGAATGAACGAACATGAAGCACATCTGTGATGTATTTTTTTCGCTTTGTTATTATGCTTAAGAAAAAAAGGACATAATATTGTGATGTTGTAGAAGATGGATTTGAGAATTGATTTACAGAAAAGATGTTATTTTTAACTTCTTGTGTTGATAAACTGGTATTTGACATTTCGTCTCTGTCGCCTTTTGTTTTATGAATACACCGGTTGTTTACAGAGTGATACAACAATTTCATTGTGTATTCAGTGTTTAAGTAATGAACAAAGCTAAAGTGGATTTATTTTGCAAGGTTTTCTTCTCCAGTTGTTTGATTAATCTATGAAATAGTGATGAATAATTAATAAAGTAAAATTTTTAAATTGTTTCTAGAGAACTGTATCTTCATTTTGTTAGGTTACCTTGTTAATGACCTTTAAAATTCTTCCCAGAGAACAGAATCTTTTCGTTGTTAAGTTACATTATTACATTTTAATGAAGGTGTTCTCTTTGTAGAGAACTGTATCTTCACGTTGTTAGGTTACATTGTTAATGACCTTTAAAATTCTTCCCAGAGAACAGAAACTTGACGTTGTTAGGTTACATTATTACATTGTAAAGAAGGTGTTCTCTTTGTAGAGAACTGTATCTTTACGTTGTTAGGTTACATTGTTAATGACCTTTAAAATTCTTCCAGAGAACAGAATCTTCACGTTGTTAGGTTACATTATTACATTGTAAAGAAGGTGTTCTCTTTGTAGAGAACTGTATCTTCACGTTGTTAGGTTACATTGTTAATGACCTTCAAAATTCTTCCAGAGAACAGAACCTTGACGTTGTTAGGTTACATTATTACATTGTAATGAAGGTGTTCTCTTTGTAGAGAACTGTATCTTCACGTTGTTAGGTTACATTGTTAGTGACCTTTAAAATACTTCCCAGAGAACAGAATCTTCACGTTGTTAGGTTACATTATTACATTGTAATGAAGGTGTGCTCTTTGTAGAGAACTGTATCTTCACGTTGTTAGGTTACATTGTTACAATGTAATAGAGGTGTAATCTTTCAAAATTATTTTTAGAGAACTCTATCTTCACGTTGTTAGGTTACATTACAGTATTTTGTTATACTGGTTTATTCATTTTCATTCATAGTTTTCTGTACAAGGACAGATCTGTTACTGCAAAGCCAGCATTCTTCAATCTTTCTTATTTTATGCCTTTCTTTTAGTCTCCGTATATGATATATATATGTCTTAATGACGTCTATCATCTGATATATTCTTCTGTCCCGAACTTTTCTTCAGTTCACCATTCCTTCCAGTGCATCTTTCAATAGGCAGTTTCTTCTCAGTCAGTGACCCCGCCAATTCCTTTTCCTCTTCCTGATATGACCTTTTAAAATTGTTTGTAGATAACTGCATCTTCACGTTGTTAGATTACATCATTACAACGTAATAAAGGTGTAATATTTCAAAATTCTTCCTAGAGATCTGTATGTTTACATGTTAGGTTACATTATTATTATAATCTTTTAAACTTTAACCAATTTCAGTGTCTTTTTGGATATGTATTAATTATACTTTTGCACATATACATGCAATATTTCATGTAGATATCCTTGATGTTTCCAAATTATTCTGTATTTCGTTGATTCTGTGTTATAATATAATCATATTATGTTTTTCAATAAATTAGAGAACCGTATCGTGAAATGTTAGATTACATTGTTGTAATGTAATGACTATATGACCTTCTAAAATTGTTTCTAGAGAGCTGTATCTTTATGTGTTAGGTTACAGTATTATAATGTAATAAAGATACGACCATTTAAAATTGTTTCTACATAACTGTAGACTACCTTCACGTGTTAGGTTGTTACCATAATGTAATAAAATTAAGACTTTCTAAATTCGTTTCTAGAGAACTGTACATTCTCATACTAGGTTAGATTATTACAACGTAATAAACTATTAACCTTTTAAAATTGTATCTAAAAAATTGTACATTCACGCCTTGAGTTAGATTATTATAAATTATATACAATCTAAATTTTATACCGTCATGTATGGTTCCTGGGTAGCTCAGTCGGTAGAGCATTTATGCGCTAAGCGAAGGGTCCCGGGATCGATACCCGGACCCGGAACAATTTTTCCCTTGAAATTGTTCAAGGGAGCTTCTACCTGAAAGCCAGATTTGCACCATTTTTTATGGTTAGGGTCCTTGACTCACCGTTATCCGTCCAGATTCCAGGAGCTAGAGCCTAGAAGCGTAGACCACTTAGTTGGTCAGAGACTATCCAGAGTGCACTACAGGCAGTGACTCTACATTACATTCGCGAATGAATGATGATAATGATGAATATTGCTGGGCTGTCACATGGGGAGTACGCGTTACCTGGACTATGGGCTTGCTCAACAGCAGTTTTAAATTCAGACTGGGTCGGGATTTGAACTCGGGGTTCCCTGAGCTGTGGAGAAACGCGTAAACAGACTTCGACTTGCGTTCACTTTTCGACATGTAGGGTATCTAATCTGTACCAGATTTCCATCCAGATTCACTAGAACAGCCGTGGAGAAAATGTAATTCACGAGCACATTGTGGCTCGCAATGATAGCTGTGCATGTCTCATGCTCCCCCAACCCCCACCCTCTCACTCACTGGAGTCAAACTCCGTTCCATTTGTATTTGTCTCTGACCTGCTTTTGGCGTATCGTCGCAATGTCTCTCTCGAAACCATGCACCTCTACAAAAACGAAAGTTTCAAGTAGGATGGGAAGCCGCATTTTTTTGCTGCCAATATGGTGGGAATATTAAATGTATGATTTGTTCACAAGTATTATGAGGAAAACGGTTGTATAATATAAAACAGCATTATACTACATGTTACTGATGAAACATTAAAAGATTAAGTGTTATTATTATTATTATTATTATTATTATTATTATTATTATTATTATTATTATTATTATTATTAGGCCTATTTCGATCCTTTTTCAGCAGATGTACGAATAATGCGGTTAGGTCTTCAACTTAAACTCACAGATTTACATGTAATGTTACAATGAAAGCTAGATGTAAGGACTTGACAAATGTTGAACTTTTCAAATCTTTGTCAAAAAATAAATATCCGAAGCTTCGTTCTTTCGCTTGCTCTGTTGAAGCCATATTCGCTACAACTTAAGTTTGTGAAAAATTATTTTCAACAATGAAAATAGTAAAAACCTAATTTAGATTACGATTGATAGACAAATACCTTCGTAATCAACTACGACTGGCAGTAAGTGACATAATTCCTGATTTTGAAACTCTGTCGCAGAGACATTCTGAAGACAGTTAATTTTAGATTGTTATAATGTGTCCTATATGTTCTTGTTCATTTCTTTCTTCGTTACACGTGCTAAACATTAGTTTGTAACCTTATACTCTATAAAATTATATTTAAGTGCTTGACGTAAGGAAAATGAAAATCCGTTAATAGGTCAGACAGTTGCTTCACTTCCCCTTCGGATGTCCGCCTCCCTCCATAGGTGCTGTGCACGTTGCAGGTTACACAGTGGCTCGGCGCACGATTACATTTTCGCCACGGCTGCACTAGAACGTCACCAGAACGTCACCAGAACGCTTTCTTAGTTAGAGAACGGAGGTCTTTAAGGGTTTTCCATTTCTTTGTATCTTGATGGTTTATTTATGTTTCGCTGTGTTAATAAAGTCATTCCAAGTTGATTTAAAATTATTTTCATGACTTATAAAACCTCCCACATACTCCCGTTGCAAACAATGAATAAGTGTAATAGTTCCACCCACGCATTCTGGTTTATCAGCTGTATAAATACACTGTAATTGAATCGCCATTGTTTCATATAACACACCACATCCTACTGGAGACTTTAGCGCTGGATAAAGAAGGAAACTTAGTTTGCTCTTATCAGAACATGGAGATTCTGTGAAGTTGTGGTCTATAACAGGTGAATGAACTTTGTAGCTAATTAATTATATTATAATCTACATTAAAGTGGTGGTTCTTAATTACTTTGTGACAAGATCTGTCTCTTATCTTATTCTAGGTATTTGAATTGCGAAGTAAGTGGCAAGATAAATTGCTTCCTACTAGGGACGTACGTTTCCTTATCTTTCTCAGTTCATTATTTCACTAGTCTTTTTTTCCTCTGTATCGTCAGATCTTGAGCCGTAGTGCTTTCGATACTTTTTCGTAGAAGAAGGGCGTCGGATCCGCGAAGATCCTTTCTGCCAGGGCTGTGAATTATATTTAAATCTAGCAATATTTGCCATGCTGATTTCTATAGGCAGAACTAAATCGTGCCGATTCATCACATTCCTACTATCTGCTCAAGTGCTCAACAAAATCAGACACCTTCCAGGAATTTCTTCATTCCTACAACCAAGCTGTTATAGGATATGTCCATGCCATTCAAAACTATTTCTTTCACTGCTACACGAAAATTTAAAAACATACACACTACCGGTAAAAGATTTTTGATCACCTATCACAACTATGGATTTGTGGTTAAAATAGGGATTTCGTTTTGAATATTCTATCATACTATAATACTAGAGAGAGAAAATATTTATTTTGTTGGTCTATTTAGTTTTTTTATACTCCTCGACAGGTCCATAAACCGCAGACTCAGACTAGAGGCTTTTAACTCCTGTGTATTCCCGTGCTAACATACGGTTGCCAAACCTGGACCCTCACAGAGAGGCAAAAGACGAACATTGAAATGTGCCAAAGGAAAATGGAGACGAAGATAGTTGGCGTTTCACTGAAAGATGGTCTCCAACACGGCACTGCAGAAAATTACAGCTTCTGAGAACATCACAGAAAAAGCCCTCATAACGAAGTGGAAGTGGGGTGGTCATGTAGCAAGGCAGCAACGAGGGAGATGGGCACGGGAAACCACCATGTGGGACCCGTACATAGGAAGGAGAACACAAGGCAGGCCAAGAAGAAGATGGGCAGATACATTCAAGCAGCAGCTGGGAGGGAACTGATCAACCATCGCCCACAACAGAAACGACTGGAGACAGATAGTGAACAAACTCATATAGATCTAAACTTTGACAAACTCTAGTGTATCTCACATAGTGAATGTGAATGTAAATATTGCTCACGTGAAATAGCTCGTCATGTGAACCACACCAACCGAGCTTCCTCTCCTGTAGGAGGCCCTAGCCCTTCATGGGGCACAGTGGCTTCATTCATTCATTCATTCATTCATTCATTCATTCATTCATTCATACATACATTTAGTTTTTCCGATGTGTTTGTACATTGATATAAAATATATAGTTGTTTTCATAGCTGATCGAAAACTTTTGACCGGTAGTGTACCTACGTAACAAACAGAAGTAGGCAATTTTAGGCTCTTAAACCTTAAAAAAAAAAATCTCAATGGGTAAAATAGGAATTTTAGACATCGTAAAACTGCTTTCAAACGTTCATATTTCATATAAAATGTGAAGATATTCAACTAGTTTTAGTTTATCCCTACAGAAAAAAAAAAAATATTTAACCTAAAATCCGACGTCTAGTGATGCAAAAAAATTCCCTTTCTTGTGTAATATGCCAGTGCCAGAATTTTTTTAATTGTTTGGAAAGTGAAGAAAATATAGCAATTAAATTTACCTTTTACTTTTGAAAAACCATATATTGTCGGACCATCGGATCTGTGCCCCTTCAGCGCTGTCGTCGTTCTTGGAAAAGTTAACGCCTGTACTCACTCCATTCCACCCGCTTTCCTCCCACCATGTTAAACAGCAGGCCACGAACCTTGCCGAATAGGGATGTTGCCAAACTTCCGTCAAACGGTGTCATAAATAACTGGTCCTCCATGCTACAATATTATTTCTTTCAATCAAAATACATCTTGTATTTCTACATTTTTTTAAACCTAAATCCCATGTCTCGAATCACTTTCCGTAGTTTTTCTCTCCAACCTTGGAATTTATTACTTTTCAGTAATTTATTCAATGTTGAAACTTCTTTCTGAACGGCATAAAATTCTTGTATCTTTCTTCTTAAAATACATCGGTTCATATCATCTACAATAATTAAAAGTTCCCTTGGTCTGTTCTTCTCTGGTGATTCTAGCTTTTCATCTCCTGCACAGACTCCCTCTCTCCTGATTTTCTTTATTAGGAGCTCTGACCTGTCTATATAAATTACATAAAATGTTGTATTATTAGTATTATTTAAGTAAATAATTTTGATACATAATCAACTGAAATAAAATAAGCCTCACCTGTGATATCAGTTGCTTTTTTCGTTGCCTGATTTATAAGAAACATATATTGACCTGTTTGTTTCTCTTCATCGCAAAATGATATTACGTACTTAATAATATTTCTTTCGCCACCCCGTGCTACAATATTCATGTTGAGTTGACAACACTGGACTGCAAGTGCAAATATTGTAAACTGTCCCGCAAGAAGGCCAAAATTGTGAGCAGTGGGGGACAGAAAGGGGGAGAGAAAGAAAAGAGAGAGATGGGAATGCAGGGAGAGAAATGAATTACCGAGGCTGAGAAGGAATTAGAGTTCAGTTCGCATATCTTACGGGGGCACAGATCCGATGGTCCGACTATACTTTACGTGCATCATTCCAAAATAAATTTATTCGTATGTACTGATAGTCTATGCGGATGACGTGAATATGTTAGGAGAAAATCCACAAACGATTAGGGAAAACACGGGAATTTTACAGGAAGCAAGTAAAGAGATAGGTTTGGAAGTAAATCCCGAAAGGACAAAGTATGTGATTATGTCTCGTGACGAGAATATTGTACGAAATGGAAATATAAACATTGGAAATTTATCTTTTGAAGAGGTGGAGAAGTTCAAATATCTGGGAGCAACAATAACAAATATAAATGACACTCGGGAGGAAATTAAACACAGAATAAATATGGGAAATGCCTGTTATTATTCGGTTGAGAAACTTTTATCATCCAGTCTGCTGTCCAAAAATCTGAAAGTTAGAATTTATAAAACAGTTATATTACCGGTTGTTCTGTATGGTTGTGAAACTTGGACTCTCACTTCGAGAGAGGAACAGAGATTAAGGGTGTTTGAGAATAAGGTGCTTAGGAAAATATTTGGGGCTAAGAGGGATGAAGTTACAGGAGAATGGAGAAAGTTACACAACAGAGAACTGCACGCATTGTATTCTTCACCTAACATAATTAGGAACATTTCCAGACATTTGAGATGGGCAGGGCATGTAGCACGTATGGGCGAATCCAGAAATGCATATAGAGTGTTAGAAGGGAGACCGGAGGGAAAAAGACCTTTAGGGAGGCCGAGACGTAGATGGGAAGATAATATTAAAATGGATTTGAGGGAGGTGGGATATGATGATAGAGAATGGATTAATCTTGCTCAGGATAGGGACCGATGGCGGGCTTATGTGAGGGCGGCAATGAACCTCCGGGTTCCTTAAAAGCCAGTAAGTAAGTAAGTAAGTAAGTAAGTAAAAAAGTAAGGCACTGATGACGAATACGGAAGAATCGCTGTATGTAGAGGTATAGACATGTTCAAAACTGATTTTTTTTCCCTCGTAGCAGGAATGTTTAAAACGTGTATATCAAACTGTATTTTATATAATTTTTTGCTCCACAGCAGTAATTTTTTCTTATATTTCATATATTGAGAAATTAAGTACAGTAAAAAGATGCAGCGGATAACAATCACTTCTTAGTTGGGTTTCGAACCGACGACTGTGGCCTCCACACAAAATAAAAACTGCACCTTAATCGCGGACGGCATAAATAGTTGTTCACTTTGTCATTTTTTCCAGGATCCTGGGGTAAACGATTCACCAGGTCTTGCTGCATGTTTGTTAGTGAGACGCGAGGCGGGCGGTAGGTTTCAGAGGGTCGGACAGGTTGAAATTTCACTACAATGGCGTGAAAATCGGGCTGTCCCGTGGTGTTTGTTGCGGCTGACTAGGGCCATTCTCTTCTTATCTCTTCTTTTTCTTATTCCTGTCCAACAAGAAACACCAGCTCGTTCCGTCAATGGGTTTACCAGAAGAACAATTTGTTCGCTTAAAGCATTTCTTCCAAGTACGCACACCACTTAACCTCTGCCTGTGATGGTTCGAATCCGAGGGATTCTAACCAAGAAGCTTGAAATTATCGGGGATAATAACCGAAATGTCCGGCTAGGTTCCGCTTTGGGGGATATTACCTCTCTTGACATCGGTGGACTCTTTATTGTAAAGTATTAATTTCTGTGTATTTAATCTTTATAGCGCTGAAGGAGGCAGAGATGCACACATGCTTATAAAGTGATTACTAGACTTCAGATTTTAGGTGCATAAAGCAGGCTGAGTAGGATAATGAAATAAACTCTAAAATGTAAAAATAAAGCTTTAAAATTCATATCCAAAAATGACCTTTTGTCACAACTTACTCTAAATTATTAAATATATTTTATACATACAGTCAACTCAGAATATAGTGGACTTGCATTTTTCGTTCACAAATATTCTTATTGAATTTGGTATTCCCAAGAAACTAGTTCGATTGATTAAAATGTGTCTTAGTGAAACTTACAGCAGAGTCCGTATAGGCCAGTCTCTATCTGATGCTTTTCCAATTCACTGTGGACTAAAGCAAGGAGATGCACTATCATCTTTACTTTTTAACTTTGCTGTAGAGTATGCCATTAGGAAAGTTCAGGATAACAGAGAGGGTTTGGAATTCAACGGGTTACATCAGCTTCTTGTATATGCGGATGACGTCAATATGTTAGGAGAAAATCCACAAACGATTAGGGAAAACACGGAAATTCTACTTGAAGCAAGTAAAGCGATAGGTTGGAAGTGAATCCCGAAAAGACAAAGTAGGCCTATATGATTATGTCTCGTGACCAGAATATTGTACTAAATGGAACTATAAAAATTGGAGACTTCTCCTTCGAAGAGGTGGAAAAATTCAAATATCTTGGAGCAACAGTAACAAATATAAATGACACTCGGGAGGAAATTAAACGCAGATAAATATAGGAAATGCCTGTTATTATTCGGTTGAGAAGCTTTTGTCATCTAGTCTGCTGTCAAAAAATCTGAAAGTTAGAATTTATAAAACAGTTATATTACCGGTTGTTCTGTATGGTTGTAAAACTTGGACTCTCACTTTGAGAGAGGAGCAGAGATTGAGGGTGTTTGAGAATAAGGTTCTTAGGAAAATATTTGGGGCTAAAAGGGATGAAGTTACAGGAGAATGGAGAAAGTTACACAACGCAGAACTGCACGCATTGTATTCTTCACCTGAGATAATTACGAACATTAAATCCAGACATTTGAGATGGGCAGAGCATGTTGCACGTATGGGCGAATCTAGAAATGCATATAGAGTGTTAGTTGGGAGGCCGGTGGGAATAAGACCCTTGGGGAGGCCTAGACGTAGATGGGAGGATAATAATAAAATAGATTTGAGGGAGGTGGGATATGATGGTAGAGACTGGATTAATCTTGCTCAGGATAGGGACTGAAGGCGGGCTTATGTGAGGGCGGCAATGAACCTCCGGGTTCCTTAAAAGCCATAAGTAAGCCGAGGTTCACTAAATCCGAAGTGTCTCTCCCCTAATCTTAAATGACAGGAATGAATGAAATTGTGAACAAGAAAATAAAATACTATACAGTAATTAAAATATTTCAGTTTTGTGGAATGGATTACACTGTATACTGCAATGGAAACTGGGAAGGGGTTGCTGGAGTTTGAGTCATCAGAATCTTACCTTCATTTATTTTCTGCACGTAATGTCCGTTCCTTTTAATAAAAGAAGGCAATTTCATTTTCCCTTGTTTCGATGCTATCCGTCATAATGGAAATATTTCTGAGAACAATAGGCAACCCTTTGTCGATGGAGGATTAGAAGTAACAGTAGAGTCCACACCTATGGTATAACGGTTAGCGTGTCTGGCCGTGAAACCAGGTGGCCCGGTTCGAATCCTGGTCGGGGCAAGTTACCTGGTTGAGGTTTTTTCCGGGGTTTTCCCTCAACCCAATTCGAGCAAATGCTAAGTAACTTTCGGTGCTGGACCTCGGACTCATTTCACCGGCATTATCACCTTCATCTCATTCAGACACTAAATAACCTAAGATGTTGATACAGCGTCGTAAAATAACCTACGTAAAAATAACAGTAGAGTAGTGTGCCTGAAAACAGAATGACAACCCTTCGACTGTGGAGTGAGGCAATATCGTCACGCGTTGCCTGGATTTACAATACAGCTCATTCACTAATCTTACCTTTGTCTTTGACTAAAGGAGTAAGAAAAGTAGAATATTGTCTCAATACATTCTTTCAATTTTATACAACAAGGCCTGACTTCAAATAAGAATTTGTCAGGATACAATTCTTGTAACTTCAATTTTTAAGGTTCAATAAAACCGAAGCGAAGGTTCACTATAAACGGAAATATTAATGTCCTTTTTAATGTTTGCGGGTCGGGACCAACGATTTAGGTTCACTATAGCCGAATGTTCACTATAACCGAGTTCACTGCATCCAGAGTTGACTACTAATTTATTAGTTGGTTATTAAACGTCTTGTAAAAATCTTGTACTTATGAATTCCCTTAATAATGTACCCTATATCTCTAGATATCAATTCCATAGAGGTATACCAAAATTAAATGGAAGTATGCAATGATTATGAAAACTGAAGCAATGGAGTAAATGTTAGCATGTCTGACCGTGCAACAAGCGGGCCCGGGTTCAAATTCTGGTTGGGTTAAGTTACTTGGTTGAGGTTTTTCCGGAGTTTTCTCTCAACTCGTTAAGAACAAATGCTGGGTAACTTTCGGAGCTGGTCCCTGGACTCGTTTCGCTGGCATTATCACCTTCATTTCACCCAGACGCTAGATAACCATCACAAGCGTCGTAAAATAAACGAATTAAAAAAACTGAAGTATTATTTAATTTCGTAAATTTATGTTAAGCTTTTTTCATTTTAGCCATATGTATTTTCATAATTGCACTCGCAATACACAAAGAATAATTTTTCCAAATCTTCGTTACAGTTTTTTTTTTTTTTTTAGCACTTGTCATCTGGACAGTGATGTCCTTCGTAACGATAGAAAATCGACGTTCAAAGTTTTATCTTCTTGTATGGTTGATTTCATTTTCATATTCATTGTAAATAATTCTTCTAGAAAGTTACACACAGTGATGTCCTTCGTAACTTGATAGAAAATCGACGTTTAAGTTTTAAGTCTATATTTTCTTGTAAGGTTGATTCCATTTCCTTATGTATTTTAACAAATTCTTCAAGAAAGCGACACACAGTGATATCCTTCATAACTTGAAAAGAAAACTATGGTATCTTTAAAATTACGTCGTCTTGTATGGTTGATTTCATTTCCGTATGTGTTGTAATTTTTTAGATAGGGTAAAATTGTCTAATTCCGTGATACTCTTAATTCTGTGATACATATTTTTTCACTGAATGTCACGGGATTGCGTATCTTGCTAGAAAGTTCACCGATGTCTCAAAAGTAGACGAAAGATGCACACTTTCGAGAAAGATGTTTGGCGCTATGATCGAACGGCAAAACTTTGACTGACATTCAATTTAATAAAAAGTATCATGGGATTTGGGTTATCACGGAAATAGGAAACTTTACCCTAAACTAAGTTGAAAGTTTTGTCTTCTTCTGAGGTTGATTTCATATCAGTTTGTCTTGTAAATAATACTTCAAGTATAAATAAACTACACACAAGGATGTCCGTTATTTGATAGGAAAAGTTATGTTGGAAGTACTGTCTTGTTGTGTGCTTGATTTCATTTGCGTATATCTTGCAAATTATTTTTGAATACAATTTGCTGCACATACTGATATCCTTAATAACTTCATAGGAAAATCAATATGTTGCGAAAAGCTCAAACCGTGCAATAACTGTCTCTTCTGTTTAGAATCATGCATACTTCTACTCCGAATTATCTGTTATCGCACTTTCAGTTTCTTACAACTCTTCGAAACCGACATCAAGCACTTCTTTCTATCCCTCATCATAGAACGTCTTCCTATGCTGTAGAAATACCTCGCCTCTGGATTTCATTACCTAATGACGTCAGGGACTGCCGGACTTTATCACAATTCAAAATTAAATTTGGAAAATTTTGTCTTAGTCAATGCTTTTTAGGTATTGCTAGAAGTATTGATTTGTGTTTTTTTCTTTTTCTTTTTTAATCTATATTAAAATTGCAAGTTTCTTGTTTATGTTAGTTAATTAGTTAGGATACTTAATCACTCATTTAAAGTTTGTGTGACTGCAACCTGTGTATATTTTTGTGTGGCTTTACTTTGTTTATAGTGTTTTTTTCTCTATCTCTCTCTCTCTTTATTTCTTGTGTAGCTTTACTTTGTATATAGTGTATTCTTTTCTGTTTATTTCTATTATTGTATTTGTATTCCTGGTGTTGTGGAAGAGAAGGCCTGATGGCCTTAACTACACCAGAATAAATAAATAAATAAATAAATAAATAAATAAATAAATAAATAAATAAATAAATAAATAAGTAAATAAATAAATAAATAAATAAGTAAATAAATAAATCTTTATGATAGCTTCTATTTTTTTTTTTTGGATTACCAGTGCATATTTCACGATTAAAGTAGAAAAACAATTGTTGAGATTTCCTTCACGCTAACGGCAGAAAATCTAAGACTGCGTAGGACAACTTTTTTGATTATTGACAGAATTCGATTCTAAGAGACGCATTTCCAAGCAGTATTGAATATGTGCCTTAATTACTGTGTGAACCTGAGAACTGTTAATTTTTCGGTGCATGATATTTGATTTCGAAAAGGCTTATGAAGTATTGCAGAATATCTTGAAACTTGCAGTCGTGGTTTCCTTTATTCTATTATACAAGAATTTAGCTGCAGATGCTAGGAAAACCACTCCAAACCTCATCAGACATGGTGGTCGTTGCCGCAAACGGAATTCAAACCGCTGACCTCACAAACATTCCTCGACTCTTTGTCGTTTATGCTAGAAGCACGGAAGTGAAGAATCGTCTTCTGTAATTCATAGCTTGAAGAATTCCTAGCATAAGATGGCTTTCTTACCACCTAACACAGTGAGAGGATCAATGAAGTGGATTTTAAATGGAATTTGTATTCACTTGATTTTGTATTCTATTATTAAGGTGTAGGAGGAAGTAATGTTTGCGTATGGGTGTTTTCACGGCGGTACATCTTCAGTCCTAATATATTTTATATAAAAAAACACACAAAGATACTTCTTTCGAAAAAACTAATTGAAGTCTCCTGTCTGTTATTGTGTGGTTATTTCATATTGAGGTTGGTAACATCTGTTGGCTTTCTCTTCATTTGTAGCTTTGGAACGTATTACTGTGAGGTTCCACTAATTGCTTGCAGGCATTGATACCTCCGAATATATCGATGAACTCTAAATTATCTTGAAGCAAACTAGTGTGTATTATTATGTCTGATGTACAGTTACGCCTCATGATATGATATACAGTTAACATAGATATGTTTGGTTTCTTATTGAAAAAAGTTTGAACACAAATCTGCAGCCTCAGCTACGTGTCTTACATATTTATACTCATCGTATTGCGTTTTCAATCAGTTCTTTCATCTTGGGCGATCGCATTTGAAGGGTATAACGAGAAAAGGTAGTTAATCAGCATTTTCTACAATTTTATTTACAGGAGGCATTTCTAAAGAGGAGAAATGCTGTTATCAGATCATACATGAAGTAATTTAAGTTGTATATTTTTTTGTATAATGAGCGTTTTTGTTATTTGTATAGACTACTACACTTTTACTAGGTTATAGTACTCGTACTTTTGACCAATAAAACGGTACGAAAGGACTCTTTCAACAAAGCATGTGGCTGCTTATCGCACAATTTTATTGCTTCCCTAGCATTTATTTAATTTCATCGCTTCCCTAGCATTTGTTTGTTTTTGTCACTACCCTAGCATTTCTTTCTTTGTTTGTCAACATTTCAGACTGCAAATTCTTTACGTTACTATAAAACATGCTTTGCGATCGTAATTTGTTTCCCGCATAGATAGTCGACTAAAAATGGCAGTTTCGTTCAAACATTTTGGTGAAGGTAACATTAGTGAAATAGAATTCTAGTAAGTCAATTAACATCTGTTTTATTGTATTAGAGTAGCCTAGTATGTACTATAATTATGAGAAAGAAATGAAGCTATCTATCAATTTTATCAATGTATTGCAATCTTGAGGACACGCAGATAGCGACATTGCAACAATCAACAAAGCACTCATTATTGAACTCATTGTTCTGTACAGAATAGGCTAATAGGCAACCTAGTAGGTAGGCCCTATACATTTTATTTTATTTTTCTACTTGCCGGCGTCTGTGAAAACATTCTTTGTAACTTAGAATTTGAAAAAATATGTAGGCCTAGTACCGTAGTCTATTGCAACTACATGTCCACAGCTATGGAATAACGGTTAGCACGTTTGACCGTGAAACTAGCGGGACCGGGTTAAAATCCTGGTTAGAACAAGTTGTCTGGTTGAGGTTTTTTCCGGAGTTTTCCCTCAACGAATCAAGAGCAAATACTGGGTAACTTTGGGCGCTGGACCCTGGACTCATTTCGCCGACATCACTTGCATCTTACTCAGACGTTAGAGAACCATAGCAGTTGATAAAGTTTTGTAAAATAACTAACTAAAATAAACTGAAACTCCAATTTCAAGGAAAAAAGAAGTTGCAGATCTTGATATTTCTTGTTTCACAGTTACCGATCTCTATTCTTCGTAACGAGAGGCATCATTTCGAAAACCTTTCTAAAGTGGGGGGAAGAATACAAGCTGAAGAGAGATCTTCAAGATGCCATTGTCACCACCATAATAATATTTCGCCAGCATCTTTATGGTGTACACTCAATTTAAATTGTACTAGGTTCTATTTTTTTTATTATGTCTTAATACATTTTGTTTGAAACCTGCTTACATAATTTTTAATTTTATTGTGAGCTATTCTATATCTCAAGGCAAACGCAAAATATTGGGCCAGACTAATAAATTAATTATAGAATAACTTTATCGCATTATTTGTAATGTAGTTGTTTACTTAAATTTCAATTTAAAAATTGTAGGAGATTTGACATTATACAAGCATAATTTTTTTTTAAAATTTTAGTAGGTTATTTTACGACGCTTTATCAACATCTAAGGTTATTTAGCGTCTGAATGAGATGAAGGTGGCATTGCCGGTGAAATGAGTCCGGGATCCAACACCGAAAGTTACCCAGCATTTGCTCATATTGGGTTGAGGGAAAACCCCGGAAAAAACCTCAACCAGGTAACTTGCCCCTACCGGGAATCGAACCCGGGCCACCTGGTTTCGTGGCGCTGACCGTTACTCCACAGGTGTGGACTACAAGCATAAATGAAGTATGTGAACGATAAATGAAAATAAAATGCTTGAAATTGTACTATTTTTCATTTTTAATAAAGCATATTTTTGTTATTTCTAGTGCATATATATATATATATATATATATATATATATATATATATATATATATATATATATAAGAGATTTTTAAGAGCATACGTGCATATATATTTTGCCACTTTTTAATGCATATGATTCCATTCATAAATTGTACCCTTAGTGTCACAACTTCTGTGGCGTGATTTCTTTCTATCCGTAACGAAAGCCATTACTCTAAATATTTATTGAAAGCTTTCAATACGAGGAACAACCCTTAAATCACGACGGCTTTAAATCCGTGGAAAGGTCTATGAATAATAATTCCATATACATTGCTAAAATACCGTTTTACTGCGAAACAAAGGTCAGATGAACTTCAGGATGTAAACTGCAGAGCGCAGAATATTGAATGCCATCTTTACAGGGGTCCACTCCTGTGGAGTAACGGTTAGCACGTCTAGCCGCGAAACCAGGTGGCCCGGGTTCGATTCCCGGTTGAGACAAGTTACCTGGTTGAGGTTTTTTCCCTCAACCCAATATGAGCAAATGCTGGGTAATTTACGGTGTTGGACCCCGGACTCATTTCACCGGCATTATCACCTTCATCTCATTCAGACGCTAAATAACCAAAGCTGTTGATAAAGCGTCGTAAAATAACCTACTAAAATTAAAAAAAATCTTTACAGGGCAGGACACTCACTCGTCACTCTCGGTGGTACGCAATTGGAAGCCATTTTATATACAATGCAATTAAGAGTGGTCAGGTGTGTAAATTTGTGTCGGGCATTTCAATGAGGACATATAATGTTTGTCAGGCCGTATAATATCGCACATTTATTTGACAGATCGTTGTGTGTAGGTCAAGATTATACCTGTAATCCAAACATCATTTGCGTGTCGTAAATCATTTTGGTATTGACAGTTAAAATTGCGCCGGGCGCTAAGTGGCGGCTTTGCCAACTGAGTGAAAATTATCCACTCCGCCCCTCTACGAAATTCCTGGGTAAATCTCCATGATAAACATCGTTATTGGTGATACAAGATGCGAATCCTGAACTTGCAAATAGTGCTGGTCTGCGGAAATGTCCGAGGTTAAGCTGTGTTGCACTTCCTGGACTCAGTCCACATTTGACAGTCTTCTTTTCTTATTTTTTGTTACTTTCCTGCTCTTTTTTTTTCTTCTTTTCTCTCACTATCGTCATCTCGTTGTCATACTCATTTTCTTTCATCCCTTTCTACTTTACTTCCTTCTCTGTAGCTCTCTTTTGTTCCTTTCTATACTTTTCTCTCTCCTATTTTGCCTCTTTCCTCTATTCCTCTTTGCTGTACACTTTATTTCGTCCTACTTTTCTTATTCTACCATATTTTTCCTTCTTTCTACACATTTATTCTTCTCATGCTCATCTTCCTCCTCCAGATCATTTTCCTTCTCATTCTCATGTTGATTGTTCTTACTTTCCTTATCATTTTTCCCTCTTCATATTCGTGCTTCTACTCATGCTCATCCTTTTTCTTCCCCTGTTTTTATTTCTCTTGCTAAAATTTAGCCTTACTTACAAATGGCTTTTAAGGAACTCGGAGGTTCATTGCCGCCCTCACATAAGCCCGCCATCGGTCCCTATCCTGAGCAAGATTAATCCAGTATCTATCATCATATCCCATCTCCCTCAAATCCATTTTAATATTATCCTCCCATCTACGTCTCGGCCTCCCCAAAAGTCTTATTCCCTCCAGCCTCCCAACTAACACTCTATATGCATTTCTGGATTCGCCCATACGTGCTACTTGTCCTGCCCATCTCAAACGTCTGGATTTAATGTTCCTAATTGATTTGAGGGAGGTGGGATATGATGATAGAGACTGGATTAATCTTGCTCAGGATAGGGACCAATGGCGGGCTTATGTGAGGGCGGCAGTGAACCTCCGGGTTCCTTAAAAGCCAGTAAGTAAGTAAGTAATTATGTCAGGTAAAGAATACAACGTGTGCAGTTCTGCGTTGTGTAACTTTCCCCATTCTCCTGTAACTTCATCCCTTTTAGCCCCAAATATTTTCCTAAGAACCTTATTCTCAAACACCCTTAATAACATTTAGCCTACATTACATTTAGGGTAAATTAGAGTCTGTTGGACAGTCGGGCATGTTGGACACTTTGTACTTTAACGTGTTACCTCGCCACTTGTGGCCACCACATTCTGCTAGAAGTCAATGACGGAAGTAGCCACGAGTGGGGCTACTTCCGTCATTGACTTCTAGTAGAATGTGGTGGCCACAAGTGGCGAGGTAACACGTTAAAGTACAAAGTGTCCAACATGCCCGACTGTCCAACAGACCCTAATTTACCCTATTGTATTCCATAGATCTTACATTAGCATTGAAGCTTTAAGATGTGGCACAAGTTAAAATTTTACAAGATTACACTTTTGGGCGAGATGAAGTGAGATGGGGCCGAGGATTCGCTTTAGAATACCTGGCATTTGCCCTATGGTTGGGGAAAACCTCGGGAAAAACTCAACCAGGTAATTAGACCAAACAGGGATCTAACTCAAACCCGAACGCAGCTCCGCATCAGCAGGCTAGCGAGTCTGCCGACTGAGCTACATTGGTGGTTCCTACTCATACTTAGTGTTTTTCCTATTCATTTTCATTCTTCTGATCATCTTTTCCCTTCTGCTCATCTTCCGTCTCCTACTCACCTTCCTTCTCCTCCTGCCACTTTCTTCCTCTTCTCCTGCTTATATCTTCTCCTATTGCTCACGTTTTCTCCTCTTACTATTTTCTTCTTTTTCCCCTGCTACTGTTCACCATTCTTTTTTCCTTATCTTGCTCTTCCTCTTATTTATTTTTCTTCTTTTTGTTCTCGCCTTTCTTCTCTCCTCACTCATGTCTTCTGCTCATGCTCATCTTTTTCTCCAGCTCATCCTTCTGTTTTGTAGCTCATTTTTCCTACTCATCTGCTTTCTCTTCCTCTTCATTTTCCTTCTTCTGGTACTCACTTCGTTCCTCTTACACTTCTGAACTTTCCTCTTCTTATGCTGCTCATTTTTCCTCTCCTCTCTTGTTCATCTTCTTCTCCTCTTCCTCCTGCTCCTGCTTACCCTTTCTCCGCCTTCCTATCTAGCTATTTCTCCTGACCATTTTTCTTCTTTTTTGCTGACCCGTCTTCTTTCCTCACTACTCTGCCTTCTGCTCGTGCTCACCTTTTTCTCCTATTACCCTTTTTTCGCCTTCTCATTTTTCTTTTCCTCCTGCTCATCTTCCTTCCAATCTTCCTTCTCCTTAGCGTTTTCTCCACCTCACCTTTCTTCTTCTCTGCTCATCTTTCCTGCCCATCTGTCTTCTGCATGTGTTCATTCTTTTTTTTATCCTTCTCATCCTTTCCTCCTACTGTTCATCTCCCTTCTTCTCTTCCTGCTCACTTTTTTCCCTCCTCTCATCTTTCTTTTCTTCCTGCTCATTTTTTTCGTTTCCATCTTCCTTCTGCTCACCTTTTTCTCATCTTAATTTTCTTCCTGTTTATTTCTCCTCATCCTGTGCTCATATATCTTCTTCTCCTTCTGCTCATCTATCTTCTTTCCCTGCTTATCTCGTTCTTCATCGTATGTAGGGGAGAGTCGGGTAGTATCGGACATCGGGTAATATCGGACAGTGCTTTTCTTTCATCTACCACCATATGGTAGTACCTGAATGACATGGTTACGTTTCTCTATGCGACATCACAGAAACGTAACCATGTCAATCAGGTACTATCATCGTGTGGTAGATGAAAGCAACTTACTGTCCAATATTACCCGATGTCCGATACTACCCGACTCTCCCTTATGTATGTATGTATGTATGTATGTATGTATGTATGTATGTATGTATGTATGTATGTATGTATGTATGTATGCATGTATGTATGTATGTATGTATGTATGTATGTATGTATGTACGTACGTACGTATTGTCACCAAAATCATATACATTTTGTGTATCATTTGTCAATGGTGATCCTGTTACATTTCTGTTTTCCAGAAAACCACCCTTAACTATATTTTACTATTCATAACTTATTGTTACTAGCTATACATTTTATACTACATGTAATCATTACAGTTATTTATTAACAAAAACTCTTTCCATTTGGTTAATATTTCTGTTATATATATATATATATATATATATATATATATATATATATATATGTTCATATTTTAGTTTTCTCTTCCCATTTTTTATTTCTTATATACAAAAATTTTCCGAGTTTCCTCAATTTTCTTTCGTTTACTGTTCTATACAATTTTCTATAGGCTATATTTTTACATTTAGTTTTCGTAATGCTTCCTGAATAAAAATGTTTGTTGTTCTTTCACTTCCTGGACAAGATAACAAAATGTCGTCTCCTATTATATTTCTTCTTCTCTTTCTGCTCATCTCCCTTCTGCTCGTCTTTTTCTCCTCCTGCTCATCTTTTTCTCCTACTGCCCATCTTCCATTTCTTCCTCTAGCTCATCTTCTTCTCCCGCTGCTAATCTTCCTTTTCTTCCTGCTAGTCTTATTTCTGCTCCTGCTCACATTTTTTACCACTCTTCCTGTGCGTCTTCATCTCATATGCAGTACATATACCGGTAACAAACACTTATGCCCCAAGTAAAATTCGGAACTGGAACTCTAATTTCCGCGCGGCGTTAACTTTGCGACATAACTATTACATACACTGCGCTCGGTAAACTTGGTGGTACTGGGGAACACAATTAAATGAAGCTATATGTACAATAAATAGAATTGTGTAAGGGAGATTTTTAAAGTGTTGCTTCGGCTTGCACACAGTTTCATTTCCGTAGGCTAAAGCAATTTTCACAAGTTAGAATTGTGAATTTGCTTCCCTTACTTCTGCCGAGTTAAGCGTAATGATTACAGCTCTCGCTACCCACACAGACGTAGATGATTACTAAGTCTCATCTAACATTCCTAACCTTAAACTTGACTTGCTATTGTTAAGCGGTTTACTTATTGAACAAGTAGGTGTTGTGTTATTTTATACGTGCTCTCGTCGCTCGTGATCTTGAGGCTGTAAGGTATACTTCACCGCGTAATTACAACATAACTTTATGGCTTTTGAAATTATCTTCTTACTGTGACATATGTCTCGTGCCCCTGATTCTAGAGAGGTCCTTAACATTCGAGATGCTGCGAAAGGACGAACTGTTGGAAAGAAAACATTCAATGCAGCTCATTTATTGAGCTTTTTGTTGCTGTGATGTGATAATTACATCTGTAATGAAAGCGATCGTTTGAGAACTCCTGTCATAGAGAAAGTTTGCGGAACTGTGGGGTGCTGCGGCAAAGTAAAATTTAATTTATACAAGTCATAGTGTCCATTAAATTAGAATCAAGGTATCAAAATATTGATTGATGTGACAAAGCAATTGGATTCTAGACAAGCAAAAGCAATTTCGATTTCTGTAGCAAAGCGTGTTGTAATTTATATTCAGTCGTAGCTTAAACTGAATGCTGGACAAGATTTAGCACTATCGATCACGGTAACAACGGTAAATGCATTTATTGAATTTTGTGTCAGCTGAATTCTATACTGTTTTCGCTGTAAGAAAAATCCTAATGTAAAAATAAGCACGTTGCTGTCATACCCGTGATTGGCTCCCAGTCGAAACACTCATATGACGCAGGAAACTATAGTTCGTATTTGGAAACCACAATCTTGTATTATTTGAAAATAAAAAAATTGAATTCTAGTTGTTAAATACGATGAAATATTTAACTTCACTCATATGTAAAACGCTATGTAAAAGAAAAGCTACTTTTATATTTTGTTATGTACTATGAACGCGGATGAATACCATCAGTACCGAGGTAGTCTGTTCTTGTAACAAACTGACGACACTTGAGCTCGTAGTTGTTCACTCGAGCTCGTGGTACTGAAGTATGGCTTCTGTACCCTCAACTGTCCATTGTGAAGACATAAGACTTAAAAATAATTTAATTACAATAATTATAAAGTAAATGTTTCCTAAGCAAATGAATGCATAGTAGTGAGGTTAGGCCTACTTGACGAGTAACGGCAATTGCTTAACATGAAACACGTACTGAGAATCTATGGCGCCAAACAGCGGCCAATGAAGCCTCACTTCAGTCACGTGCTATTGTTTACATTAGGATTTTTCTTACAGCGAAAAGATTATAGATAAGCAAAAGCAATTTCGATTGCTGTAGCACCGCGTATTGTAAGTTACGTTCGTGTTATGGTGTCAACTGGATGTTAGATAGGCTAACAAGCAAACATTGTGATGGGGGCAGATAAAAAAGTTAAATTTCTTTCTTTCACCATGTTAATAATGTCAAAAGAAGTGCTTATACAAATTTTGCCACTCGACCGCAATTACGAGGGCCGTAAAAAAATAAGTTCGCCAGAGGCCGTAAACAGGAAAAAAAAAAACAATTTCATTGGAAAAATTTATTGGAACAGTCACAGCAATTGCTGAGCTATTTTTCAACATATTTTCCACTGGAACTGAGACATTTCTCATATCATGGGATCGACAGAGAGAGGTGCAGACGCTGTCAAACGCTGGTTCCGATCTGCGACGGCTGACTTCTACGACACAAAAATTGATTCCATGGTATGACAAATGTCTCAATTCCAGTGGGGGATATGTTGACAAATACAGCAACAAATGCGGTATCTGTTTCGATAAATCTTTCCCTGCAATTGTGCTTTTTTCTGTAAAGGGCCCCAAGGAAAATCACTTTCTGCACGGCCTCGTAATTGCGGTCGAGTGGCCAAAATTTGTATAGGCACTTCTTTTGACATTATTAACATGGTGGAAGAAGAAAATTTAACTTTTTTATCTGTCCCCATCAGAACGTTTGCTTGTAAGATTTGGCAATGACGATTACTGTGTTTAGATAACACAGTGTAATATGAATACGTTCACTGCTGTGGAGTAATGGTCAGCACGTATGACTATGAAACGTGCGGGCCCGGGTTCAAATCCTGATTGGAAAAAATTACCTGTTTGGGTTTTTTCCGGGGTTTTCCCTCAATCAATTAAAGTGGAATTGCTGAGTAATTTTCAGCATTGGACCTCGGACTCATTTCGTCATCATTAATTTATCATCATCATCATCATCATCATCATTATCATCATCATCCAGACAATAGCCCGGGTTAAGTTCACAGTGCGACGTGCTGTACTTGTACAAGAGCGCGGCCGTTCGACTATCCAATCATTCACAGAATAGGAGTGGTAAGCACAATAAGCCTCAGGCTGCAGTGTAAGCCTTCGGGTCCCTCCTCCTTACAAGAGAAAAAAAAATATGAATACAATCTAATTATTATCGATAATTGAACTTCAGACATACAACAACAATATCGGCTGTTGTGGAAACGCTTGTTGTAATTAACATTATGTCATGGTGTCAACTGCTCTCTACCTTGTGCCATATGAGTGGCCTGTCTTCTGGCTTAATGGACGCAATGATTTCTTTGGTGAGTTCTCGAACATCGTCTATACAAGCTTGAGGCATTGCAGGTCTATGTTTTCCACTGTCGCTAAGAAGCGAAGCTGTCACCAGCTCTCTCACTATTGGCAATATCCAATATCATTATCAGCAATATCGTGCCACGAGTACCAATATAAATTGTCCCAGAACCATAGAAATTCTACTCATGTCATCGAAGCATAGTAGAATATACTCGAGTGCCCATCTTGTACAGAATGTCTGGTAAGAATAAAAGCTAGTATATTCTCATTTTTGTAAGTTCGTTCTTATGTTATTCTGAGTATGGTTTGTAGCAAGCTCAGTTCTGAGTATTTTTTTTTTTTTAATTCTTGTTCAGTTTAAAGTTAAATCTAAGAAAATGGCAGAATTTATGAATGATGTAGTGCCTCATGGAAAAATATAGAAAAAGACGTGAGCATGAGGATTAAAAAAACTTCAGACGTCTTTAACGCTTCACAAAAGAGAATGTAAATTGGTTAAAGACATATTTGTTCTTCAGTTCTTCATTAAAAGAAACATGGCCTGTAAAAATATGAACAGCTGTCAAGTTATAATGTTAGAGTGTATTGTTAATTATAATTATTACAGTTTATTTTGTAAAATATGAAATGCAAAATGCAATTACTCGTAACTTTAAATATATATATAAACTGCTCCATAATGAAATGAAGGGTTCAGAGCTATAGTGGGCCAAGCGCCATTTATTAAAAACGGAGAAAGCAAGAGTTAAATTTAAGTGAATACCGCAGTTTAATGAAGATTTACATATCATTTAGTTTTAATGTGTATTCTTTATATTACTTGCTAGATGTTTCCATTGAATTATGGTAATAACTTCATTTTAATCCTTGTTTTCTACGGTTTCAGTAAACGGCGCTTGGCCCACTATGGTTCTGAACCCTTCAAATATACTATCAGTAATCTCCACCTAACATCTCGTAATGACGGTTTCCCAGTATTGTTTTCTTGTTTCCTGTTTTATTGACGTCACTTTTCTGATTCACTCTCTTTTTCAATTTTATTTATTTATTATCAAAGTTTACAAAAATAAAAACACAAACCACTGCAGCATGCCGATTGCATGTGAAAGTCTATAAAAATTGAGCATCATGGTGCGATGTGGTCAGAGAGGATAGGTAACACGAGTTCAGTACTAACTTTTAAATGATAAAGAAGGCTGATGAATGAGTATATATTCTGGTTAGGTAGAATGTTTTTATTCTTAAGAAAATGAGTATGGTCTAGTGGTTACAAGTACATACAAAATGTGCTCATACTCGTAAGTACAAACCTTGAGAAAGTGGGCCTACGTCAGTTTTAATCTTACTATCCAATAAGTAATTCAAGTTTACTCTAACTCCCAAAGATAAATTATAAATAACTAAATTGGTAAAGATTTATATGGATCGCCCTATAGTCTACATATATTTAGCAGCAACATGAACTGAATTTTGAACTTGTAAGCATATATTCATATTGGGTTTGCCAAGAAAATATTAATTTCTAAATGGCTTATTTCCTGAGTCAGGGAAGATGTAATGAAATCGCTTTCAACTCACAGGTGCAGTTGCAACTGCAGGTGTCTGAGCTCAATAATGGGGCCCGCCCAGACTCGAATCTGTGTCACTGAGATCAGGTGTGAAACATAAATACTCCTACTGCTGTTACAAGCTTGCTAAGTGGGTTGCATCCGACTCCACCCCTTTGAGAGTAGCATACTACCATCAGGTCTCTGGTTCCGGGTTAAATCAGGAAACCCTATATTTGGCCAGATACCTGCATTTGCATGGAACTGATCCGTGATGGAGAGGAGATAAAAATAAAACGAAACAAATTTTGGTTTAAGTTCGTGAATAGATCTAGGTGTCAGATTTTAAGTGTGGACTTTCTTCCTTAGACTTATAGAGCCATATTCATAGACATTCTTAGCGCGGGCTTCCGGTGGATGATCAGCGAACTAACGTTTTTCATATTCATAAACCAGTGTTAGCGATATGATATGATATGAATCCTGTACAAGTAACCAGTCGATAGCCGGGGCTAGTTTAGCACGCTCGTAGCACGGGCTAGCGAAATGTCTATGAATAGCACCCATAGATTTCAAGGGCTAATAATTTTGTCATTAAAGAAGCACTTACGTTAGCCTACTAGTCAGCGATGTTTGCAATGAAGAGGAAAAGGAACTGGCTACCCTATCCCTTTATGTCCTAGCTTAGTTGCCTCATGAGTGATGCCTTATTCGTATCACTTATGAGGTTTCACAGCTAACTGAACAAAAATAGAGAAGCACTGACAGTTGAGTTCTACGTGAAGACCCTAATGTTATTTCTGTAAAATCTGGAGCCAAAATATACAGGATGGTGGAAGGTATTAAGGTTCTTTTAAGGGGCAAACCCGTAACATAGAAAAAACCACTAACATTTTGTTCTTTTGCACTTATATTCCTCACAAATAATTATTTTACAAAGTAATTTTTGTCTCATTATCTTTCTTTATACACATTAGAAACACAGTGGAAGCTCTTAAGTTCGACATTCTATAGTTCGACTGCTTACGTAGGAGAATTAGACATGCCCCTATACGGGCACTAAGAAATGGGTTTGCCATTTCAATGGGAATTGGTCCTGTGTCTTGTAGTGATACTTTTGTTAAAGGAAAACAGAATATTGTATTGCTTAGGACATCCATATTGATCACTGATTTTAAATTAATGAACTCTTCTTTTTCTCTTTGAGAGAGTTTTGCCTTTTGTGAGACGGAACTGTCGAAACCCACTGTGGTACTAGAAGAGCATACACAAGTCTCGGGGCGGGCAGGAAATGCAAGTACAGTACTGTATTCGTTGATGGATAACCAATAGGAATTTGTATTCATTTCACCTGCCACACCCACTACCCTTATTGGACTGAACTTTCAATTCTCTTCAGTCGAACTTAGGAGAGTCCACTGTACATATTTTATAAAAAGAAAGTAGAAGTAGACTTACTTACATTAGAGTTGTCAGTTACAACAGATATATTTTGCGTAATGTTTCTGTCAATTTAAAGTTGTAGAGTTTCTATTACTTTAATTAACCTATTCATAAATCACATTAAGTAATGGATGTTGAGCAACGCTGTTAACGACATGTCGACGCGTGTTTCACCCTCTAAGGTATGAGTTTCGCTGGACTTAGGTCGTAGAGCGTTTTGCAGAGCAGAGCTTGCAGCAGGTAGTGTTTGTTTACATAATTTCCCCTCACTGCTGCAGACAAGGGATGCAAGTGCTGTCGGATTTACTGCGATGTTGCTGTTTTTTCTACAAAGTCTATTTCCCTCTAGATAAAAAGAAATAAAGCAAAATGAAAAAGGAAAATTCTATTCATTTTATGTATAGGGACTTCTTCTGTGATGTTGCTTTCATTGAACGTCTTCCACCGTATAGATATTTTTAGAATGTTGGCAGGATGTTAGTCCACAAGTTGTACTAAATATTATTTTGATTAATTTGGGTAGAACTTGTGGACTAACATATTACCAACATTTTAAAAATATCTACAAGATGGAAGACGTTCAGTGAAAGTAAATTCAGAGAGCAAGTCCTTAAGATAAAATGGGCAGAATTTTAATTTTCTATTTTGTGTTCTTTCTTTTTATTTAGTGTAAAATAGACTTCTGCGGCTGGGGTGTTGGGGATAGTATGAGTCTCTAATGATGAAATAGGATTTTAGACCGAGGGGCCCTTGGTCCTAGGGTTTATTTGGAATGATACCTTACTCTGTCGAGACTGAGGCAAGATGACCGACCTGCCAGCATCTGATTCACGAATATCATCCAGGAAGTCGTCGGACTTCGAACAATCATGGCATATTGGGACGCACAACTGGCCAATGAGTGCCTAGGTGCATGGATTCTTGGGTCTGGTCCTCAAGAAACCAAACCCTTGTGTTCAAATATAATATATAGCCTATATTTTTCAGTTGGTTAATTAACGACGCTGTATCAACTATTACGTTATTTAGCGTCGATGTAATTTGTAATAGGGAGATGGTATTTGGTGAGATGAGGCCGAGGATTCGCCATAGATTACCTGACATTTGTCTTACATTTGGGGAAAAACTCGAAAGAAACCCAACAAGGTAATCAGCCCACGTGGGAATCGAACCCACGCCCAAGCGCAGCTCCAGATGAGAAGGCAAGCTCCTTTGCCGACTGAGCTACGCCTATGGTTCACATATAATATTAATCATTTAATGTCTACTTTGTAAAAGCTACGCATTTCTTACGGCTCACCATTTGTTTCCTTTGTACTAAATCAAAGAGTTTGAAGTGGTGATAATTTGTCAACGGATGTTTTTTGTGGTTTCAGAATACAATAGCGTTTAAAGTATTGTTGAATTCCCTTTCTTTCGATGTAATCGTGGTATTCTATTTTGCAACATGTGGGTCATTTGTTTTCTGCCTTGACTTAACAGGTGTTACAAGTAACATACAAGTGTTTCATGAGCATCTGTTTTCGTTGTTGTTTTAACATTTCACGGTTCACCCCATGTGTGAGCCATGGCACGTGTCGGGTGGTTACTATAGTTACCATTGCATCCGATAATACTGTAGTAATAATAATAAAAATAATAATAATAGTAATAATAATAATAATAATCATAATCTAATAATAATATTTCATTCATAGTGCTCTGCTCAAAGGCAGGTCTTTCACTGCAAACCCAGCATTCTTCAATCTTTCCTATTTTCCGCCTTGCGTTTAGTCTCCTCTTAATAATCGATGTATCTTAGTCTTGTCTTTCACCTGATATCTTCTTCTGCCCCGAGCTTTTCTTCCGTTCACCATTACTTCCAGTGCATCCTTCAATAGGCAGTTTCTTCTCAGCCAGTGACCCAGCCAATTTCTTTTTCTCTTCCTGATCAAGTTTCAGCATTATTCTTTCTTCGTCCACTCTTTCTAGCACAGCTTCATCTCCTATTCTGTCCATTCCACACGGTACATTCTTCTCCATATCCACTTTTACTTGCCACTTAGTCACTCGTAGTGAGTGCACCTCTGTACGTAAATCTGGAAACCTGCGTTCGAGTCCCGGTGTCGGAAAGAATTTTTCTCTGTTATACCGATTTTTCAGCATATATTTTCACCATTTTTTTTTCCTGATTCTGTCTTTGCTATAATTTAAAATGTTAAACGCCACTATTGTATTAATTTAAATAGAAAGTTGTAGTTGTCTGTGTTCGAGTTACTAAAGTTAGCCATTTTGAAAAACATTAAAATAGGAATGTTAGAATTCTTTCACGCTTAGTGACCGAAGTTCCCTAACTCAGACTGTATGCCTACATTTAAGTTATGACACGGTGCAAGTAGGCCTACCCTGGAACATCGCACCACGTGAATCACCATGAAAGTCTTATAGGCCTACTTACTTATTTAGTGGCTTTTAAGGAACCCGGAGGTTCATTGCCGCCCTCACATAAGCCCGCCATTGGTCCCTATCCTGAGCAAGATCAATCCAGTCTCTATCATCATGTCCCACCTCCCTCAAATCCATTTTAATATTATCTTCCCATCTACGTCTCGGTCTCCCCAAAGGTCTTTTTCCCTCCGGCCTCCCAACTGACACTCTATATGCATTTCTGGATTCGTCCAAACGTGCTACATGCCCTGCCCATCTCAAACGTTTGGATTTAATGTTCCTAATCATGTCAGGCGAGGAATGCAATGAGTGTAGTTCTATATTGTGTAACTTTCTCCATTCTCCTGTAACTTCCTCTTAGCCCCAAATATTTCTCTAAGCACCTTCCTCTCTCAAAGTGAGAGTCCAGGTTTCACAACCATACCATAATATAAGGTAAAGGTGTCCCCGTAACATGCCATGAAGGCACTTGGGGGGCATGGAGGTAGAGCCCCATGCTCTCCATGACCTCGGCACTAGAATGAGGTGACCGCCTTTTACCCCCGTGAAAGACCCGATACTCAATTTTATAGGAGGCTGAGTGAACCTCGGGGCCGTTCTGAAAGTTTTGCAACGAGAAAAAATCCCGTCACCACCTGGGATCGAACCCCGGACCTTCCAGTGCGTAGTCAGCTGCTCTACCAACTGAGCTACCCGGCCTCCTGAGTATAATTTATATTTGAAGAGTCCACTGCAAGAATGATGGATGTCACTTTTTTGTCGAAAATGAACCAAGACTGTCAATGCATAGCTTAAGACATATAGAATGTACATATTACAAGGCATTAACACTGATAGTCCAGTAATGATCGGAAAATCACAGTTAAGCTTTGAGCGCTAAGCATTTCAAACTTTCAATCGCTTCTCCTGCAAAATGTATTCCAAATGACATCCATCATTCTTGCAGTGGACTCTTCATTTGTTACTGTTGCTCCCAGGTATTTGAATTTTTCCGCCTCTTCAAAGGATAAACTTCGAATTTGTATATTTCCATTTCGTACAATATTCTGGTCACGAGACATAGTCATATGAAAGTCTCATACACTTAATAAAATAAATCAAATTTCTTAAAAGTGAAAAAATTGGGTTTCATCCTTAGTGACTGAAGTTTCCTGACCTCGACTATAATTAGGCTACATCTATGACACGGTGCAAGTACCCAGAAACATGGCACCACGTCAACCACCATAAAAGTCTCATACACTTAATAAAACTGCTTTATTAATAGTGGTAAGATAGTGAAGGATGTGTCTAACAACATCTCCTGTCTGTTATCCTACGCAAATATTGCAATATTTGTAATGACAAATTAGCTGTACAATTTACATAAATGACGTCCATTTTATAAGTATAGCCTATGCCGCTAAGGGCAGCTAAGATAGCAGAATGACCCTCGAAGTATTCACAGGACTCCGAAGTGGTGCTGTTAATAAAGTCTGCTGTAAAAGGCATAATTTCTAGTCCCCCACCAGCTGCGTATAAAGTGTAATATCGCTTAGGATACAAACGGATGTTATAAAACTAATTAAAGAGAAGGGATACGGGCCGGTAATGGAGAGATTTCACCAAACACCTACTACAGCCGTGGCTATTACCGATCCCCCTCGTTCTACGAAATGAGTGTACGCAACCACTCATTTGAGGGCGAGTGTATGATCGCTTGCCTCGCCATCGATGCATAACAGTTTAAGCGTTTATTTTAAGTATAATTACAGTTTCCCTCAAATTTTTATAAATCCTCTGAAATTATATGCACTTCGATGCAGTTCTAAACAACGGTACCCTGCCAGTCAAATAGAAAATAGGAACAGATGGTATTTCCTGAGTGTAAACATCACTTCAGAGTATTTTAAATTGGTTATTTTAAGACTTTTTATCAACTGCGATGGTCATCTAGCTTCTGAGTGAAATGAAAGTGATAATACCAGCGAAATGAGTCCAGGGTTCTTCGCTGTAAGCTACACAACTTTGGATTTTAATGGGTTGACATAAAATCCCAGAAAAAACTTCAACAATCTTTACGTAGATTCAACCGGTAACTTGTCGCAATCAGGATTTAAAGCTGGGCTTCAGAATATTGTAATAGAAATGAAGCAGTTTAATATCCAAAGTACACAAAGCATTTGCAAGTTTGGATTATGTTCTTTCTCAGGCGAAAATTATCAATGTGACTTAAGGGTTGCGGTGACGTTTGGCCATGGGTTTGAATCTTACTTGGGATAGCTATCTGGTTTGACTTTTGACGAGCAGTACCGTCATTTCCCATAATTTGGTCCTGGAACACAACTATGGTCCACGGTACAACCATTCAAAGATGATTGTAGAAGTAACATAGACCGTTCGTAGATAGCGGCAGTGACTTGACTTCAAACTACAGTACAGCAAAAATATATATAAACGAAGTACTACGCTATGGAGTACAAAATTTGAATGGTTGTATCGTGGACCATAGTTCTGTTCCAGGACTGTAGTTCGCACTGCGTATCATTCATTCATTCATTCATTCATTCATTCATTGTTCTCATATCATCTGATATCTTCTTCTGCCCCGAACTCTTCTCCCATTCGCCATTCCTTCCAGTACACGGCGTATAGGGAGCTGAATTCACGAAATTTGACGTCATTTGAAACTACTACTATGAGTGAAGTGATACAGATAGGCCTATGCAAGTAATACACAGAAATATTAATTGTAAAATTAAAAAAAACGAAAACAAAAGAAAGGATGTCAACACAAAATAACTTTATACAGTGAAACCTCTCATTTACGGCCATCGAAGGGACGTAACAATCTGTCCGCACCTGGGAAGTGTCCTTTATTGGGAGGGAGGCTCACCAATATAACAGTAAATTTATAATATGCATTATGTATCCCTTCACGCTTTAAATGAAATGTATTACTGTAGTTTATTTTAGATACAGTGTACTGTACTACAGTAAATTCTTTGCAACTTTGAACTACAGTAGATAAGATCGAAAAAAAGAAAATACAGTACTGTGCCATGCAATTTGATTCTAGGTCTACAGTTATGCAGTATTTTTATTTATAGTTTTCAACTTAACCTTTACGTTCAGGTGCCATGTCTCTCGAAACAGTACAACTGATTGAAGTGAAGAGAATAATCCTACTAACCCTATCATGTGTCGATTACAATTTCACGATCGCGGAAACGTTGGACCCATGAAACAGGTTAAATTTTGTGATTTTGTTTATCCACCCGATTCCAGCTAAGAAGGGGTAGCCGGCTGGGCTAGTGGTAGCCTACGAGATCCTTATTATCTTTCATGTTAAGGAATTTCTGTACAGTTCTCAAAACTACATTTTTCATTTTTGTAACACGTTAGGTCTTGAAATCCAAGTTCTGTCCGCAGTCAGGAGGTAAAGCAAGCTTTAGGACTGTGAAACAGCTGTCCATGTCCGTGTCTGAGAGTGTCCGTAAAGGAGAGTTAAATTTATCAATATTTCTAAATTATTTCAGTTGGGACATAAAAATCTGTCCGTATATGAGGAGTGTCCGTATCTTGGGGGTGTCCGCAAGGAGAGGTTTCGCTGTACTTTGAATCCACTTAAATATAATTTCTAAGCTGATATTTTTATATTTTTTTATTAAAGTTAATAACGGAACATTTTAAAGATTTAGGATGCAGTTTCATTGATTGATTAATTAATTAATTAATTCATTCATTCATTCATTCATTCATTCAAAGTTTTCTTCTCAAGGGCAGGTCTTTCACTGCAAACTCAACATTCTCCAATCTTCCCTATTTTTCTCCTTCCTCGTCTCCGCATATGATACATATAAATCTTAATGTTGTTTATGAAGTTATAGGCCTATAATCTTGGTCTTAGACTAAAAGGCTCATTGTGTTTTAAAATTGTCTTTGTGAAAAATTTTTACTGTCTTAATGGTACATTAAAATGGTTGTGACTTCAATACTAACACCTTAAATAGGTGGGCCTACTTAAAAATAAATAAACATACTTATCTACTTTATTTATCTGTAAGTAGAATTTAACTTGACCTATTATAGATGCTTACCTCATTAACATTTTAAAACAAAGAAAGTATTTAATATCAAGTGGTGCTAACTTTTCTTGGTAACCAAATAAAATACAGAATTGTCTATTTCGAATTAAGGAATTACCCATCCTGAAGTTATAAAAATTTCATACCTAACATTGCGTTGAAATCTCCTAGAAATAGAAATAGATACCACAATTTCGTGTAAGTTACATGCTATGAAATACAGGGTTGCATAAATCTTAATATAAGCCTATAAGGGGCAAGTGAATCATTCTATATACCTGGATATGTCTATACTGAACCTCTGGTTTAGCAAATTCGCCTGCATGTAATTAGACCTATGTAATAGTCTGTATATTCTCTTAAGAGAACTCTGTGACTTCCGAAATGTTCTGCTGTTTGTTGATCTCTACTTCACCACGGAACCCCGAACTTTACTTCCCTTATGAAGGAAGTTGAGCCCAAAAATTTCCTTTCCAACAACCGGATTTGAACCAGGATTTAAACCACAGTCGCATTTGTCACTTTTTTTACTCGACTTCTAAAAATGCAACAACCTTTGAATGTAAATGTGCAAAAATGCGACAACCACATTGGACTTCAGAAACGAAGATGGTAATGGAGAAAATGAAATCAGAGATGTGTTTGAACTAATCTGAATTTAAACGAAATGCTAATGACATGGGCAATGTTCAACAAAAAGGTGTTGAGCAATAGATGTTCAGGAATTGATTTCAAAGAGTTGGTGCAATTCATGTAAGTTAAGTGGACAAATTCTTGTAATTGAATTATATAATTCTTGTAAAAACTGGAATTAGAAACTGTCTTTCGGTAAAAAGTGTTGGCACTCTGATAACAGTAAGTCTTGAAGGGCCTTCTAGTAAAGAATTTCAATGCTTTGAGTGCCCATAAAATAACGTATTTTAATGTGATGTACATTCAACACAAAGTATAGGCCTATGATTATGACTCGTGACGGGAATATTGTACGAAATGAAAATATAAAAATTGGAAATGTATCTTTTGAAGAGGTGGAGAAGTTCAAATATCTTGGAGCAACAGTAACAAATGTAAATGATACTCGGGAGGATATTAAACAGAGAATAAATATGGGAAATGCCTGTTATTATTCGGTTGAGAAGCTTTTATCATCCACTCTGCTGTCAAAAAATCTGAAAGTTAGAATTTATAAAACAGTTATATTACCGGTTGTTCTTTATGGTTGTGAAACTTGGACTCTACTTTGAGAGAGGAACATAGGTTAAAGAACATAGATTAAGGGTGATTGAGAATAAGGTGCTTAGAGAAATATTTGGGGCTAAGAGGGATGAAGTTACAGGAGAATGGAGAAAGTTACACAACACAGAACTGCACGCATTGTATTCTTCACCTGACATAATTAGGAACATTAAATCCAGACGTTTGAGATGGGCAGGGCATGTAGCACGTATGGGCGAATCCAGAAATGCATATAGAGTGTTAGTTGGGAGGCCGGAGGGAAAAAGACCTTTAGGGAGGCCGAGACGTAGATGGGAAGATAATATTAAAATGGATTTGAGGTAGGTGGGATATGATGATAGAGAATGGATTAATCTTGGTCAGGATAGGGACCGATGGCGGGCTTATGTGAGGGCGGCAATGAAAGCCAGTAAGTAAATTCAACAGTAATTGATTCTAAACTTACCTACGTCTAATAATTTTCTCACATAAGCATATTATCTAGAGTGTGATAAGATGGATTGAAAGTATTAGAACTCCACGAAACAAATTACATAACTTTTTTTGTTTCTGCAAACTTTGTTAATTTAATAGTTATTTATAATATTGCACAAGCATTTCGCAATTTGCACAAATATAATTTTTCATTTGTGCATTTTTGCCACAATTATTTATTTTCTAGCCTAAACCCTGATTTGAATCCGCGAACTTGGGGCCTAATGGCGAGTATGATAGCCACTACACCACTGAGAATAGATGTAAGGTGCTTCTTTTCCTTCCAGTTTTACTGAAAGAAGTTGAAGAAAAGTAATTATTTTTGCAGTTGAAATAAATAATTTAGAAGAAAGAAAGAAATTGTTAGAAGGCAGAGTTCGTGCAATGTTTTCGAGCAGGGTGTTTTGTCGTGCTGAAAGGTGGGTGGCGAGGATGTGAGGTGGCGCTTCCTGCGAGAATTCTTAACACTCTGAATGCTCCCCGGACAAAGAAACACCACAAGAAGAAGAATAATAAGAAGAAACAAATGTTACTAAGTGTGTGTCGCGGACCATTTCCTTTTTGCCTCACCAGCAGGGGCAATCAACTAAACACCGGACTGAAGGAGGGGTGCGGAGGGGGCCGTGAACAAACAGTAGAGAACCAACAACTGTCACAATCTCGTTTCAAATGTTTTTTGGTACCCATGGTTACGACTCTGTCTTGCATGTGAGAGTGGGCGGGGAACCCGGCTTTGAATGTCTTGCGAACCCCGTGTCGTGATTGGCTGTCGTGCGCCTAACTCCTCCCATGCTACCGGGTCCCGCTTGGTTGGCTGAATCGCTGCTTGTTTTTAACGTCCCCATAATAACAGCGCAACATAATGATGTCTTGTATACACGCTCTGATGGCTCGTGTAATTGTCTTCTTCTGTCTACATCGTAGTAGGCTTCAAACAAAATGGTGGTCCTTTTAACCTCCTCTTCCTCCTCCTCCTGGTTTTAACATTTATTTCCCATACCTGACAAATTATGACGACATCTACGTTATTATGAATAATTCGTGATTGCGCGTCTCCCTCATGCGTCCATTGTTATAAAATGGAAATGTTTTAAAACTGTGAGATATTATTATAATTCCGCCGCTGAAGTGATAGATGGAACCGAGGCATAATCTGTCCCTCTTTCTCCTTCTCCTCTTCGCTCTAAAAGCCTCCTCTTCCCTCTCACCGGGCTTACATTTCGTTACAATGTCCTTACATTAGTGGGGGTGTAGGTTGTCTTAGACCGCTGTTGTACGTGGGAAGATGGTACCAGGTTTTGTCTCAAAGTTACAGCCATAATACGTAGCATTTCCTCAATCATGTCTGGTGATATGAGTTAAATTTGCCATTGTTTCTTTAAAAGAACATGGAATCCCTAAAATCTCTCCATTAATCACTTCGTAACCGTATAATTAGTTGAGTTTCAACATAAGTATTAATTTTAAGCTGTTTAATGTCACTGGATTGCAGCGTGGTAGTTTAATAGGTGGAATAACTGGCTACGGAATAGAAGGTCCGGGGTTCAGTCCTGGTGGTGACGGGATTTTTCCTGTTGATAACATTTTTAGAACAACCACCTATCAAATTGAGTACCGGGTCTTCATAGGGGGTAAAATGTGGTTTGAGACTGGTATAGGGGAGAGTCGGGTAGTATCGGACATCGGGTAGTATCGGACAGTGCGTTTCTTTCATCTACCACCATATGGTAGTACCTGAATGACATGGTTACGTTTCTCTATGCGACATCACAGAAACGTAACCATGTCAATCAGGTACTATCATCGTGTGGTAGATGAGAGAAACTGCTGTCCGATATTACCCGATGTCCGATACTACCCGACTCTCTTCTACTCTATTTTATTTCAAGGAGTGCAGTTCGGTGGCTCCTTTGAACACCCACTTACAGATTTATGACTTCCTACACAAACACCTCTGACAATTCCATCCTGTCCCCTCGTCCCAACATTGCACAGTTGCCACAATCCTGGTGACCCTCGAAATGAGACTGACGGGATTCTTGGAATTCGGAAAAAATGCAGCAACTCTGCCTCCACGTGGATTTGACGGGAGCCTGTCAATTCTTCTGAACGAGGGTTGTGATTGGTTACAGACAGAGAAGACAAGATTTCCGTCACAGTAAGGAAGGCATTTATTTATGACAACCAATTAGTAGGGGGCAGTAGAAGGCCTGTCGGCAAAGTCCTTTCTATGAAACTGCACTCCATGAAAAAAAAAATAATAATAAAGTATACCGACCACACCACCTCACTCTCGTGCCAAGATTAAGAAAGCATGGGTTCCTGCCTCCACGCCACCACAAGCGCCTTCTTGGGTTATAGGCCTATAGGAGAAATGTATGATGTATAGACCTCGGATTCTTAGGCGAACTTTTAGGCACCTAAACTAGGTTTTAAAATTATCAAAATAGGCACTAAAATACAGTTTTAGACACCTAAAATGTACAATTTGAGGCCACTAAAATTATGATTTTATTATCTTAAATGAATATTCTTTTGAGAAGATTAACTCCGTACATAGATGAAATTATTGGAGATCATCAGTGTGGTTTTAGGCGTAATAGATCGACCATTGATAAGATTTTTTGTATTCGACAAATATTGGAGAAAAATGGTACAGTACATCAGTTATTTATAGATTTAAAAAAGGCATATGACTCGGTTAGGAGAGAAGTATTACATGATATTCTTGTTGAATATGGTATTCCCAAGAAACTAGTTCGATTAATTAAAATGTGTCTCAGTGAAATTTACAGCAGAGTCCGTATAGGCCAGTTTCTATCCGATGCTTTTCCAGTTCACTGTGGGCTAAAGCAAGGAGATGCACTATCACCTTTAATTTTTAACTTCGCTCTAGACTATGCCATTAGGAAAGTTCAGGATAACAGACAGGATTTGGAATTGAACGGATTACATCAGCTTCTTGTATAGGCCTATGCGGATGACATGAATATGTTAGGAGAAAATCCATAAACGATAGGGAAAACACGGAAATTTTACTTGAAGCAAGTAAAGCGGTCGGTTTGGAAGTAAATCCCGAAAAGACAAAGTACACTATATGATTATGTCTCGTGACCAGAATATTGTACGAAATGGAAATATAAAAATTGGAGATTTATCCTTTGAAGAGGTGGAAAAATTCAAATATCTTGGAGCAACAGTAACAAATATAAATGACACTCGGGAGGAAATTAAACGCAGAATAAATATGGGAAATGCCTGTTATTATTCGGTTGAGAAGCTTTTGTCGTCTAGTCTGTTGTCAAAAAATCTGAAAGTTAGAATTTATAAAACAGTCATATTACCTGTTGTTATGTATGGTTGTGAAACTTGGACTCTTACTTTGAGAGAGGAACAGAGATTAAGGGTGTTTGAGAATAAGGTTCTTAGGAAAATATTTGGGGCTAAGAGGTATGAAGTTACAGAAGAATGGAGAAAGTTACACAACGCAGAACTTCACGCATTGTATTGTTCACCTGACATAATTAGGAACATTCAATGCAGACGTTTGAGATGGGCAGGGCATGTAGCACGTATGGGCGAATCCAGAAATGCATATAGAGTGTTAGTCGGGAGACTGGAGGGAAAAAGACCTTTGGGGAGGCCGAGACGTAAATGGGAGGATAATATTAAAATGGATTTGAGGGAGATGGGATATGATGATAGAGAGTGGATTAATCTTGCATAGGATAGGGACCTATGGCGGGCATATGTAAGGGCGGCAATGAACCTCCGGGTTCCTTAAAAGCCATTTGTAAGTAGGTAAATGAAGGGTACAGAAAAAAACGTTCAGAGTCGCAATTCTCTTAAGGGTGATGTCATCGTCTAATTCATTAGCCTACAACTTAAGTTATTAGTCTGCTACAAAATTGATTGCAGTATTTAACGACAAAGTAGGAAAGGATGGCTGTATCCATGGTGATAATTCTCCTTTATCAGTTTTGATAAGACGAACACACAAATTTTGCAGCAATATACTGAAATAGATGATATCATCACCCTTATGAGAATTGTGACTGTGATCGTTTTTCTCTGTACCATTCAAATGTGTTTCTACTTATGCCTACTCAAATTGTAATAGCTATAAAAATGCAATTAATCAGTAAAATGTTACTGGTATTTAGTGACAAAAACAGTCATAGATTATTATTTTGGTTATAAACTTTATTTTTATTAGGTCTTTGTTTTAAATTATAACTAGTCTATTCATTAATGAATTCATCTGCTTCATTGATCTATGGTTAGTGATACATAAGTTCAATATTACAATTATTTAATTAAGGTTAGTAATGAATTCACAATAACTAAGATATTATTCATAATTGGCAGTGAAATACATAATGATTTTATCTAAGTTTTCTTCTGCGGAAGCTTGCCTTTTGTTAGACAGAATTGGACAGAACTATTCATAAGCGGAAAAAGATCTTTGCACGGGACACTGCTATTTACTATCCCTACTAATCTGCTCAAATGCACAACAAAACCAGTCACTTCCCAGGAATTTCTTAATTTCTACAACAAAACAATTAAAAGATCTTTGAGCCCAACACACTCCATGATAGTCAAAATTTTCTGTTTCATTGCTGTATGAAAAATTAAAACCACATAAGCCTATTAAAAAATATAAATAGGCATTTTTAGGCTCTAAAAACTAAAAATAGGCAACAATTGGCAAAATATGCAGTTAAGGCACTATAAAGCTCCTTCAAAACATTCGTATTTTATGTAAGACGTGAAGATATTTAACGAAGTTTGTTTTAGTTTTTCTCTGTAGAAAAAACAGACACTTATTGTTAGTCTAAGATCCGAGGTCTTGGCTTAATGATGTACTTGAAGTACTAGAACGCGTACCTTCGATGTAGAAGCTAAAATCGTTGGTTCGAACCGAACTCAGGAAGCTTAAATGATATTTGTTCGTTGTCAATGTTATCTATGTTGAATTAAGTCAATAAACTTATCTGACATTATGTTCACTTCATGAGAATCCCATTATGTTTCGATCTAACATCATATCTGAAACAAAAGATTCCGGCCAATGGCTTTGGGTAAATCCCAGCAAGCGTATAAAAACACTCTAGCGATATCACGTTAAGGATGATTTCAGACTTTCTCTTATCCTAGATTGTACCAGATTTTTGAGCTGTACACAGTGCTAGAGTTGAAAAAAATTTATTGTTTGAGAATTAGCCTACAAGAAGATTCCATCGTTACGGGAACTAGGGAAATTAGATGGTTTCCTTGCTTCCTCTGTCAATGGACTCTGTCTGCAGCTTAGGGATTTTAGATATTTCAACAACTGACACGTTCCAAGAACCGCAAACGTCTTACTGTGGTTCGAGACTCTCACGGTGTTTAAGGTGGTGTAAAAATGTTTATACTTGTGCCGTGTCATAGGTTCATTCATTCATAGTGTTCTGCTCAAGGACATGTCTTCACTGCAAATCCAGCATTCTCCAGTCTTTCCTATTTTCTGCCTTCCTCTTGCTTCATATGATTCATATATCTTAAGGTCGTCTATCATCTGCCCCGAACTCTTCTCCCGTTCACCATTCCTTCTAGTGCATCCTACAGAAGGCAATTTCTTCTCAATCAGTGACCCAGCCAATTCCTTTTCCTCTTTCTGATCAGTTTCAGCATCATTCTTTCTTCACCCACTCTCTCCAACACGGCTTCGTTTCTTATTCTGTCTGTCCATTTCACACGTTCCATCCTTCTCCATATCCACATTTCAAATGCTTCTAGTCGCTTCTCTTCACTTCGTCGTAATATCCATGTTTCTGCCCCCATACAAAGCACTTCACTAGTCTCTTCCTTAGTTATTTCTCCATAGGTACGCAGAAGATGCTCCTTTTTCTATTAAAAGCGTTTTTGCCATTGCTATCCTCCTCTTGACTTCTTGGCACAGCTCATATTACTGCTTATAGTATATCCCAAGTATTTGTAGCTGTCCGAAGTTCCGGGCCACAGTCATATCAGGAAAGATATGAAACGGGGAATAATACTATACAAATCTGGCTTTCAGGTAGTAGCTCCCTGTAAAGCAGGTTTGAATAATTTCAAGGAAAAATTGTTCCGGAGCCGGGTATCGATCCGGGGCCCTTCGCCGTAGCTCAGTCGGTAGAGCGTTCGCGCGCTAAGCGAAGGGCCCCGGGATCGATACGGGGAATAATACTGTTCACTCCTGAACAATTTCGAGTCCTTGACTTCTCTGGCGATGAAGTCGGCAAGTAAGGGCTCATACAATAGCTCCGAAATGTTGGACATATCTAAGTCTAACAGTAACTTACCAAATTTCCAATACGTCAAACCAATAGGTTCATTTCTTTCTCTTTCTGTCTTTATGGTGAAAATTTTTTGGGTTTTATGTCATCTCATAAATGTAGAAAAAGTCCGATTTTCTGAATTATAAGTCAGCTCCATCATCACAAAAGGCAAAAAGAATGGAAAATCTATCTGTTGGATCCTCTACTATTAGACATTACCTTTTCTGGCAATGGAACCGACACCTTCCGTACTTCAGATGTTTAACTTCATATGATTTACTATTATAAGTTAAAGAAAATTCAATGCTTCAAAATTATCTATCGATTCCATGATTATGAAACGTAAGAAATCGACAACTTTGGGGACTGAGATGATGTTCTGACGATGCTGGAGGAATGAGTTAACTGACGAAAGAGGTAAGCGAAAACGAGAGTTGGAGAAACAAGTGCTCACCAGCCATTTTGTCTTTCACAAGTCTCACAGGAGCTATTGACGCGATCAATTACAAATTCTCTTTCATGGGAATGCGCCAATTCGCATTTCTGCATTCACTGCTGTAACTTATCCTTTCTGAAATATGTAATTTAGAAGAAAACGTGTAATAACATCAGTAAGTTATGTCTAACCTTAGGAATCGCATAAGTTCGATAGCTCAATTCACTCATTCGTTTGTGTACTCTTTAATTCGATTATTTATTCGTCAGTTGATTCGTTGCCTTATTCCTTGACTCTTTCTCACATTCGTTAAATTATTCTCTCTTTCTTTGATTCGTCCTGTTCTTTGATTCATCGTCTCCTTCGTTGATTCGTCCTTTCTTCGGTGATTCGTCTTCTCTTTCTTTCATTCGACCTGTTCTTTGATTCATCGTCTCCTTTGTTGATTCGTCCTTCCTTCGATGATTCGTCTTCTCTTACTTTGATTCGTCCTGTTCTTTGATTCATCCTCTCCTTCGTTGATTCGTCCTTCCTTCAATGATTCGTCTTCTCTTTCTTTGATTCGTCCCGTTCTTTGATTCATCGTCTCCTTCGTTGATACGTCCTTCCTTCGGTAATTCGTCTTCTCTTTCTTTGATTCGTCCTGTTCTTTGATTCATCCTCTCCTTCCTTGATTCGTCCTCTTTGTAGATTCATTCTCTTCTTCGTTGATTTACCCTCTCATACATTGATTCGTCCTATCGTTCTGTGGTTCACACTGCCATTCCTTTATTCGTTCTCTCCTTCTTTGATTCATCCTCTGATTCGTTCAGTCCTCCTCTCGTTAATTTTATCCTCTCATTCGTTGATTCATTCTCTCCTTCGTTGATTTACCGTCTTATTCGATTATTCGTCTTATCGTTCTATGATTCACCCCGTCATTCCTTTAGGCCTATTCGTTCTCTCCTTCGTTGGTTCATCCTCTTATTCGTTGATTATCCTCATCTTCGTTGATTTATCCTCTCATTCGTTGATTCATCTTCTTAGTTCATCATCTTCTTCGTTGACTCATTCTCTCTTTAGTTGATTCATTCTCTCTTTCGTTGACTCATTCTCTCTTTCTTTGACTCATTCTCTCCTTCGTTGATTCATCCTCTCTTTCGTTGATTCATCTTCTTCTCAGTTGGTTCATCATCTTCTTCGTTAATTCATCCTCTCCTACGTTGATTCATCCTCTTCTTCGTTAATTTATCCTCTCATTCGTTGATCCATCGTCTTTTCCGTTGATTCATCCTCTTATTAGTTGATTCATCCTCATCTTCGTTGATTCACTCTCTCGTTCTTTGTCTCATCCATTCATTCCTTTATTCGTTATCTCCTCCGTTTCATCCTCTAATTCGTTGATTAATTATTCCTCTCTTTCGCTATTTTAGCTTCTCATTTATTTATTCATTCGCTCCTTCCTTCATTCATCCTCTCCTGCCTTAATTCATCCTTTCCTGCTTTCATTCGTTCTCTCTTCATTAATTCGTACGCTCCTTCGTATATTTATTCTCTTTTTCGTTGATTCATCATCTCATTGGTTGATTTTATTCATCGACTCATTCATTGATTCACCTTCTCATTCGTTGATTCATTCTCTCATTCCTTGATTTGTTCTCGCTTTCGTCGATTTGTTTTCTCACTTGTTAGGCTGTTTTACTCGCTCATGTGTTTATTCGTTGATTGCTTTGCACATTTATTTATTTAGTGACTCAGTCTTTCATTCCTTGGTTCATCCCATCGTTTATCAATTCGTTCTCTTTTTCTTTGGTTCATTCTCTCATGTATCCCTCCATTTGCTCATTCTTTGTTATATTCGAGCATTTGTTGGTTCTCTCATTCGTTGATTGATTATATTATCTGTTGATCGATACTATTTTCCGTTGATTGAATTTATTATACATTGACTCATTCTCTCATTCTTCTGATTCATTCCTTCATCTGTCGATTCGTTCTCTTATTCGTTGAGTAAATTGTTTATTGATTTATCCATTCGTTGTTTCTTCGTGAGTTCATTTATAATTAATTTTGTCACTTCCTTAATTTATTCATTCCTGTACTTATTGTTTCACTCATTTATCTTTCACTTATTCACTTCAGAGTTCGTATTCAAAGACTACTGCGACCTAACTATAAGTTATTACTTTATTGTGTCTATTTTTTACTGTAGCTATATCCAACGTTTTACGTTTTTCTTAACGTCTTTTGACCTCTTGTCACAGTTATTTTTAAGGCTAAATTCCTTTACTTCTTGAAGTGTTCACGGAATCTCACAGTTTGAAAACCCTGTCTCATTTTAGCTTCATCGCGAAACTATATCCAGTTACGTGTCAAGATTCTATCGAAAGACTTTGCGAAGGAAAATCGCCACCGCTGTAAATCATATTTCCGAGCGACCTAAACCGCAGAAGAATGTGACTATGGATGTTCACAAGACTTTTCTGTCTGCTTGCGTCTACTGCAAAAACCGCACATCGTGGTGGTCTCATAGCTTCGGATCATTACGGGAGGGGGGCGGGGAAACTCTTTTCTACTTCTGATATCTGTAGATTTAGCTTTTGCGAAGCACAGCGATAATCAACGTGTTGTATTTATGTTTTGTGATTTTAAATGGCGTTAGGTAGTGATTGGCGGATTGTTAGCGTAGGCCTAGGTGTTTTTTACGAGGAGTCCAGGATTCAAAACTCGAAATAAAGAAAGATATTGGGGTAGGTTTTCTAATTTTTGTTATCATAAGTATAATAACAAAAAAATAGTAATAATTAAAGAGAAACTATTGTTTTGTAACATATTAGATGTAGACCAGCTCTGTTCGATTCCTGTGGCGAAACTTCTCACGAAATCAGTGACGCACGATAGTTTAATTTCCTTCTGCTAGAAGCCTCAGGTTGCATTTAACGACTTAATTATCCTGGATTATTAACTCAAGCCGATCCTTTATTCGATCACTCGACGCCGATAACTTCATTAAAGTACTGATTGGACTTCCGGCGTCTGTGATATAGTTAGACTATAGTGGGATTCACGTAAGATTATTTTGTGCGAGATCGTGCGTATTTGCTTGGTTTCCGCACAAAACCAATCCGCGGAAAGTCTAAAATTCCACATTCAGTATTCCCAACCTAACACACATAACAATTTCCCTCTTCTTACCGCTTAAGTGACATATTGATTTTACTGCTTTAGGCTTTTAACATATTATTTTTAGAGACGTTCAATATAGTAATAATTTTAAATTGGAAACTTACCACTGCAATTTCACCTAAATTGCACTGTTAATTATTGTTTTTAAATATTTGCAAAAATTAAGTAAACTCTACAACTCCACTAAAGTTACTGCATTCGTGATGCATGTAACATTAAGGAAGCCGTGAAAAAATCAACAAGATTCCAGACTCATCATAGACTGGGGGGAAAAAAAAGACAGACGTATATCACGGCCTGCTGGAGTATAGTAAACACAGAAAACATTTTAAAGCAACAATGTTGAAGATAGATATTTTTGTTTTGCAAATTTGCCGTCATTGAACAGAAACCAAGATGGAGATTTCATTGCAACTAATTAGAAATTTCTCTTTCAGGTATGTAATAAACGATCTTCGCACAAAATAATGTACGATACACGAGCGGTATGTTTTCGTTCAATTCTCGGAAATTAAAAAAGCTCAAATACGTTTCGCTTTTTCAAACTTTTCCTCGAACATGAAAACTTCAACATATCGCTCTTGTAACGCATATTACTAGTCTAAGACGCTAATATGGCCGTCTTTTCAATATTGCTAACAGTTAGACCTGCCAGATATTACCAAAGTAGGTAAAATCACAGTGCTATATACAAAGCAATAATATTACTTAGTTTAATTATTTATGACTGATCTAATGTTATAATGTATTTTGTGTGACAACATAAACTTTAAGGGCCGTATTCATAGATATTTTTAGCGCGGGCTTTCGGTGGATGATCAGCGTTTTTTCGTATTCATAAACCAGTGTTAGCGATAGGATATGATTTGAATTCTGTACTAGTAACCAGTGGATAGCCGGGGCTAGCTTGGTACGCTCGTAGCGCGTGCTGCGAAATGTCTATGAATAGCACCCTAATGGTTCACTAAACAATTTATGATTCATGAGACCTGACTAAAAAAATTGTTTTGTATGTTCATATGAGATGATTAATAAGAATTCCGAAAACAGAACACCGTACCACTTTAAAACGTAGACTATAATGTTTATTTATTAAATAATACTTTGCCTTTGAAGAAGCTGCCACGTTTATGAAGTGAAAGTTACTGGCATGTTCTTTTTTATTTGAACGTAATTAATTACTGATAATTATCATTTTATTATCATCAATTAATTACGTTCAAATTTCAAATAAAACACGCTACTAACTTTCGTTTCATGAACGTTGACGGCTTCTTCAAAGGCACATGATACTGTGTGTGTGTTTTTTAGTTGGTTATTAACGATGCTGTACCAACTTGAAGGTTAACTTATTTAGCGTCGATATGGGATTGGTGATAGTGACATGATATTTGGCGAGATGGGGTCGAGGATTCGCCATAGATTACCTTGCATTCACATTGCGGTTGGGGAAAACCTCTGAGAAAACCCAACCAGGTAATCAGCCAAGCGGGAATCGAACCCGCGCCCGAACGCAACTTCAGACCGTCAGGCAAGCGCTTTAATTGGCTGAGCCACGGCAGTGGCCACCATTCCAAATATATAGTTTGAACATTAGGCCTATATTTAAAAAAAAAAAATCTGTATTTAAATAAGGTTTGGAATTTAATTCAAAATTTTATACGTAAATATCATTGCACAACAAGTATATTTAAATAATTTACAATTTTTAAAGAAAATTCTACTAGGCTACTTAATTAAAAGAGAATAGTAAATCCAGCTATAGATGGGCCTACAACTGGCAAAACCGTTTAATCTGCACCATTGTCGCTGCTGATTGACAAGTCATCTGACGCATCACTGATATCAGTAGGCCTACTATTGGCTGACAATTAGGAAGGAGGAGATGAATAGTATATTGTGTCACTCTTTGAGATTGACGCATGCGCAGACTAACGAAGTTTTGTAAGTTGTTCCCCTATAACGCCAATCATTGCCATGCTACCAGCAGTACAGCGCACAGGGAAGTTAGCTTCACCAAAGATTTTTGTATTTATTTATGCACATATTTTTTGACTTCCAGTAAAAACATCTTTTGGACTTTTTAAATTAAAATTTCGGTAAATAAATAAATAAATTCTCCTGAACAACACTAATTCGAATAAATTCGTGTTGAAAACAAAATTTTTGTGTTGCTTCACGAGTTTAAACTTAGATATTTCTATCTGGAAGGGCTTCATACATAAAATCTTAGCTTCTATCAAGTGAAAACCGGGTATTTCGCGAATTCGTAATTTGTGAAAACTAGGTATCTCTACTTAGTCTATATTAAACCTATAAATAAAATATCCTTGCCAATCTTTCCTAGCAAGCAATCACCTCTGAAGGCTGTGGTGTTAGAATCTGCTGCCTCTCCCCACGACGCCGAGATGTAATAATTGTCGCTCGATACTAGCGGGTGTTTAAAGGATCTGACGTGGAACAATGAGCATTAAGCTGTCAGAATCGTAATAAAGGCGCTGGCCGAGCGGTACGCATTCTGTTGTTATTTATTGGCGGCTCAGGGCGTTCCAGGGTTCTGACTTTATTGATGCCATCATTGCGAGACGTCATTCCACCCTCGCTACTTGATATGCAGGCCCCTCGTTATCTGATTTATTAGCTTACGCCAGGCACTTCCTACACATTATTTTGTGGTTTTTGGCTTTATTGCATATGACGCAAATTAGCGTTTGAGAACGGGAAAGATTTAAAAGCTGTATTAAATAACTTCGGAAGGCGCTACTACTTTTCTATGGCGCTTGGAACATTTGAAAGACGCGAGTATTTTTTCTGCAACTAGTCGAACAGGAGGTGGAACTATCCACCCATTCCATAATGACGGGTGGGATATTCTTACGCAGTTTTTTCACTTCAAATTGCTATATTACTTTAAATAATGCAATGTAACCTTTCACGTTTGAATCTTTCAAATGAAGCGTATTACCCTACAAAATGCATGTTATTTTAACTTTAAAAAATTCTATTAACGTTTTTGAAATAATATTTTTAGAATTTGTTACTGCCAACGAGTATAAAAATTAGAGACTTATCCTTCGAAGAGGTGGAAAAATTCAAATATCTTGGAGCAACAGTAACAAATGAAGAGTCCACTGCAAGAATGATGGATGTCATTTGGAATACATTTTTGCAGGAGAAGCAATTGAAAGTTTGAAATGCTTAGCGCTCAAAGCTTAACTGAGATTTTCCGATCATTACTGGACAATGACTATCAGTGTTAATGCCATATAACTCCGTATGTACATTCTATATGTCTTAAGCTATGCATTGACAGTCTTGGTTCATTTTCGACAAGAAAGTGACATCCGTCATTCTTGCAGTGGACTCTTCAAATATAAATGACACTTGGGAGGAGATTAAACGCAGAATAAATATGGGAGATGCCTGCTGTTATTCGGTTGAGAAGCTTTTGTCATCTAGTCTGCTGTCAAAAAATCTGAAAGTTAGAATTTATAAAACAATTATACTACCGATTGTTCTGTATGGTTGTGAAACTTGGACTCTCACTTTGAGAGAGGAACAGAGATTAAGGGTGTTTGAGAACAAGGTTCTTAGGAAAATATATGGGGCTAAGAGTTACAGGATGAAGTTACAGGCTAATGGAGAAAGTTACACAACGGAGAGCTTCACGCATTGTATTCTTCACCTGACATAATTAGGAACATAAAATCCAGACGTTTGAGATGGGCAGAACATGTAGCACGTATGGGCGAATCCAGAAATGCATATAGAGTGTTAGTTGGGAGGCCCGAGGGAATAAGATCTTTGGGGAGGCCGAGACGTAGATGGGAGGATAATATTAAAATGGATTTGAGGGAGGTGGGATATGATGATAGAGACTGGATTTATCTTGCTCAGGATAGGGACCGATGGCGGGCTTATATTCCCATCACGCCTTATACTCCCATTTTTTCTCCAACATATGTCGAATACAAAAAAAAACTGATCAATATAATAATAATAATAATAATAATAATAATAATAATAATAATAATAATAATAAAGACTTTAGGAAAAGAATTAAAATGTGACATATAAAATAATGTAAAAACCAGAGAACGCATGCTTAATGTATGTATAGCCTACAACTCCGTGACCAAAAGTTAATTTTTTAATAGAAGTTTGGTTAGAAATTCCACAGCCCGTTACAGTAATGATTCTTCATGTGATAGTATTCAATCTTATTGAATAAAAGCGTCGCTAACTAGTAATTAATAGTCGCCCATAGTTTGTGATTTAAGAAATCCATGACGTCGTAATACAACAGAAGGCGGGGCCGCTCTGTCCCCTTATTCTGGTCCCAGTCGAGATTCTGTCTCTGCCTACTACGGTATTGGACGCAGTAATTAATAACGAAGTATAAGCCCCACCCCCACTAATAACATGCGTCAAGTTATAAATGATTTCCTTGCATTTAGACAGGCGACTTGATACACAAGTTCTTCGAGTGTGTTCTCCGATACCTTGCTTCTTTCTTTGCAATTCTTATGAAACCATTTTAGGAATTTCTCGGATGCGTAGATAGCGCGTCATAACCGAACGATTAGAGAGTTCTTTTTCGATTCTAAAGTCTGGATTCGAAACCCGAGGTGAGTGTGTTGAAAGACGTTATGTCGAAGTGTAATAATACTGTCTGTCTGCCAACTGATAGGTAATCTTTTTGTAATGCCTGGAAATCTAGAGTTACTTTAGCTTATTTTATCTTATGCTACATCTTAACTTCTTACCTTGCCGATGTCGAAATTGGTATGTAGTGTTTACAGTTTCGCTTCCACATGAAAGCGCATAGTCAATCTTCCCATACCCACATAATAATAATAATAATAATAATAATAATAATAATAATAATAATAATAATAATAATAATAATAATAATAATGTCCAGAATATTGTACGAAATGGAAATATAAAAGTTGGAGATTTATCCTTCGAAGAGTTGGAAAAATTCAAATATCTTGGAATAACATTACTTACTTACTTACTGGCTTTTAAGGAACCCGGAGGTTCATTGCCGCCCTCACATAAGCCCGCCATTGGTCCCTATCCTGAGCAAGATTAATCCAGTCTCTATCATCATATCCTACCTCCCTTAAATCCATTTTAATATTATCTTCCCATCTACGTCTCGGCCTCCCCAAAGGTCTTTTGCCCTCCGGCGTCCCAACTAACACTCTAGCTACATGTCCTGCCCATCTCATACTTCTGGATTTTATGGTCCTAATTATGTCAGGTGAAGTGTACAATGCGTGCAGCTCTGTGTTGTGTAACTTTCTCCATTCTCCTGTAACTTCATCCCTCTTAGCCCCAAATATTTTCCTAAGAGCCTTATTCTCCTTATTCTTCTCTCTCAAAGTGAGAGTCCAAGTATAACAACCATACAGAACAACCGGTAATATAACTGTTTTATAAATTCTAACTTTCAGATTTTTTGACAGAAGACTAGATGACAAAAGCTTCTCAACCGAATAGTAACAGGCATTTCCCATATTTATTCTGCGTTTAATTTCCTCCCGAGTGTCATTTATGTTTCTTACTATTGCTCCAAGATATTTGAATGTTTCCACCTCTTCGAAGGATAAATCTCCAATTTTTATAGTTCCATTTCGTACTATATTCTGGTCACGAGACATAATCATATACTTAGTCTTTTCGGGATTTACTTCCAACCCAATCGCTTTACTTGCTTCAACTAGAATTTCCGCGTTTCCCCTAATCGTTTGTGGATTTTCTCCTAACATATTTACGTCATCCGCATAGACAAGTAGCTGATGTAACCCGTTCAATTCAAAACCCTCTGTGTTATCCTGAACTTTCCTAATGGCATATTCTAGCTTGGAATAACAGTAACAAATATAAATGACACTCGGGAGGAAATTAAACGCAGAATAAATATGGGAAATACCTGCTATTATTCGGTTGAGAAGCGTTTGTCATCTAGTCTGCTGTCAAAAAATCTGAAAGTTAGAATTTATAAAACAGTTATATTACGGGTTGTTCTGTATGGTTGTGAGCCTAGGACTCTTATTTTGAGAGAAGAACAGAGATTAAGGGTGTTTGAGAATAAAGTTCTTAGGAAAATATTTGGGGCTAAGAGGGATGAAGTTACAGGAGAATGGAGAAAGTTACACAACACAGAACTGCACGGATTGCATTCTTCACCTGACATAATTAGGAACGTTAAATCCAGACGTTTGATATGAGCAGGGCATGTAGCACGTATGGACGAATCCAGAAATGCATATACAGTAGATTGTGAGTTGGGAGGCCGGAGGAAAAAAGACCTTTAGGGAGACCGAGACGTAGATGGGAGGATAATATTAAAATAGATTTGAGAGAGATGGGTTATGATGATAGAGAGTGGATTAATCTTGCACAGGATAGTAAGTAATAATAATATAATAATAAAATACTTAAGGCTTTTAAGGAACCTGGAGGTTCATTGTTCCCCTCACATAAACCCGCCATCGGTCCCTATACTGAGCAAGATTAATCCAGTCGTTACAATCATATCCCACTTCCCTCATCCATTTTAATAGTATTATCCTCCCATCTACGTTTCGGCCTTCCTCAAAGGTATTTTCCCCCTCAATATACTTTTATTTTGAAGGCAACCATTTGATATTGGAAGGAGTTACATGTTCGTCGTAGGTTCTTCAGTTTTTATGCAAGATATATTAATCACATTTGCTTTAGCATAGTTAATATACATTAATGTCATCGTCACACAAAACATGAATAATATCTTTCATACATTTAGAATAATAGTACTACATATATACAGGATAAACCGAAAGTAGTATCATTAATTTCGTGGGGTTATTGTTTGAGATATTTGAGTCAAAAAAGTCTAATACAATTTTACTCGTTTTTATTAATTCTTTTAGAGATAAAAATTGTTTTATATGAAACATTTCATAGCGTGGTTTGGGAAAGCAATTGATTTAATTCCCAATATGCTCAGTCAATTTAAGAGAACAATGTACAATATTGTGATAATGAATGATTGAAAGTATTTTAGTTTTGTCCTTTAAATGTGATCCGAATAAATGTAACATAGTACAATTTCTTTTCAGAACGAAAAGTTACATTTGTTGGGATCAAATTTCTGCACATTTGAAGAACAAAACTAAAATTCTTTCATTCATTTAGTATCGTAATACACTACTCTCTTAAATTGACTAAGAATATTGGGAATTATAGGCCTATCAGTGGCTTTCCCAAAATACATTATCAAATGTTTCGGATGAAAGTATTTTTATCTGGAAAAGGCATCAAAAACGAGCAAAATTGTATTAAACTTTTTTGTTTAAAATATCTCGAAGAATAACTCCTTAAATTAACGGCATTACTTACGGTTAAGCCAGTATATAGAACCATATAATTAAGTCTATGAATAAGCAGATACGAATGAAAAGTTCACACAGTATCACAACCGTCACATATCTACATTATGCGTTACTATCTAATGTGTCATGAAAAGAAAAATAGTATTAGCCTACTCAATCCAAAACTTCACAAAAATCTCATTTTAAAGAACTCTTGTGAGAGCTTAATCTCATGAAATGGTCACAACCGTCTCAGAAGAAGACTAGCATGTTTTACAGAATCTACAGTATTTATTACAATGTTCTCTTAGATATTTTGAATTACTTCTATAAACATTGTAGAAATAAATTTTTAACAAATTTGAACATGTAGGCCTAGTTCTATTATTAAAAAAAAGTGTTTTCTTTCGTGGATTATAGTACAAATGTCCCAACCGTCACAATGAAATGAGTGACATATAGTAGAAATTGGTGTTATTGTATATTTTGTTTCTTTCATTGAAGCTGTTTTAGAGATTTACTTTTAGATCCAAATGACGGGCATTTTTATTTGTTTTTTTAAGCTGAATCTCCTCTTTTAAAGCATCATCTGTTGATAATAGAAGCGGACTTTGTGCTCCTGTCTGTTCATTGAACTGCCGTATTCTTCTGCCATTTAAAGTAATGGGTTTGACTTCCCCAGAAGTCGATGTGGAGGTAATTTGAACCGTGTGTGTGTGTGCACTATGAGGAAAGCGGTGGATAAACCGTGAAATTGTTGTTAAAGGGGATCCAAGTGATCGAAACGCAGGTGCAGATAGAGGTCTGAGGGGCGTGATTGTTAGCCTGTACCCTACCACACACAAACAGTCTTCTATCCTTAAACATTAAATTAATTCCCTTTATAGTTTGTGTTACACCGACGTCTTCAAGCATCCGAGCAAAGCCAGAGTTTAGGGTCCTATTACTCTTGGCAGAGTGGGAGAGATTCGTAATTCAAAAGTCTTAATTCGAGCCTTTTTGAAGTCTTCAGTGGAAATGGTCGTAAATATTATCTCACTCCGTAAAGTGATATTTTTTGTTAATTCTCGGCTTCTGAGAATTGTGTGAGCTGTGCCAGAGGTAGGCCCCACGGGCCTGATATATTTGCTCGATTTAATTCGATGGATATTCTCTGACAAAGCAGGGTGTCAATATATCTGTCGCTCTACCTCTGCATTCATTATGCATTATATGGAGAGAGGAGGATTATAAAAGACTATTTCGTTTATATGATGTCATTCCATTTTCGACCAATGAAGTGTAATTAAATTTTGAATTCCATCCAATCACAGTCATACATCGCGATAATTTTTACAGCTAGATTTATCACTATCAATTTATCGCATGGTCGTTCTTTTGTTTAGCCAGTGTCGCCAGCTGTTTCCCCGTAAATCGATGAGCATGAATTCATTGTACTAAATATTCTTATTATTCCTTAATTCTAAGACTATCTTGTTTCTTTCGTTGTTTCTTTTCTTCGTCTACACTATTTTACCTCCTTGCCATTGCCATTATTTTAAATTTTCCTCACTTGACTTCCTTCCTTACTTTCTTATGTTTCCGTTCTTTTTTTTTTTCCATTTTGTGTTGTCTGCTTTATTTATCCCTTTCCTATCTCTTTATCATTTTTATGTACCTTTCTCCTATCTTGTTTCTTTTTGTTAGGTACCTATTTTATTCTACTGAAAGAGTTAAGGCCCATTCACAATGAAAATTAAACATAACCGTAACATAAACACAGAAGTTCGCGCCCAGGCTATCAAATGGGATTATTCACAATGACTCACATAAGCATTGACATAAACATTACCGTAAGACGTTAACATGAAAGTTTGCAAACTTCAAACTTGCATGCTTATGTTTATACTTGATTTGCAAACAGAACACAATCGTGGAGCGCTGAAGTATACGACAGAATATGAGGAAATGGCGTCGTTGTTATGTTTCCATGGTTACCAAGTATGTTTGCTGCTATGTTTATGTTCCCATCGTGAATGATGGTATGATTTCTTGATTTTACTGTAACGTTAAAGGCTCATTCACAATGAAAATTAAACATAACGTAAGCGTTAACTTAAGAATATAAAAGTTACGGTAAAATCAAGAAGTCATACCATCATTCACGATGGGAACATAAACATAATCGCAAACATACTTGGTAACCATGGAAACATAACAACGACGCCATTTCCTCATAATCTATCGTATACATCAGCGCTCCACGATTGTGTACTGTTTGCAAATCACGTAAGCATAAGCATGGAAGTTTGGAGTTTGCAAACTTTCATGTTAACGTCTTACGGTAATGTTTATGTCAATGCTTATGTGAATCATTGTGAATGATTCCATTTGGTAGCCTGAGCTCAAACTTCTGTGTTTATGTTACGGTTATGTTTAATTTTCATTGTGAATGGGCCTTTACTCCTGGTTGAGTGTTAGAGAAGACCGTATGGCCTTAACTGTGCCAGGTTAAAAAAAACCATTATTAATATCATTATTATTATTATTATTATTATTATTATTATTATTATTATTGTTGTTGTTGTTGTTGTTATTGTTGTTATTATTATTATTATTATTATTATTACTATTATTACTTTCTCTCCGTTTGTTTATTTATTTATTTCTTCCTTTCCCCTTTCTTATAATTACTTACTTCTACGACTATCTTCTTTCGTTCGTTGTTTCTTTTCTTCGTCTACAGCAGCGTTGTCAGACACAGCCTAAACGGAGCTGAGCGCTCCACTATAACTCGTTGCGTGCTCCGGTGCTTCCACAGACATAAGCAAGTTCACGCTCCGACTAGACGTCTCTAGCACCACAACCGGTTTCGGAGCTTACAACTCTGACACTACTGATCTACAGTATTTTTTATCTCCTTGCCTTTGCCATTTTTTAATTTTCCTCACTTGACCTTCTTTCTTACTTTCTTATGTTTCTGTTCGTTTTTCTTCCCATTTTCTGTTGTCTGCTTTATTTCTCCTTTTTTTTTTATCTCTGTATCATTTTTATCTTCCTTCGTTGATCATTGTTTTTTTTTTTTTTTGTTAGGTACCTATTTTATCCTACTGAAAGATGTAGTCTTCACATCTTTTCAGACAATTTATTTCCTCCTTACATAAGCTACTATACAGACTTGAGCGTCCTTTCGTGGCATGAAATCAGCACGTTTCCAGATCTCCAACACTCCGTCGAGGAAAGAGGAAAATCAAAACTAAGTCAGATCTCGAACTCTCGTTCCTTTCCTCCACAAAACATTAAAACTGCGCATTAACTGTTACGCACAACTCAGCAGACTGCGTGGTATTTAACAAACTATGCTGCGTTTATTTCTTCCCCGTTATTTGCCTGTCCTAAGGCCACCTGTTGTGGATTGCGTAACAGAAACCCAGGCCTTATTTGACAAATGGCTAATCATTTTTCACATCTTAAACCGACAGAATCACTAATGCTGTTAATTATTCAACATATAAAAAGGGTGTGAAACAAACTGATAATTTTCAGTTATTCCTTCTCGAAGACTTTAGTTTTTTTGTGTTTGTGTAATTAACATAAAAAATAACGAGGTGTCAAAGTACACTTCTTTGAATAATTTAGGTTTATTCTAGAGCTTTTCTTCGCCTGGGACACTGACATCAGAGGCTTGCTGACTCGTTGACCTTAATGAACCCACGTACAAAGGTGTTTCGGAACTGGAGATATTTTTATAACCCGTGTGTGTGTGTATGTGTGTGTGTGTGTGGACACGTCTAGAGAAATGATAGTGCATTCCATCCAACCTACAACTTGATGTTTTAATAACATGTCACAAGGGAGTCACGTATGAATGGAGAGCAAAATAATACGAGTGCGGCAGTACACGTTCCGCAGTGTATGACTATCCAGTGTAAAGCTGTAATCATTTGCTTGACCTCTCGATTCTTGGGAACCGAATTCTGTAGTGTAGCGAACTGATTAAAATGGCTCCGTTCATTTTTAACTTACACATGTTGTACAATCTTCACTTCGCCTTCGCTCCGTGATAGCCGTGCCGTAGTTAACTCAATTAGTTGGTGAATTCTTACTAGGAGGGCTGATTTCGATCCCGGATATATTCTGTGGGATTTAAGTTGGCAAATCGATTATGTTTTCGAATGAGGTTTTAGGGTTTCACGGTAACTCTGATCACAATTAAGGCTGGTTCACAATAAACCGAGAACGAAAACGACAACGGGAAGGTTAACGGAAATATTTTTAAAATATATGTTGCCTGATTGAATGATTGATTGATTGATTGTTTATTCTATACATGGCCATATACATGGATGTACACATCAATTACGTAATAAATAAAAAACACAATAAAATTAAAAACACTACAAGTTAAAATACATTTAAAATAAATAATATAATCAAGTAGTAGGGTAGAGTAGCATAAATCGCACCGCTTCCTAAATCGCACCACTGCTAGTTTAAAACAAATTACTATAGTAGTGTGGCATCTAGTGGTATTCTTACAATCTACCATATGAACTTCCATCATGTCATTTGATTTCTGCCACTTCTTTGTGTCAGAAGCGTGGTGATAGTGTACCTGATATAATCATTCAGGTGGATGTATATTTAGTTAACATTTTGTAACTAAATAATGAATTTGTATGCAAAGAAATCCACAATCTTAAGATGTTATTCGTTTAAAGAAGTATTAAAGAACATTCGACTTAGTAGGATTTTCGAACATGTGGTGATTATAGGCTAGAATGAAGGAAATAACTTATGGCGTAGTTTCTTAATTCGCACCACTTTGTAGGTGCCTAATTCGCACCGGTACGATATGAGCAACTGTAGCAATTCTAACCGTACAAAAGAAGGCACCAAAAATGTAACTGAATTAGGAATGCATCAGGTGGGTGCAATATCAAGTGGTGAAAAGGGTGTTAATACAACAAGTGTGTGTTGTACAAGCGCACCAGGTATTTTGGGCACCCTTTGATAATTTTTAAACGTCAAACAGTGCATCCTTCATTATCAGCTGATGCTCCTCCAGGATCGTTATTTGTTTGCTCTGAGTTTAGGTTACATCAACAGTGAACTATTTGTCTAATAGCTCAAACATTTTATTTGCCACTCAAACCTGCCATAGAAAAAAAGTGCTACTTCTGTATGTCCACCTATACGACCCATTCCAAACATTTAGAAACTATATTACCTCGGGAAAATGGTGTGCTCCTGTTTCAGCTTCCTCGTCATAATACTCATAGGCCCAGCCTTTAGATGTTTCTATCTTCAAATCATTTCAGACAGCTATATCATGAAGCAGTTCTTAGGTGGCTTCGAGATAATCGTGGAGAAAAGGTGACGCAGTTTACAGCCTGAACTGCCTGGTGAAACACATGACAAATGTATAACAATGAAAAACGCATTCAGAAAGTTTAAATGTTACGTAACTTACGCTCCATTTTTTCAATATCATTTGAAGATGCGCTACTCTCTTTCATTAATTTCAATAAACTTGTAATTTGCATTTATTACATTATTCATATTAAATACTGTTCAATATGTTCAATATTAAAAGCTTTCCTTCATCCTGTTCCCTGCAGTTAAAGAGGTGCGATTTAAGAAACCGCAGGTGCTATTTAGGAAACTAGTTGCCTAAATGGCACCACTGACATGTGTTTCGAAAATTTCATTTTAATTAAAAAAATATTAAATAAAATTCAAGGATTCTTTTTTTACATCAAAGGTGAATGTTCTGGGAATGTATCTCTGTAAAGGAATGGAGAAAATAAAAACTGTATTGTTCAATTAAAATTATAAATGCTAAAGTGGTGCGATATAGGCAACCTTACCCTATTGCATATGTCATAACTTGTGATTTAAGAATTCTTTTACTGAATAAAAAGTTTGATCAATTAAAATCTATTTAACTTTCACTTTAAATTTTGCATAAGGTAAAGATTGTATCTGCGATGGTAATTTATTAAAAAACACAATGCCAGTATATGCAGGCGATTTTTCGTATTTCACAAGTCTATGATTTTTTATTGGGAACAGACTGCATTTCGTGTATTATAATTATGATAATCTAAATTCTTATTGTATTTATTCTCATTCTGTTTCAAGAAAATATGTATGTATTTATGGGCATGTATTTAAATAAGGGGATTCACAATTAACGAAAATCTTGCCGGAGCCCGATAACAGGAGATTTACTATGTTAAAATGGCAATATTTGGGTAGAAAAACGATTACAATATTTTACAAAATAATGAATATTAATGGACAAAATATGTAAAGAAAATATCCAAAGAAATAAACATTATTTTACATTAATAATGGGGATTTATGATCAATGACCGAATAAAACAAAAGATGCTCTTAGGAGTTGAAACAGGCAAAAAATGCACAAAAAAATGCCCTAACAAATATGTCTTAAAACGCTCAGTTTATCACTAGGGGACCGGATTTTTATGTAATGACATATTATATTCCTTTCAATCTAACCATATATAAATAACAAATCTTTGCGAATCTTGTAATTACCATTAATATATTCAAATTTTATACTACATTTTTTTTTACATATTTACCCCATATTACATATTATGGCTTGATATTACATACACGTACATCTACATATTTAGGGGGTTTATGCATTTTTACTTCTCTAAAAGGGGGAAAAAAACTTCTGTTGGGGAAGTTTACAATTTGAAATACACAGATTTAAAAAGCCTTTTTACCTACCCAAGAAAAGATATATTTCGGGACGAAACATAACGTCCTTAGTTCCAGGAATTAATAGAGGCACTCACCCCATACCTCCTAGTGTAAATATGAGTGAACAAAATACAACCTTCTCATACAACTACCTTATATTGTAAAAATCACTCAAAAAGAAGCGTTGCATTCATGCGGTGGAGTGTGACGTGGACGACATGATTTGTCTCGAGCTATAATTGTTCTGCACATGTCTTAACAACCCATTCCCTTGCAATTGCAACCTTACTCACCCTCTTCCTAATCCTTCCAGGGAAAATCCGTGTCAAGTCTGACATGAGCCACAATAAAGTAACCGACTTTTGAAAAGAAGCTGGAGTAAAGGAACAAACTGGAAAGATGTTGAAAGATTAAAATAAATAAACTTTAAATTTAGTAGACCTATACGGAAATGGGATTTTTCGTGCAATTGGAAAGCATGGTTCTCGGCTGGAATAATCATACTCTTTTGAATGAGACAGCAATGTCACTTTTCAAACAAGAGTTTGTAAGTACCTATGGTTTGAGGTTTTAGTAGGTACTTTGTTTCTTACAGGGAGCAGCTAAAATACACGTGTCCCACAGCTCTTATTTACTTCTAATCCAGTAAAGCGAAACAGTGCTTGCAGTACTGTTGTGTCATTCATTTCACTCAGTTCTCTAGTTTTAGTACTTACAGTATGAAGTGCAAATGAGTTTATCTACTGCTTTTAACTAACTAAAATGGTCCCTGTATCTTCAACCCTAACGACAAAAATAAAATCATGGATTGCGATGAACGAAGCTTTCACTACAGATGGAAAAATAGTAATGTGTCAAGTCTGCGGTAAAAAAGTCGGGTGCTCTATGAAATCACAACTGGAGAGTCTTACCTATCCTATACCTGCCAGATATTGATATTAAATATTTTTATAGTTTTACATATTCTGGTACATATCCAGCTTATTTTTCTTACTTAAATATGTAAATATTTCACACCTTGATATTACATAAAAATCCGGTCCCTATTTATCACATAACATATGAATACTAAAGCAGCAATGTTTCTGGCTTACTAGAAAAAAGATACAATTTCATCAAAATCCTAGCCCTACTTATCAGTAATTTACGGGCACAATGGAGTTGGACGTTGATTAACCCCTGCATTTTAAATCGTTTTAAATAAAATAATACAGTATTCCAACACTTCGTGATTGAGGGCTGTTCTTCGACGAAGCGAAAACAGTTGGCACTGGCGCCTGAGTCCTCAGATATGGCGCGATTCTGACTGATTCTAATTATTGGAGCAGGCGATCCAGTTGTTTGAACAGAGTATACATGGCGCTAGCTATATGTGGACTTGCACTCGAATAGTATGTTATGTTCTGCTATTGAAACCACTTCATCGTTATTATAAAACGATTACGTCATAGAGACTGCGAGGAAAAACATCTGCATGGAGCTACTAACAATGATACTAATAATGCTAATAACAGCCATCAGAAGGTCCAGTAGACAAGGGGTTTTATTACACTGAGGTACGACAGAAGGATTTCTAATGACGATGTTACGACAAAATATAGGACATTAAAAACCGTTTGCCTTGTATTTCTTTTACTATTTATTTAAGTGGTGGGGGAAGGGGTTGTTTTCGTTATAGGTGGTTCACCGACTGGTTTAAAACCTTTTCGGATCCACATTAACTAGGTGGGAGAACTGATATGATTCTGACGACATAGATACATACCTATAATTCCCTAACACAAAATTACATTGGTTAGTTGTTTGTTGTAGGTCTTCTTGACGTCACGTTGTCGAAGAAGAGATTCAAATAAAAAAAATTCTGTCGCATTTCTTCTTATTGTAACCATAGAGACATGCTGAGGAATGCACCGACCCAAGACTTTGAGTACTCTTCGGAGCCTGTTTCTGAAGCATTGACAGTTGAAACCAAGCCTAGTGGTAATGATGGTGACGATGGTAATAGTAGTGGTAATAATAATAATAATAATAATAATAATAATAATAATAATAATAATCATAAATGTCCTGTAATAAGGACCCATTATTCATCCTTGATTACATTAGAGTTACAGATTAAACACTTATCTAAACTAAATAATATTTGCAAATAGGATCTAGAGCCTTATGTTGAAGTGGTGAAACATATTCGCAATTCAGATTATTTAAATATGAAATGAGCGTGTATTTTTACAATGTAAATTCAGATAAAACATATTTACTAAAATAATTTGGTAATTATTGACAATTTTGCTTCTCTAATATACAATTTGTACCAGAGTCTACTATACATTATACGTAGGGATTTAAAATGTGAAGTCAATTACTTGTAGTAAATACTTTTTTCCTCGTGTGTTTCACAGGAAAATTGTATAAGGAAAGGCGTTAACTTTCCTGCTACGAAGGTTTTTTTTTACAACTTACTGCTACCAAGGAGGGTAATACAATTACCTCCATCAAAATCATGGTACCAACTTTTGTTAAACACTTGGAATATTAACAATGCATATGAAGAGTCCACTGCAAGAATGATGGATGTCATTGGGAATACATTTTGCAGGAGAAGCAATTGAAAGTTTGAAATGCTTAGCGCTCAAAGCTTAACTGTGATTTTCCGATCATTACTGGACAATGACTATCAGTGTTAATGCCATATAACTCTGTATGTACATTCTATATGTCTTAAGCTATGCAATGACAGTCTTGGTTCATTTGAAATCAAGCCTAGTGGTAGTGACAGTGACGATGGTAGTAATAATAATATTAATAATAATAATAATAATGATAATAATAATATGATAATATTAATGATAATAAATAAGGACCCCTTATTCATCCTTAATTATATTAGAGTTACAGATTGAACACTTATCTAAACTAAATAATATTTGCAAATAGGATCTACAGGGTGTTTCCGAGGTGGTGTTACAAACTTTTAGGGATGATGGCTAAGGGCACATGTATCAATTTGAGGTAAGGAACCCTGGTCCAGAAATGACCGAGTCGAAAGTAACAAGCAAAAATAGTTGTGTGGAAATGAAATAATTTTATTCCTCTGTACACCTTATTTATGTGTATTTATCTGTACATCTTACACATACTATATTCATCTGACGTTGTTTACGTTGTCTACTTACAGTATTCCATTCAGTGCGCTGTCTGAGGGATGGGGACAGAAAACTACACTAAAGCAATGCAGATAGCGCAATGTGTAACGGACATGGTCGGTCCTGATATGCACGTCTGTAGACAGCAGTGTATGTGTACAAGTTGCAGTGTCCAGTCGAGCAGTTCTAGTGAAATGGAGGAGTACACGAGAGCGGAATAAGCAGACCTGATTTTCGAATACGGATGAGTCAATGGGAACAGTAGACAAGCTCACAGATTTTATCGCGCAAGTACCCACGTAGGAGACATCAGGCCCATATCATTTTTCCACGACTGTTAAAAAAGTTAAGAGAAGGAGGACACGTGGTGCCAAATTACAATTCCCTTTCCACACAACTGTTTTTGCTTATAACTTTCGACTCAATCATTTCCGGACCATGGTTCCTGATCTCAAATTGATGCATGTGCCCTTCTCCATCATCCCTGAAAGTTTGTAACACCGCCTCGGAAACATCCTATAGATCCTTATGTTGAAGTGGTGAAACATATTCGTAATTCAGATTATTTAAATATGAAATCGGCGTATGTATCTATTATAAAAATACAATTTAAATTCGGGTAAAATATATTTAATAATAATCTGGTAATTATTGACAAGTTTGTTTCTCTGATATACAATTTGTACCAGAGTCTACTATACATTATGCATAGGGATTTAACAAGGGAAGTCAATTGTTTGTAAATACTTTCTTCCGCCTGTGTTTCACAGGAAAATTTTATAAGGAAAAGCGTTAAGGGACTGGAAATGTACTAACAACTACAATTTTTATTTTGTTAATAGGTTCATAGTGTTAACAAAATAAAATTCTAAAATTTAACTTCTTCTACAGCCAGTTGTGCTTCATTTTTGTTATAACTTATTTTACATCGAGTTTCATGGGTCCGCGTTTCTTCCTCTCGTCCACGAAATAAATCCGGTTTTTGTTTATTATATTAGGTGGAGACTCATCATCGTGTTGACCACATGTTATAAGCGTCCCACTCTTTGCGTTTATAGTTTGTAGTTTCATACGAATGTCAGTTTAGATAGAAAAAAACAGACAGCAAATAAAAAAAGCTTCTTTCAACATGTTATCGAACGTAGAGCCTTCAGCATACAAAGCCGTGACAGCTTGTTAGCCGCGTGTGAGAAATCTGGGAACTGTGACTCAAAATGTATTTTTAATAATGACCGATGAGAATTTAGCTTTATTTTCAAGAGACCTTTCGCAGAAAAGTTAATTATTATAGGGTTTTAAAGAGACTGTAAATCATTGCGGTGGTAGGAGTGATCATGAGTTTTATGACGATTTTCTTCCACGTAATTTAACTATGCTGTTTCATATAGCATAGACACGGCCAAGACGAAATATTAAAAACAAAAAGGAAAGAAAATAGCGGTGTGCGTGTTCGAATGTGGTAAGTCTTGTTGAATGAACATCCTGCTAGGATGTAAGCGTCTGTCTTAAGATGTGCTTATGAATGGCAGAATGTATGGGGCTAAAAGCAGATGCTTACTCCATGAACTGATGACCAACAAGCTTCATAAAACAGTATGTGAATCTTAAACCGGTTACTCACCACTTGAAACCGGAGCGAGATACCAAAACTAGCTTTCTTTTCCGTAATTTTTCTCAGGTCGATGTCAGTTTGCAAGCAGTGACCCTCGAAATTGTGTATGTGTGCTATGTGAGCGAATTTTTTTTATAGATATTCATTGCTTAACGGTAGTGTTATAGGGAAATAACTCTCAAATGTTTCTATCTCGTGCTTTTCCTAACACTATTCTGTCAATCGAAGGTATTATTTGACATGTTGCTACTGTAGTTTTGAAGCTAACAGTTATAAAATTACTCTGTCTACAGATATTTCATTCCCTCAGATTCATTTTCTGAACCATTTTTAATTTTTAAATATAACACAATATGTTTTGTGCGAGATCGTGCGTATTTGCTTGCTTTCCGCACAAAACCATTACGCGGTAAGTGTGAAATACCACATTCAGTATTCCCAACGTAACACACACAACAATTTCCCTCTTCTTACCGCTTAAGCGCCATATTCATTTTACTGCTTTAGGCTTTTAACATATTATTTTTAGAGACGTTTAACATAGTAATAATTATAAATTGGAAACTTACCACTGCAATTTCACCTAAATTGCACTGTTAATTATTGTTTTTAAATATTTGCAAAAATTAAGTAAACTCTACAACACCACAAAAGTTACTACATTTGTAATGCAAGTAACATTAAGAAAGCCGTGAAAAAATCAACAAGAGTCCAGATGCCAATATTATTACTGCAATATGTTATATAAATAATAGGCCTATTGTTAAAATATTAAAATGAAAAAAAAATCATTACATCACCTTACCGTTTATTTTAAGTTCGCATGTATAGACTGGGGGAAAAAAAGACAGACGTATATCACGGCCTGCTGGAGTATAGTAAACACAGAAAACATTTTATAGCAACAATGTTGAAGAAAGATATTTTGGTTTTCCGAAGTTGCCGTCATTAAACAGAAACCAACATGGAGATTTCATTGCAACTAATTAGAAATTCGTCTTTCAGGTATGTAATAAACGATCTTCGCACAAAATAATGTACGATACACGAGCGGTATGTTTGTTTTCATGTTCTCGGAAATTAAAAAAGCTCAATTACGTTTCGCTTTTTCAATCTTTTCCTCGAACATGAAAACGTCAACATACCGCTCTTGTAACGCATATTACTATTCCAATTTTGTGTCAGTAGGCCTAACACACAACTATCAGTTCAAAGAGTTGGTAAACGATGTACAGTGGACTTTCCTAAGTTCAACTGAACATAATTGAAAGTTCAGTCCAATAAGGGTAGTGGGTGTGGCAGGTGAAATGAATACAAATTCTTATTGGGTATCCATAAACGAATACAGTACTTGCATTTCCTGCGTGCCCCGAGACGTGTGTGCGCTTCTCGAATAAGCCTCGCACCTCACTTTTGAAAGACAAAATAATAATAATAATAATAATAATAATAATAATAATAATAATAATAATAGTAAATAAGGCAATAAACACAAATTACAAAAATTAAACTTTCAACAAATTTTTTGAAGAAGAATTAAAAACAACTTCACACAAATACAGTTCATTTAAGCGACACACGTTTGAGATGGGCAGAGCATGTAGCACGTATGGGTTTATCCAGAAATGCATGTAGTGTTTGTTGGAAGACCTGAGGGAAAAAGACGTTTGGGGAGGCCGAGACGAAGATGGAAGGATAATATTAAAATCTACTGGGTGTTCAGTTCAAAGTGTGTCATGGCTCGCTGTATGCCGTCATGTGGCTAGCCGATGAGCCTAGAAAATTCAATTTTCCTACACTTCCGCAGAGGCGTATTACCTTTGTGCCAGAGAAGTTGCCTAGCAAGTACGGCGTTCATTCTGAAGATTTCTTACCGATACGTACGGTAACGCCAGTAGTGGCAGGAATGTGAACTGTTTGGAAACACGTACTGAGGTGAGTTTTTTTCTTACTGTCGGGAAATGGGGAGAGGGTTAAGACGATTACTTACGTTTTTGTTGACACGACGGTCAAAATGGACACGGAGTATTTGATTTGTATTGTGGAATGTTGCCGTACACAACCGATGATAACAAATACCCTGCGTACGACTTGTCCACGCAAAACACAGTTCGAAAGAAGTTATGGTAGCACACAGACCGTACAGACCGCTCTCTGTTGCTACCGACGTTGAAGTTATACCGTACACGTTCTCAAGTTCAGATTGAACGCCTCGATTAATAGGCAACTTCTCTGACATAAAAGCTGAAACTCGCTTCAAATCGCTGACTCAAAACAGTGACGTCATGACACACTTTGAAATGAACACCCAGTATTTAAGGGAGGTGGGTATGATGATAGGGACTGGATTAATCTTGCTCAGTATAGGCGGGCTTATGTGAGGACGGCAATGAACCTCTGGGTTCTCTAAAAGCCATTTGTAAGTAAACAGAAATTCTACCGCTTACTTGGGAGAGAAGTATGAAGTTTCTCTCCTAACACGCAATTTTTTCACAACTGAGCGAAAGTCCTGTGGGTCGGGTATGAACTGACGTGCCAGGAGATGTGTTTCCTGGGTTGCAGAAAGTCATATGACGTCTGTATGACGTGATCTCTCCATCGCGCTTGTAAAGCGGCCCTTCCAACAAAGCCTTTCCTGGAAGCCGTAGAATGGGATCTAATATCCTATATTTATTTACCCTTCCCTGAACACTTGCTTCTCAAACAATGCTCCCTATAAAATTTATACGACTCCCAGCCTCTTTGTCTACGAATCCCTGAATAGGAGTGGATTTGTTGGAAACAGAACTGATTGTAAATTATAGGATAAGGTGGGGATTCAAGTGAGATTTTGATGTATTGCTTATGTTGAAATGTATAAAGGCAGGTGATAAATCCTCGTGTGACGTTATATGAAATGGGTCGGGCCAAACCCTTTTATCATGCCATTTTTATTTTTTTTATTTACAAATACGTATCTCTTTCTCTTCTTTTTGATTTCTTTCTTACTTTACTTTCCTATCGTTCTTCATTTTCTTCAGTGTTTCTTGTTTCTTTATTTACGTTTTTCCTTCTTTTTCAGCCTTCTTTCTCTTCGTTCTGTAATTGTTTTCTTTTTGATTTTATCTTCCTTCATTCCTTTTTTCAATTCATTGTTTCTAACATGAAACGTTTTCTTCTGCGTACCACTGGAGAAAATTTTTAATAAAAATGACAAATTTGTAGCTTATGGGAGTAGTATCGATGCTACCCGCAATGCAGTAGTTTCTTACGAAACGTCATTTTTTCATTCATGACCCTGGTTACAAGCCACAAATCCAACGATTGCTTGAAGCTCATAATAACCAGTTTCTATGGTGATCGCATAATTTCAAAGAGCCTGGTTTTTCACACAACTGATAAACTGCAAACCTTTTATTTTTTGTTTCTCTTGTAATGACTAGAGCCCGGAAGTTCAGACATGTTTATTTTGATTAAAATAGGCAGGAAAATAGGTACTTACAATTCAGGAAATAAGCAGTAAAATAAGAAAAATAGGAATTTAAAAATAACGAATATAGACAATAAAATCATCAAAATAGTATATTAATAGCCTATGTATATATATATATATATTTTTTTTTTTTTCAATTTTCAAATGTCAGAGAATATTTCTTCATCGTTGAAAAAGATCTTTCTACTTCCACCGAAGTGATTAGACATGCTGTTATGGATGGACTTGTATTGGTAACAAAAGAATTTTCATCTTTAAGAAATAATGAATATTTTTAAGCCTTTCTAGGTCCTTAATACCACTCACCACATCACACGTTTACACTTCTCAGTAGCAGGAGAACCTTTGGCTCCCAGTGACTGGCTTACAGTATATCTCCGACGATTACCGTGGTTGACACCAGAGCGTCACCTCTTTTCTCTAACTTCGCAATTGCTTCCTGTAAAACAAAATGTGTTGCTGCAAATGTGAGATCATTGCTGATTTCTTATCGATACAGGAGTATTTGCACCTTGCGAATTGAATCAGCTTTTCTTCTGGTCAGCTGGCATGCCACCAAAAATCATTTAAAATATATGTATTTGCAGATCATATGCGGAGTCTAAGAGGAAGGCAGGAAAGATTGGAGAATGTTAGGTTTGCAGTGAAAGACCTGCCCATGGACAGAACACTTTGTATGTATGTATGTATGTATGTATGTATGTATGTATGTATGTATGTACGAGTATGTATGTATGTATGCACATATGTACGAGAGTGAGGTTGTTGGTAGAGATTCGTATAACCAGAAAATATCGTTTAATTTGTGCGACTGTCCTGTATTTATGAAATAAAAATGAAATTATAGTCGCGACGCTGTTATTCCCGGCGTGACTCCTCCTCTTTGCTTACGTCTTAGGAAGTGAAGGCTCTATAAAGTCTAGGTAGGTAGTATCGATCGCCATTTTTGTTCTTTCGTTGCCGAGCTACCATACGAAGAATCTATTTGCCACACCGTTAAACATTATCATGTCGTAGCTCCTATGATAATAAATCAAACGCACTGTAATTCAGCAAATAATTGAGCGGCAAATAACGTCTTCGTGTGCTTTCTGCGAACGCCAACGAACGAGCCAGAATGGCGGGCGATTATATTAACTATTTATCGAGCCTTAAGAAATGAATAACGTCTTCCTGAGCGAATCACAAGACGCGCACGTTTAAATGTAGCCGACCTGCAACGCGATTGGCTGCCGGAAATTAGAGCGACGGGACTATAGTGTTTCTCATTTATATTTTAATGCATTAGAATTCGTACATTTTTTATTTTCTTTATGCTAATTTATTTTAATATAGGGTAAAGTTGCCTATTTCCGTGATACTCCTAATTCCGTGATACTTTTTTAAAATTGAATGTCAGTCAAAGCTTTACCGTTCGACTATAGCGCCAGACATCTTTCTTGAAAGAGTCCATCTTTCGCCTACTTTTGAGACATCGGTGAACTTCATAGGAAGAAACCCATTCCCATGACATTCAGTGAAAAAAACGGATCACGGAATTAGGAGTATCACGGAATTAGGCAACTTTACCCTAGCTATGTAAATAATAGTAGAAAATCTATAACAAAACCAATAAGACATTAAACTTTGAAATAGGCAACAGAAACTAAAATAGGCAAAAAAAAAAAAAAGGGGAAAATAAATACTGGCCCTACTATTCGCAATTCTGCAGGAACATGATTATTAGTATTTAACTCATTCATATATTCACCCAGTTAAAAAATGAATTTTGCCTAACTTTCGGGCTCTAATAAGAAAAGTCGTGTGTTCGAACCTTTATAAACAAAAAATCTCTTTCAGTAATCAGTAGGATGTCTTGTGTCGTCTTAGGTACAGGAACAGCTGATCACATGTCACGGAAATTTCTGTATCAAATTTATCCTTTTAATGTCAGGTAGAGAAGGTCCACTTAGTTGGTAAATCTCTCGAGACGTATGGAAACTCTGCATACACCAGGTACATTTATCTCTCACTGATGCCTGTTATTGTTATATTTAGACTGCCGGATGTCTCTGGATGTAGTTGAGTCGCCCGGGGCGCGGAGTGTCGCGCAAGTTGCGTGCTGCATGTATGAGTAGCTACAGGAATATATTAACCCAGTACGGATCACAGACGCAAAAACTCTTAGGGATTTCGTACATCACAGAAGACTCCCATCTGCTTCGGTTACATTTTAACATATTCCTTTATCTGATATTAGTGGGCATTCCCCTCGAGTGTTATATATCAATATTAGGAGTGAAATTATTTCCATTTGTTTCAAGGACAGTAAATTTCAAATAAAGCACATGCAGAATTAGCCACAGGATACGTACATATGTTACGTAGCTACTGGTGGAGAGTGCTTTATTGGGCATTCTATTTAAACTACAGATAGAGTAAAAGTTGGTAATATTGTGATACTGATAATATTATGATACTTATTTTTGAGAATTTGTTACAATTTTACTGAGCGAGAGGAAGATCGTTTTTTGCGTCAAAGTATTACGGGAATGTTCGTGGACAAGTTCTTGCATAAAACTGGTTCTTGCCTCGCTCAGTAAAATTGTAAAAAATTCTCAGAAAGTACTATCACAATATTACCAACCTTTACCCTATTATGGTAACACGATATCGGAGCATAATTTTAAAATTATAGGGCCGTATTCATAGACATTTTTAGCGCGGGCTTCCGTTGGATAATCAGCGTTTTTCGTATTCATAAACCAGTGTTAGCGATAGGATATAATTTGAATTCTGTACAAGTAACCAGTGGATAGCCAGGGCTCGCTTAGTACGCTGGTAGCGCGTGTTGCGAAATGTCTATGAATAGCACCCTTAATTATTAGATTTTATTATCGTATATAAAGAGGAGGATTCCAAACTGGCCTAAGCCGAAATGACAAGTTATGAGAACAATGACGAAAATTGATAAAATAAATTTGCATGTGATTTTATTAAACGGATCTAAGACAAGACTTAGGAGATTGAAAAGGATAAATTAAAACGTGAATAAAGCAAATTAAAATCTTACAAAAAGAACTTAAGACACTTTGAAGTCCACCTCTTCATATGTTTCTTAAGGGATAAGGTAAACCTGCAAAAATTTAGTGAAATTAATTTTTTTTTATATCTCTGCTACTGTAAAAGCTAAATGAACAAAACGTTTCAGATATTATTATGATGTACCGTTCCACTCATCTTTCATCAAAACTTTTCAGGTTTAATATACATACATAACGTTTTTTAAAACACTATTCAGAATATTAAAGTAGCTAATATTTATCTGTAAAAATAATATCAAATTTGCATAATTTTTACAACCGTAGAGCATTTACATATTAAAATATACTATGAATCTGCATGATTCTATTACTGGAATGTTTTAAAGACTTGCATCAACAACATATATTTTTCTTAATAAAAATTTTAGAAAATTTAATATTGAAGGTAAACGATTAAGGGAAAAATTCTTGAAGTAATAGATAAAAGATCCTAGACTATGTTGTTGTTGATGTAGGCCTAAGTTTTTAAAACATTCCAGTAAAAAAATCATTCAGATATTTTATTGTAGATTTTATTATGTAAATGCTTTACAGTTGTAATTTTCAATTCATTTTATATATCAATATGCCTGGTAAATTATTAAATAAGTATATAATAAATTTCAATCTTAAGACATATCAACTTGCAAATGTTTATTTGCTATGTAATAACAATATGAACGTTTTCGCCGTTTAGGGCATCTTCATATATAACAAAATTGTATATTTAATTGTAACATGAGCTATATGTATAAAATATTCGTCTAGTCTAATTTTGAAATCCAAAGATTATCTCTATATTCATCCTGCATTATATCATATTTACATATAGCTCATGAATCTTATGTATTACATATATTGTTTTCTATTCTTTGTCATTTGCATAATTTACTGTTATAGGTCCAGATTATGTTTTTTTGTTATATCTGAAGATGCCCTAAACGGCGAAAACGTTCATATTGTTATTACATAGCAAATAAACATTTGCAAGTTGATATGTCTTAAGATTGAAATTTATTATATACTTATTTAATAATTTACAGTTGTAATTTAGCTATAAAAATGAATTTCACTAAATTGTTGCAGGCCTATGGTGTACCCCTCCCCCCTTAATGCAGTGGTTCCCAAAATTCTGAGTGTCACGGATCCCTTAAAGTTCATACTTCATTTTGGCGGACCCTCTATTATGTTTTGCACAGACTAATTCGGCCCATATACACTTTACTCATTACATATTTGCATTATGTAGTGAATTAAGCTTGTTTAGTACTACTACTACCACCACGGTACTGTTACTGCTAGTACTTCTGCTACTATTACTGGGTACAATCACCATGTTCCTGTTACCGGAGAAGTTGTTTTGAGCTTGTCTGCTATATTTTACGGCAGTGCAGTTTCTCATGAACCATTGAGCGGATAATGTTTAGTCTACATTTATTATCTACGGTCGATTTCCCGTATGGAGGAAATAGGATTTGTCCTGAGTTGAAGCCTTGTCTCTTCGCTAAGAAGCCGTTTGCTGACAATAATTCTGCGCTTATTTCGACTATGAACTGGTTGTTAACTCAATTTTTCTTCATTTCATTCATTCATTCATTCATAGTGCTCTGTCCAAGGGCAGGTCTTTCAATGCAAACCCAACATTCTCCAGTCTTTCCTATTTTCTGCCTTCCTCTTTGTCTCCTCATATGATCCATATATCTTAATGTCGTCTACCACCTGATATCTTCTTCTGCCCCGAACTCTTCTCCTGTTCACCATTCCTTCCAGCTCATCTTTCACAAGACAGTTTCTTCTCAGCCAGTGACCCGCCAATTCATTTTCCTCTTTCTGATCAGTTTCAGCATCAATCTTTATTCATCCACTCTTTCCAACACAGCTTCGTTTCTTATTCTGTCTGTCCATTTCACACGCTCCATCTTTCTCCATATCCACATTTCAAATGCTTCTAGTCGCTTCTCTTCATTTCGTCGTAATGTCCATGTTTTTGGCCCATACAATGCTACACTCCACACAGAAGATGCTCTTTTTTTTATTAAAAGCTTCCTTTGCCATTGCTGTTCTCCTTTCGACTCTTGGCAGCAGCTCATGTTACTGCTTACTGTTACTATTCTTCAATATCTTCGTGAAAATGCTGTCTATAATCATATATAAGATTAATTTTAATTTTGGACCTTTCCTTTTCTTATAAACCATAGAAAGGACATTATTATTATTATTATTATTATTATTATTATTATTATTATTATTATTATTATTATTATTGTACTCAGATAATGCTAGCAGTGCGTCGAAGTTCTTGGATCTCCAGTGCCATAAAATTTTGACGGCAGTAAAAAGAAAAGAATCAGACTACTGATTTTCTTTTTTTCTGTCTCCAAGGCATTTATTTATTCCTTTGTTTAACTGAAGTTATGTCCAACCAAGGAAAAGAAAATTAGTTTAAGGACTTTGCGGAAATAGTTAGGTAGGCCTACAGTTTTACAACTGTTATTTGGTCTCTTCTCGCCAGAGGACTCTCGTATTGCGTCCTGCTCTGAAATCGAAGCAGTCAGTGGTTCGGACCATTATCATTTTACGATCATTTAAACGTTTCCAATTGCACAAGTCAATTTTTAAACCCAACCCGTGTTCTTGAATACACAGTGCTCTCTGCTCCTTGCAGTGAATTATGTATATGTTACTGTAAATGTACGAAGACCGGTAAATCTTAGAATTTACCGGTATAACCTAACATTTACCATTACAGTGCGGTAAAACCCCGAAATATCTTATTAGATGTATAAATTTTGAACTTTTACCAAGAGTCTTACCTAGCATCTCGTTTTGTTTACCTTTCACTACCTCGAACCCGGAACATGTACCTTCTCTCTATTCCTCTGCACAGAACATCCTTCTACTCATCATCTTTCCACGCCTCTGGAATTCTCTCCCTGACCACGTCAGAGAATGTCGGACAATATCAAAATTCAAATTTAAATTAAAAAATCACATTCTAGTTCGTGGAATTGTTTGTTGAACACGTCAGGTTGCGCAACTTCACCTTAACCCATGACATATAGTAAATATTGTACCTATGCTGTTGTAAAATTGAAAATTAATATGTAATGTATTTATTATTATTATTATTATTATTATTATTATTATTATTATTATTACTATTATTATTATTATTGTTACTATTATTATTATTATTACTATTATTATTATTACTACTACTACTATTATTATTATTATTATTATTATTATTATTATTATTATTATTATTATTATTGTCAGTTATCAATATCATCATTGCTATCTCTGTTTTCTTTCTTTTTGTTGTATTAGCTCGATGAGAGCACTATAATGTACTTTTGACTCTTATGACCCTCTACAGGGCTTTAACTTAATTTATATCATTTTCATCAGTGTTTCTATTTCTTTTTTGTATTCATATGTGCTATCTGGTAGGATGGAAGAGAAGGCCTTATGGCCTTAATCCTGTCAGATTAAATAAATTATTATTATTATTATTATTATTATTATTATTATTATTATTAAATCTCAGGACTTAACGATGAGCTGTGGTAAAATCGTATTAAAGAAGTAAAAATAATCTTTTCTAAGATTTGCCGTTCTTCGCACTTCTACATATCTATTTCCAATTCATATTTTCTTGTGATCTATTTAAAAACATAAATAAAAATCACCTGAGCAATGACTGAAATAATTTATATTTATTTTTTATTTAAGTTATTTAAATATTCATACATTCTAATGTGAGTATAATAAACAATATTCTATATTAAAAATAGTGAAAAATATTATAATTTTAACCATTGTGTGTTGTAGTACTTAATATAAAAATTAACAAAACCTTTACATCTGCTCAAACAGTCTAGGTCCACAAATAAAGTAAAACAAACATTATGAAGCACTTTTTTGTTGAACACTTTTTAAACTTTTACACATTTTGAACCCTTGTCCTCCAACGAAAGATAATTGGCCAACCACTTCCTGTATACTAATTCCTTCTTTTCCTAATTCTTCAACGCTGATAAAATTTTCTTTACACAATATAAACTGGTTCCTAGAGTAAAATGACTTTAGTTTGCCAACTTTGGTACCAAGTTGATAAAACTCATCTTTAATATTTATGATCACTGATATTATTGATTTTGTGTCAATTTTTGCATCCGGTACTTTCATCCTCACATTCTATCCCACTAAAAATTTTAAAATTTTGTTACAAGTAGCTGCTTTCATTTTCTTCGCTTGCATTTCAAGACCTTCTTTGGCAGCCTCTCGGAACCGCTTTACCCCTGCATACATGTCTGAATCTGCACAACGAAGGCGGGATTTTTTGTTCTGGATTCTTCGATCTAGCTTTTACCAGCTCGCATCGTAAATCCTGAGATTTACCAACATTTCTTGGTAAAAGTTTAAAATGTATGCATCTAATAAGATATTTTGGGGTAAATATTAGGTAATACCGGTAAATTCTAAGATTTACCGGTCTTCGTAATATATACAAAGAATTCAATTTTCGGGAATGATTTTGTCGTCATCAAGTAATTCGAGAGAAATAACTGGGATAATTTCGTGATATCAAGATTTTGGTGCAAAAATAATATTCAGATTTAAAAAGAATTGGTGTCTTTAATGTACGAACGCGTACATTATTAGGTTTCAGGAAGTCACATGTGACCATTTTTATCTCAAATAAATATATATAATAATCACAAACAAGCAATGTAAATAAACAAAAAAAAAATAGCACTCTAGAATCGTTGGTATAAATTCGTGATAGTCCTTAAATTCAAAATATTTAGGCACATTCAGTCAAATGTTAAGTGAAGAATACAATGCGTGTAGTTCTGCGCTGTGTAACTTTCTTCATTCTTCTGTAACTTCATCCCTCTTAGCCCCAAATATTTTTCTAAGCACCTTATTCTCAAACACCTTTAACCTCTGTTCCCCTCTCAAAGTGAGAGTTCAAGTTTTTTTCAGCAACTAATTTATAAGCTGTTATTATAGCTGAACACAGGTTGAAGAAGATGAACCTTCGACACCTTTTATTTTATTGTGTGCACCGCCAGCAATGGTAAAGGTCCCAGCTACACGTCTTCTACATTTTTTATGTTATCGTTTGCATTAACAGCTGGAATTTGTAGGTATTATTTTATCCGTATACAAAGTTACAAATTTGCTCCTGATCTCATGTCGTGGAATGTCCCCCTTGTTAGATGCCACCATAAAATGGAAAATCTGTAAGAATTTACTGTTACTAGACGTTACAAGAATGCTCTATTTCTTTTGTCTCTTTCCTGCTTTCATTTATTTTTTCGTGCCTCAGTTTTTTTTTGCTAATACGCACGAGGTCACTACTCGGGTCGTGGGATTAGTGCTGGAGACCACCGGAATACAAGACGGAGGGAGATGTTTTATTATTTCGTTAGTGCCACTTCCACTCGTCCAACACCTCTCTAATGGTTACAAATTACGGGATGTAAATTAATATTTGGAGCTGTTCATCTGGGATGACCTCAGAGCCATCACCGCGCGTGATTTACAATGGATTTCAGATCTCTCCGGACCGAGGCCGACGTTAAGACTACCCTACCCATGTTAAGTGCCCATTATTGTGTCACCATCAACTGTATATCACTAAACCATTATACATCATCTGCATTCATGCCTTCCTGCTGTTCTGACGTTTTCTCTCGACGAGTTATTTCTTGTCGCAGGTCTAGATTTTAGCAGTCCTGATGATCGCAAGTGATGTTGATTGTAAGTCAGTGTTACATCGTGGGTTTGATTCCCACCTAGGGCATGCATGTTGTTCGCCAATGTGGAGTTCTGAGTAGTTTAGGTGGCGGTCCGGCGACATTCTGATTCTACGTTGCCACTAGCGTGTGTCTATTTAGTGTGTGATAGTATAGGCCTATATACTAAAATAAAAGCTTATGGCTCCGAAGGTGATAAAAACTTTCGAAATAAGATCATAATCATCATCATCATCGGCACCACAAACGCCACAGATTAAGATAAACATATTGTTTAACAGTCTTACTAATAAAAACTCTATATACAGACGTTTAACTGTTTTATACTTATGCAAAGAGTAGCTCGTTTATAAGTCGTGTGTAAATTCCATACTAATAATCACTACATACATCGTATATAACAGTATAACTGTTATACAGCTACGTCATAGTTTCGTCATTACTTCGTTACGAAAGGTAATAGAATATATGAGGTTCTCTATTGCATCCGGTAGAGCGCTCTAGTATGGCGTGTCAAGTATCGATAGTACAACTGGCTGTGATCGATTACTACACTATATTTTGGTCAAAGAGTACAAGCTACAGCAATATTATTCTAATTATTCTGTGCTCTTTGGTTTGTTCTTCTATGGTTACAAGGCAACCATCATCATAAAATGACAATCGATATGAACAGCTGTTAGAGGGGCGGCCATTTTTTCTCTGTATACAACGCTTAAACAAGGGGTTTCGTATATATAACTACTGCAAACCCTGTTTATATATCCATCGCTTATGCATGGTTTATTAGTAAAGTTTTCTGTCTCAACTCTGCACAAGTTTCTTATAAAACTACACACGATTTATTAGTAAGTAGTGTTTATACAATACGGAGTGAACCTTTAAATAATATAATTTAATTTCATAGAGTTATTCTTTGAGATACTTCAAACAAAAAAGTTTAAATATTCCTACAGTTTTGCTCGTTTTTGCTCCCTTTTCGAGATAAAAATGATTTTATATGAAATATTTAATAGCGATAGTTTTCTTTTAGCGTTTTTGTAAAGTGGAAGGTTGTAGTGTAACTGGGCCCAGGTTCGAACCTGTATCTTTATTGACCAGCCTAATGGTCTAGTAGTCAGAGCCTCAGACTACAGTTCATGAGGTCCCGGGTTCGATTTCCATTTAGGAGACAGGAATGTTTCCTTAAAGGGGAATGTTCCTGTGTTCGTCCATAGCTTAGAAATTAGGTTAGGCTTAGGTTTAAGACCTCTCCTGGAACTTCACAATCATCTTATAATATCATCCGGGCAGAGTAACTCTGCCTTCCAGGCGCCCCAACCTCAGAAGTGGCATATAAGCATTGCCAGGAGAGACCAGAAATGTCAAATGACAATCTGGTGGCATTAGGAAAAAAAAAACATTTAATAGCGTGTTTTGAAAAAGCTATTGATTTAGTTCCCATTATGCGCAGTGAATTTAAGATAACAGTGTATTATGATAATAAATGATTGAAAGAATTTTAGTTTTGTTTTTTAAATGTGCAGAAATTTGAACATTCCACGCAATCAAAGGTATTCTACGATTCCCCTGCTATCTTTTTTGTGTATGCCTACATCTTTATTAAAATTCTCTTCAATGTCATTTCAATTTAACACATTTATTATTGTTTACCGTTCATAATTCACACTCATGAAATAGTCATACAGCAATTAGTGTTTTCATAGAATTTGGAAAGCAAAGTTGTCCTTATTACAGGCTACAGTGCAGAAGCAGATTATGGCTCTCACATTTGCAGAGAAATGGAAAAAGTAGCAGCAGGGATATAAGGGTTGCGTGCTTCCCGTCTTTATCTGGAAGAAAATACTCCTGGTACTAATTTCTCTTAAAGGCTGAGAGACTCCCAGTGTCATAGTATGTCATAGAGAATCCATAATCCATCGGGAATCGAACCCGAAATCTCCCTGCTTCCAGCGCAACGTATTAACCGCAACTACCGATGACTAGGCTACATGTCTGTTGTAGACAAAAATAATTTGCAAAGTATATTACTCGAACAATTGAAGACGGGGCTTGAAAGGAAATTATTGATATGCGTCTTAACAGTATTAAAGTTGGAGTTTGTTAGTGGTTGTAAAACTAACTGGACGTGATGGACGTGGGGTGCAAGGCCAACTGTTTTATGGCATCATGCAGCGGTATTCAAAGTGCGTGAGGCGTGACTTCTGTAGCCGTGCGTCGCTGAATGTTTTTTTTTTTTTACCTTCCGTGGAAGACGCCAATCAGAGCTAGATCCTTAACCTAAAAAGTCAATGTGGTTATTTTACAGTCAATCAATATACTGCTATTTTTTACCTTGTATGTACTGAGGATATTTGCATTGTTCACTGTCATCATCATCATCATCATCATCATCATCATCATCATCATCATCATCATCATCGATGCAAAGGAGGAAGTTTCGGCCGGCGCTGTGGATAGAATCCCGGCATAGCTCAGATGGTAAGAGCACTCAGCGCGCCAAACTGAAGGTACTGGGTTCTATTCCTGGTGCCGGAACGAATTTTTCTCCACTGTTAAGCATCATCATCATCATCATCATCATCATCATCACCATAATCATAATTTGTATTGTCCTTGTGAATTCTATTTTCGAAACTTCAGCTTCCTTATTGAAATTGCTTTCAATATATATCGAAAATTGCATGAAAAGGGGGTTCGAGGAGATCTCTTTAGCAGTAGCAGCATGGATGTAGCCGTGCCAGGGCTACGCCCCGGTACTTTTTTCTGAAACCTGTAAGAGCCTCCTTCCTTATTTTTATTTTTTAAAATAATAGTCTTACTTACTTCTTACTAACTTTGTATTGGGCTATGTAAGTATGGATTAGTAGTAAATAGCAATAGCATTAATAATAATAATAATAATAATAATAATAATAATAATAATAATAAAATAATAATAATAATGATACACTTTACGCGATGCGTTTTGGTACAATTTTACTTACAATTACACCCCTCAATAGCAGCAATGCCTGTCAAAGTTAAGGCCATAAGGCTTTCTCTTAAGCGTATTCGCATCGATTTCAATACTCCATGAAAACGTATTGATTCATTGACTCCACATTGGTATGTGTGTTATGTATATAAGGTATACATGAATATCAAATAAAATACACTTCAGTGTTAAGGAAAGTATTTTATTACTTTAATTGTAGTATAGACGTTTCACGCAATCGTTGGGATTCCCCCAAATCCCTTGTCAAATTGTCTGTGGTGCCTGATGATTTACGTAGTATTATTAGTAATTCATTCAAGCGGGAACTCAAGACTATGAATTAAAGAAGATAAAGACGAGCTCGAGGCCTACGAAAAGTCGTAGAGAAGACTGATGGAAGGGGAAATAAGGAAGCTGCAGATCAGCTGCTATGATAGAGCGTTTCCCGGTCACGACTCCCCCTCATTACCAGAAGCGCTATGGGGCTCTTCTTCGGCAGGTGCTTTCACCCCGGCTCCTGTTCTACCCCTACGATTTATAGCATGCCAGGATGACAGTAAACACTGATTCATAAGTCACTTGCTAACTTCTGTACCTATCAAGTAGCTCTTTAACTTACATCTTATTCATATAACCCTAAACCTACCGTAGGATTGTAATTGATAACCATTAGTTGGTCCTTTTCAATCAGCGGAGACTAGTCACAGATGCTGATATAGGATGTGGAGAATGGCGGGAAAGAAAATCTGCGCGGCATGCATAGTCAGCCCTTTAAGGGCCGATTGTATAACACATTTGAATCGAGATTAATAGTTAAAAATGACCGCCAGTCAAGTTGAACTCAGATCTTCTGTCGTATAAACGATAATCTAAGTTTACGTTATCTCAATCTAAGTTCATATTTAACTCTCGAATTTTCTTCGGCTAATCTCTTTGAACCTGGATCAGAAGCTTAATATTTAATATTTAACCTACTATGAGGCATAAAGCAAGCATTTTAGTGTACACTAACTTTCAAAGATATCTGATCTACGATTTTATGATAGTGTAAGTGAACTTTCTAACCACGGGATAAATCTGAACCAAATATATAAAAAATTGACAGACTTTGAAAGAGTTCCGCTAGTTCTCAATAGGTGACGTCATTATTGAGGCGGTTAAAAAATGTCGGGAAAAATGATGATGTAGATTAAGCATAATTTATTCTCATAATTGACAATATCAGCGGTTTGCAGATAAATCCAGCATTGTTTTACAATCAGCAGAGGGCGTAGAAATATTAAATTGTATAATGCGGGTACATTTGTGTACGATTGACAACACTGACTTTTATCTTCGCCATCTATTCATCGCATTTCCATTCCCAAACGTATACCGGATCGAGTAGTTTCTTCTGGTACATCTATTACGTCACTTGGATGCATAAGCAGGGTAATATTGCAAGCAGGTACGCATGGGGTCATTAAATAATAATGATGTAATGTATTATAAATATCCCCCGCTAATATCATATGACGTAGAAAGAACATTCTCCTAGTTTAAACAAATTTTATGTGATGTTTGTAAAAGATTTTCATTTCATAACCTCAGAATATAATGTTTTCGTTGACTGCAACGGGATAGGTTTTGATAAATGAATTATTTGTAGGTATATATTGTGTAAAGTCCCGCGCCGTGGCGTCGCGGTCTAAGGCATCCTGCCTAGGACTCGCGTTACGGAATGCGCGCTGGTTCGAGTCCTCATGGGGGAAGAAATTTTCTCATGAAATTTCGGCTAGTGTATGGGACCGGTGCCCACCCAGCATCGTGATACACTGGGGGCGCTACGATAGGTAGCGAAATCCGGTTGCGAATGCCAGCTATAACGGCTGGGGGGATCATCGTGCTAACCACATGATACCTCCATTCTGGTTGGATGATCGTCCACCTCTGCTTCGACATGTGGGCGTGAGGCCAGCAGCCGGCTGGTCGGTCTAGGCCCTTCACGGGCTGTAGCGCCACGGATTATTATTACTATATATTGTGTAAAAGTAAATATTGCTCATTTTGTATATTGATTTTTGTTATTATTTTGTCCCTGTAACGTTATGTGATGTAGGAAGAACATTTTCTTAGCTTGAACAAACTTTTACTGGCAGTTACAGTAAAAGATGTGAATTTCATAATCTCAAAATATATATTTTTGTTTTCCGTAATGGAGTTGATTTCGTTAAATGAATTAATTGTGTATGTGTATATATATATATATATATATATATATATATATATATATATATATATATAGTATTTACAGTTAATGTGTATCATGTTCACTATTATGTTCTATAGTATACAACAACTAGTCTGAATGTAATGAACAGTAATCTCAGTTCCCCTTGTCGGGAATCGAATTCGGACTGAGCTATGCATGGGAATACTTACCTCATCGGCAAGGGTTTAAGTGTATTATATAGAATTTTGAAATTCTCACATACACAATATGTAGTGCTAAATTTTAAAATAAACTGGCTGTTCAGGTTTTGGGTTCGAGTGTTTTGATTGGAATGAGGAAGCTGATTTCATGGTGCGAGCAGAGTACAGCGTGATTTTTAAAGCAAAAAAAGAATAAGAAAAGCAACAGACAATCTCGAGAGTAGGAAGGTTTCGTACAACTTCAGTCCGAGACTCTGCTGAACTGTCAGAAAGATGAAGGCAGTCGCTTTGGAATAAGTACTTGCCACATACAATCGGGGGATCCTGCATACGATAGAGGAGAAGGTGGAAATATGGGCTACCATTTTGTTTTCCCCATATTAATGGAAAATGGTGTGGCATATTGCTTGGAAATCTTTATTGACATACAAAGTAATTATTCAGATACAATTTTTTCAATCTTAAATGTTAATAGTTGCAATAGATTTTTCAATATAATTACTTCATCAAAGAAATACGAAGTGGTCATCTAGGGTCTAAATATGGGCTACCACAAAAATTTGAAAATAAAATTGGGGGGGGGGGGAACAAAGAAACATAAGTAGAAAACCTGTGTCACATCAATGGCAATATTCTGTAACAAATAACGCAAATCACGATAGTGAAAATACGGGACGTGTTAACGTGCTGGTAATATGGGCTACCTATTCCGTATTTGACATAGCGGTAGCCCATATTAGCAGCATCGACTCATGGAGGTTTCTAAGATTATGTATGGCAATTGTTTCCCTAAATAAATATTACTCTTACGCCATGTGATAGAGCTATTCTTAATCAGTGCAACACATCAAGCGTGATTTATAAACACGAAATATATTTTTTTCAATAAAATTGAAACTACATAGCTGCAAAAACTTTGAAATTGATGAAAAACATAAAGGGCACACCACATCCACACCACAAAGGCAACTGGCTTTTGTCTTTGTGCACGCAGACTAATGGACACGATATGTATTTTTAGAAAATTTCCGTTAGGCAACAACACCATATATATATATATATATATATATATATATATATATATATATATAGTAAAAAACGAGGTATCCCATATTACCACTCCTCGCCCATATTTCCACCATCTCCTCTACCATTCCTGCGTATACTGTGTTGCATTAGTTTCAGGAAATAATTACTGCTCATTTATTTTTATTTATTTATTTATTTAACGTGGTAGAGATAAGGCCATCAGGCCTTCTCTTCCCCTCTACCAGGGGATTAAAACTACAATATAAAGAATACAATTAGAATTAGAATTAGAATTAATATTGAATTTACAAATACAATAAAAATCAAATGTTCCTAATTATGTCAGGTGAAGAATACAATGCGTGCAGTTCTGCGTTGTATAACTTTCTCCATTCTCCTGTAACTTCATCCCTCTTAGCCCTAAATATTTTCCTAAGAACCTTATTCTCAAACACCCTTAACCTCTGTTCCTCCCTCAACGTGAGAGTCCAAGTTTCACAACCATAAAGAGCAACCGGTAATATAACTATTTTATAAATTGTAACTTTCAGATTTTTTGAGAGCAGACTGGATGACAAAATCTTCTCAACCAAATAATAACATTCATTTCCGATGTTTCTTCTCCGTTTAATTTTCTCCCGAATGACATTTATCTTTGTTACTGTTGCTCCAAGATAATTGAATTTCTTTACCTCTTCAAAGGATAAATTTGCAATTTTTATATTTCCATTTCGTACTATGTTCTGGTCGCGAGACATAATCATATAGGCCTACTTTGTCTTTTCAGGATTTACTTCCAAACCTACGTATCTCTTTACTTGCTTCAAGTAAAATTACCGTGTTTTCCATAATAGTTTGTGGCCTTTCTTCTAACATATTCACGTTATCTACATAGACAAGCCGCTGATGTAATCCGTTCAATTCCAAACCGTCTTTGTTATCCTGGACTTTCCTGATAGCATACTCTAGTATAAAAATGATACCATTACTTTTATTTAAAATATTTTCTTATCAAAATGAATAAAATATTGTACGATATGCGTATCGGCCTGCGGTCTCGTTTGACAACTTTTCAATCTCGTATTGTAATATGAAATTTTACGTTACTTATATTATGCACAATTATCATTAAATATTTTTTGTAAGAGCACAAATACTCGGTGTTTGCACACCTGTTACGTGTTTCTGCAATATAGAGAAGCCAAGCCAATATTACGTAGTCTACTGATGAATTTGAGTTTTCAGCAGCACTTCTACGTCATTAAAATATATGTCGTATGTGTTTTTACTATTGTACAATATTAAGATGAATTGTTACCCAAATAAGTTGAGATACATATTTGCTTCTTGGGCTTGTATATTCATTCATCTTCATGAAATTATTATTTCAGGTGACTATTTCGTTTATATGACGTCATGAAGTGTAGGCCTAATGAAATTTTGAATTCCAACGAATCACAGTCATACATCGCGATCATTTCTGCAGCTCGATTTATCACTGTCAATTCGTTCTTTTGTTTAGTCAGTGTCGCCAACTGTTTCCACATAAATCGATGAGCATGAATCCATTGTTCTACATAAAGTAAGGAATCCTACTTCCACACCTACACCTTCATCTAATTTCATGTCAATTCTATCTAAAGAAAATTACGCTCCTTCATAACAATTGTTCGTTTAATTAATGTATTAATCAGGTTATTTGTAATTATACTATAAAATGTTTAAATTAAATTATGATTTCAGCAGACAATGAAAATGTATTTCTGTTATAATAACAAGAGAAAAGCGCAGTACATGTAATTAACATTTTTAAACCTCTATTTCGCTTTTGTCAATTGGCATTACTAAATAACATTTAATTTCTTTATTTCAGTAATCGTTATTCATCTATTTCCACTTCACAATGTCTGAATAGGTTAAGTATTCATAAATATACAATTATTAACATTTTGTGAGCGAACTTCAGGGATATATTATTTAAATTTTTATGCTCGACCATGCCGAAATGTAGTAATTCCTACACCTGGTAGCAGTCCTTTAATGCATGTCATTAAAGTACACTTACTCATTAAAGTACAGGTGTTCAGCCAATGACAACTCAGCTTACAGGTGTTCAGCCAATGACAAGTCAGCTTTGTACCGTTATAAAACCGCAAGTATCGATTATTCTCGGATATGCAATCGAAAGAGAATTAGCGAAAAGTCACGGAGGCTGGAAGTCACGGAGTCAGATACAATAAAATTATTAATATCAAGTTAGAAATATGGTCGAGCATAAAAAGTCGTATGAAACTCGCCTATAATGGTAATTAAGAAGCTCGTATGAAAATTATGAAACTCGCTTGCGCTCGTTTCATAAATATCCATACTCACTTCTTAATTACCTTAATTATAGGCTCGTTGCATAATGTACTATTATTTTATTCACAAAATAGTTCTAATAAATGTCACTCGAGATCTGAGATTTCCCAGAGAAATCTAAGACCTCCTGTGACATTAGCTTTAATATAGATAGTTATTTACATTGTAGATATTAAATTTTATCAGAAGTATGTTATATTTAATTACGTAGGCTTTAAAAGAACTAAATTACCTAATAGTACCAGGCCATTCAATGTTCTAATAATCTTGCAGTACATTTAAATGCAATAGCCTTTGTGTTCTCGTGAATAATATGGGGTGGGAAGCCATCTGCTCCATTTGAATGACAATAGTACAAATCGTGAACATCGCAGCCATTCCTATACATGCTCCTAAAGAAGTAATACTTCGCCAGACTGGTGGCGGTAAGAGTGTGAGTTGCAAGTGTATCGTTTGCAGGGGTCTTGGCCGTACTGGAACTGAAATCTCTCCACTCCGAGCACGCGGAATTATAGGGGATCCAACGTTGTGGTGGGGAAGGAGGGAGGCTTCCCTCTTTCTTCTCTCTGAAAAGCAAGTAACTTAATTATAGGTACAGAGTATTTCTTTAACATGTCTTGGTCATGGTATGGCCGCATATGGAGCGAATGCAAATCGATGTATAAAAAATATACGTATATTCTTAGGTTCCATGCTATATATACGCACACAGTTAAAATACTAATGTGAATACATGTGAAGTAGTGGGGGAAAAAAAAAAAAAAAAAAAAAAAAAAGAGTGCAATGTATACAACACAAAATTTTTCATTAGACATTACGAAGTTGTTTTTCGAATATTAATTTTATGGGATTTTATTTAAAATCATTAATTATTAGGGCTAGGATTTTGATGACCTATAAAATAAATCATAAAAAAATCGTAAAAACAATGCATTTATGACCTAAAAATTTTTCAAAAATGCCCTTAAAAATGCCCTAAAATTTGATCTTACATTTTAAAACTGGCTTAGTAGGCAAATGAGTTTTGTGCTACTTAATATTTATACTAGTAATTAAATTAAATTCTTACTTACTTACAAATGGCTTTTAAGGAACCCGGAGGTTCATTGCCGCCCTCACATAAGCCTGCCATTGGTCCCTATTCTGAGCAAGATTAATCCAGTCTCTACCATCATATCCCACCTCCCTCAAATCCATTTTAATATTATCTTCCCACCTACGTCTCGGCCTCCCCAAAGGTCTTTTTCCCTCCAGCCTCCCAACTAACACTCTATGTGCATTACTGGATTCGCCCATACGTGCTACATGTCCTGCCCATCTCAAACGTCTGGATTTAATGTTCCTAATTATGTCAGGTGAAGAATACAATGCGTGAAGCTCTCCGTTGTGTAACTTTCTCCATTCTCCTGTAACTTCATCCCTCTTAGCCCCAAATATTTTCCTAAGAACCTTATTCTCAAGCGCCCTTAATCTCTGTTCCTCTCTCAAAGTGAGAGTCCAAGTTTCACAACCATACAGAACAGCCGGTAATATAACTTTTTTATAAATTCTAAAAATTAAATTCTAATACCAACATTTAAGTTTATTTAATTTTACATAATTTTTTGTAAGTGCTACACTTTAATTAATTATTTTATGAGATGTAGTTCCCATGTAGACCATCACAAGGCCACTCTTATACGGAATTAGCAAATATAGAGGAGTTTATATTGAAGGAATGGTTGGACTGATCCCATTACATGAGGTGTATTACGTTAAAAGGGCAATATGTATGTAGAAAAACCATTAAAATATTATACAAAATAATGGGTATTAGCCACCGGCGTTGCTCGGTCTGTTAAGGCGCTTGCCTGCCGATCCGGAGTTGCGCTCGGGCGTGGGTTCGATTCCCGTTTGGAGTGATTATCTGGTTGGGTTTTTTCCGAGGTTTTTCCAACCGTAAGGCAAATGTCAGTTAATCTATGGCAAATCCTCGGCCTCATCTCGCCAAATATCATATCACTATCACCAACTCCATCGACGCTAAATAACCTCGTAGTTGGTACAGCGTCGTTAAATAACCAAGTAAAAAATAAAGGGTGTTAATGGACAAAATATGTATACAAAATATCAAAGGAAATAAATATTACTTTATATTAATAATGGGGATTTGCGGCCAAAATTAAATGAAAATGCCTAAAAAATCTACGAATAACACAAAAGATGCTCTTATGAGTTGAAATAGGCAAAAAATGAAAAAACATGCCCTTACCCTACAGTAGGTCGTAAAACACTTAGTTTATCACATAACATATAAATACTAAAGCGGCTATGTTTCTGGCTTACTAGAAAATAGATGCAATTTCATCAAAATCCTAGCCCTATTAATTAGGCCTATATAAGAGGTAAGGAGACAAATATCATTCTATTGGTCTATTGCCATTCTTCGTACTGAGTATGAAAATTGTGTATAACTTTACTATGCTGCATATCTTTCATAGAAATCATTTACTGGTCTCCTGCCCCAACGGACGAATCTGCTTGAACTGCAGTCCTTGTATTGCCTTTGTTCTCTTTGTATTCCCCTTGTTCTACTTCTCACAAACATATCCTTAAATATCACCGAAGCTCGTACGCTTACATTGCAATACTGTATATTTTTTGCATGATAGTGTGTTTTCTCGTCGTTACAGCAAATGGCCGCCACAATTGAAAGTTGATTTTACTGAATTCAGAGTTGTCACCCTAGACAAATATGTTGAAATATTAAGAGAGAGAGAGAGAGAGAGAGAGAGAGAAATCGTCCGGCCTTAATTAAGGATGACCACTAGGATCCGGAAATTAATAGCAAATAAATATAATTAATTAAATATGAATATTGTTATAAAAATAAAATGTAATAATTAAGCACCATTGATTATCAATTATAAAATAAAAGCTTAGAAGATGACCTTAAAATTATATTTATAAAGAAAAGATTTTATTTAAAATTAGCATATACTTAATTAAGACCTTCTGAGTGGTATAAATGAAATTGTATAATCTCCAGGGAATCTTTAAGAATTTGCGAGATGATGTTATTTTTTGAATTTCAAAAGCTTAAATTGCTTAAAAAATTATATCTAAATTTTTGTAAAGAACTCCGAGCACCAAAAAATAAACCTGGCACTGACCAACTGTTCTAGTGTTGTAATGAAAATCACTGCCTTCTATGTATGCTACAATGCATGTAAAATTCATACACAAAAGGTAGTGTTAATATATTTTATACGAAACAAATCCCTGCGTTTGAAACTTTATTTAAACAATTCAAACTTCACTTAACAAAAACAAAAATATTCCAATGGAACACGAAACATTACAAGTACCTGAATCATTTTTACTCCTTCCCATTCCTAGAATGTGAACTAAATCACTTTCAGCATTTAGCGTATTTACGTTGGCCAGACTGCTGACATCAGTCAGCTGTTCATAGTGTAGCGTACGTACTGTATATTAGATTTTTAAAAATATTATTTCGAAAATATAGGCCCTACTATCGTACAAAAAAAAAATAGTGTACAATACATCTTTGTGAAGTGTATTACAAAATCTCGGAAATTAAAAAAACTCGTTCTGCTTGTTTTTCAAACTTGCCCTCGATATTGTAAAGATCACTTTCCAACCTTGTATCGTAATATACTATAACGATAGGAACTGAAAAAAATAGTGAAAGTTTTTGTAGAATAGAATCTGTACTGTTGGGGAAGACAGGAGTACTGCCTGGAAAAATTCTCACCCTCCTAGCTTTTCCACCCCAAGTATCGTTTCAATATCAGTAAAGTGATTTAGATAGAAGTTAAGCTTTTACTGAGAGAAACGTCAGGAGAGAGAAACTTTATCCATATCAAGAACGTTGGTAACGTAAGGCCTATTTCTTGATCAACTCTATCGATTTGTTGCAGCGTTGTGATACTTTCCCTGCACTTCTCATGAAGGGAGAATGAAAGGAAACAAACGATGAACTGTACTGTATGGTATGTGAATGGAGAATGACTGTTCGTTATTGATTTTGTGCAGCAAGTGTTTGTAAAAATGACTTTGCATTCTTCATCGTATAACGGATTCAACTCTTTGTTACTAAAAGCTTTGGGTCACGGGTCGTAGAATGACCTTATCATGCCTCCCATGCTGAACGATCGTACAATCACTTGCTGGTGCTTAAGGAAAGCGTGCTTTCTTGTAAAAAGGAAGTTTTGTGGAATGGAAACGAGTTTAAGTCAAACCTTTGTAACACAATTCAATATAGCCTATGCAGTTCATGCCTGCCGTGATATAGTATACACAACGACTAAGAAATTACGATCCAGGGTTCAGATCTCATTTAGAGAATGATACTCTATGTTATCATAGGTGAAAATCAGAAAAGGAACCGTACATGTACATGTAAGTTCATGCATATGTATATACACTTTTCGCTGGTTGAGTGGAAGAGAAGGCCTTACGGCCTTAACTCTGCCAGCTAAAATAAATCATTATTATTATTATTATTATTATTATTATTATTATTATTATTACATGAGTAGATAAAAATTAAGTAACAGTACGGAAGAAACGATGAAAATTGCTACATACCTATCTACCTATAGGTAATATTACCTCTAGGAAGGTAGACAAATAGAGAAGTGAATGGTGTCGGATGGAAAAGGAAGAAGCAAATATTTCATATAGACTTCTCATGTTCATTATATAATTTTGCGTTTTCTTTCTCTTTCAGGTAAGAAAGAATAAACTCTGTTGTTGACGTGACATCTGTAGGCCTATTCAGCTAGAAGGAAGTAAATAAATTATCTCCTCTGCAGAATATGTAAGTTAAAATATTTTACTTTCTTTTTATGAATGTATATAAGCCTATGTATATGTTTAATGTATGTATGTATGTATGCGTGCATGTATGTATGTATGTATCAGTGGCGTAGCGTCAATGTAAGCTAAAAAGCTTAGCTTCCCCAGTTAATAATAATTTCATAATAAACCTGCAGTTTATGGAGAAAAGTATTTATTAATTTTAATAGAATTTATATTTACGCGTTAAATATTGTGATGCGGCAGCTCAGGATTATTTGTGATGCAGCAGCAAACAAGAAGCCTGCACACACCAGCTTCCAAGCAGACCGGTTTCTTCTGTGTAATCCACCCTGCAGATTTTCCATCCCTTTTAAACTACCCTAGTCGCAAGGCTCGAAAAGAAGCTAGCTTTAACATTTAAAATAAGTAGTTTCCGAGTTATACCTATTCGTCAGTTGTGTTCAGTTGAAGTGTTAGTGTGCATTGTGGCTGATATAATAAATAATGAGCGAAATAACAGTTCCTGACACTAGTTTATTTGAATTTTTTAGGACAATTGTATTATCGAGACTGACTTACGAACAAAAGTGTGATTTAAAAAACAAATGACCGACTCCCTTGCTGTCAATGAAGGACACAACCAAAAGACAGACGCATACTTACGTAATGATACTAATATTGTGATTTCTCTAAGTATGACAGGGAGTGAGCTAATGTTATACGTATATGTGTCTATTTGTTAGAGATATGTGTAAACCGTGAAATCGTATTTTATTACGTCTCATTTGAGGTCAAGCCTTATTGGTGTTACTTACGAGGTTCCAACCAATCTTCGACTGCTGACTTGAAATTGACTACTATTTATTTTAAGACTGTATTTTTGTAATACATTTTCTCATATTGCATGAAAGACAACTTGAGTTAGCTTCCCCTGCTCAAAATTTCATGCTACGCCACTGGTATGTATGTATGTATGTATGTATGTATGTATGTATGAACTTTTCCATCGATCATTTAGCAACATTACTGTATTCCCGTGGAAGAGAAAGCTTGATGGCCTTAACTCTGACAAAATAAATAAATACATAACTAAATAAATGATTGCATAAGTAAAGAAGTAAATGAACAAGTAAGTGAGTGCATAAGTAAATAAATTGGTGGTTGCATTATTAAATAAATAAATGATTGCATAAGTAAATAAATAAATAAGTAAATAAGTGATTGCATAAGTAGATAAGTAAATGAATAAATAAGTGATTGCGTAAGTAAATAAATAAATGATTGCGTAAGTAAATAAATAAATGATTAAATAAGTGATTGCATAAGTAAATGTTTCGTACCTGTCGTCTCGCTTCACTTACCTTTCTTCCCACCACAATCTGATCACACGCACTCGCCATGAAACAATACTAACAATACCATCCCATCGCACCTCCTCATACTCATCCTCTTTCACAATAGCCCTGCCAAGACTCTGGAATTCGTTACCTGCTAGCATCAGGGACTGTCGAAATAAAATTCAATTCAAACGCAAACTTACTAGGCACTTGGTCAGTAATTGAGACTCGTTCAGACATGGTTTCTTGTAAATAGTTGTTTAATCTACCACAAAATATCTCAATATCCGGTAATTTCATCACTATAGAATTTTGTTATTGCAGGTTTAATTTGTATTTAGTAAATGCAAAAATATTCTTTGTTCTTAACTTCTATGATAAAATGTCTAGCTTTCATTAATCAGGTATTCTTGTCGTACTTTAATTTTTATTGTAATTGTAATTGTAAATTTAATATTAATTGTAATCTTATTGTTCATGTTATAGTTGTAATCCCCTGGTAGAGAGGCAGAGAAGGCCTGACGGCCTTATCTCTACCAGGTTAAATAAATAAGTCTATCTATCTAAATGGATAAACAAGTTATTCCATAAGTAAATAAATAAATGAACAAGTAAGTGATTGGATAAGTAAATAAGTTGGTGGTTGCATTATTAAATAAATAAATGATTGCATAAGTACGTAAATAAATAAGTAAGTAAATGAGTCATTGTATAAGTAGATAAGTAAATGAATAAATAAGTGATTGCGTAAGTAAATAAATAAATGATTGCGTAAGTAAATAAATAAATGAATAAATAAGTGATTGCATAGGTAAATAAGTAAATGAATGAATATGTGATTGCAGGGTAAATAAGTAAATAAACAAATACATAAGTAATTACATAAGTAAATGGATAAATAAGTTATTGCATAAGTAAATAAGTAAATGAATGAATAAGTGATTGCATAATTAAATAAGTAAATGTATAAATGATTGCATAACTAAGTAAAGAAATGAAGAAGTAAGTGATTGCATAAGTAAATAAGTAAATTAATGAATGATAAATACTCGTAAATAAATAGTTGCTTAATTAAATAAGTAAATGAATAAGTAAATAATTAGACCCAAAATTTTTTATTAGAAACTTTCTCCTCAGAGGATTGCCACGAGGACAAAGTTGGTTATATCCTAACAATTTGTGTGTGTATAAAAGAAAATTAACATTACACATATAAGCCTTATCGAAAACTAATAAGAGCGTGGCAAAGATTTAAACAAATATAGAGATTTTCAACTATAAGTTATAAAAATGATTTTTTAGAAGAACTATGAATCCTTTAAGAGCTATCAATACAAGAAACTTTAATTTATGGATTTCTAGATTATGTGTTTACTAAAATAATTTTACAAGTTGAGGAATAGTTCCTCTGACTTCTATCATGAGTCTTATTACTTTAATTTCTATAAGTTTATATTTTTCTAAACAATAGGAGATGCTGGCCTCATAAATTGCTTCTTTTCTTTTATTTTATTTTCTTTACCAAAATCATCAGGTAGACCGCTGTAACTTGAATTGATCACTATGCCAATACCAGAATTGCTTTTATGACTAATTAAATAGATAAGTAAATAATTAAATAGTTATTGGGTGAAATGTTGAGCCCTGGTCCTCACACAAAGCTGCTGGAGAGATCTTCCTCGGGTGTAATGGGGAACTTGAATGGTAGCCAGTTTATTAATGTGAAGTGTTTTTCCGAGTTGGTCCTTTTCTACAAGTGGGAGTGGGGGGATGCTAAAATTTGTAATAAAATCATGTTGGACAGAGAAATGGTTTCAGCAATCCTGGCAATCACATAGATCTGCGGTTACTTGGAATAATCGCAAATAATTTTTGTGTTCACCGGAATTCGTTTGAGTGTAGTTCATACCGGACTGCTGACATCCATGAATGGGTATAATAGGCTCCCCGCTGTTCATGGCGAGTCGACCTCGCCCAAGTCAAGTCCCTGCATACACCCCGGTTGTTGGCTCCTAGGAACCACGGGAAGAATGTGTACTCAATCGCTATTTTCAGAGTTTACATTGTTTCGTTCCTTATGTGTTAAATTGAACTTTTCAACTCGTGTTTCATTTACCAATTCTCATATTAGTGGCCACATGCATCAATGTCGATTAGTGCAACCACCAGTTAAGGCTAGTATACAATAAACCGGGAACGGAAACGACGAGAACGAGAACGGAAATATTGTTAAAATAATAGTACATTATGCAACGAGCCTATAATGAAGGTAATTAAGAAGTGAGTATTGATATTTATGAAACGAGCGCAAGCGAGTTTCATAATTTTCATACGAGCTTAATTACCATTATAGGCGAGTTTCGGTTCAGAAGCTTTTGTCATCTAGGCTGCTGTCAAAAAGTCTGAAAATAAGAATTTATAAAACAGTTATATTACCAGTTGTTCTGTAAGGTTGTGAAAATTGGACTCTCACTTTGAGAGAGGAACAGAAATTAAGAGTGTTTGAGAATAAGGTTCTTAGGAAAACATTTGGGGCTCATGGGGATGAAGTTAAAGGAGAATGGAGAAAGGTACACAATGCAGAACTGCACGCATTGTATTCTTCACCTGACATAATTAGGAACATTAAATCCAGACGTTTGCGATGGGCAGGGCATGTAGCACGTATGGCGAATCCAGAAATGTATATAGCATGTTAGTTGGGATGCCGGAGGGAAAAAGACCTTTGGGAAGACCGAAAGGTAGATGGAAGGATAATATTAAAATGGATTTGAGGGAGGTGGGATATGCTGATAGAGACTGGATTAATCTTGCACAGGATAGGGACCTATGGCGACAGTGAACCTCCGGGTTCCTCAAAAGCCATTTGTAAGTATTATTATTATTATATTATTATTATTGTTATTATTATTATTATTGTTATTATTATTATTATTATTATTAAATTATTTTCATACCACTTACACCATCGCACTTCTGATGATAGGCCTATTGTGAATATGTTGTAATATTCAGCAGATTCCTCTCTGCCAGTCGTCAGTTCATGGAACTTAAAAAGCTTTCAACAAGCGAAACCACAGGGACGGCAATAAAGGAGTAACGTAACTTTCGATTAGGAACACTTGATGTTTAGAAGGTCATAAACTTACATACACTCGGATACCAGTTTCCGCTCTGTGACCCATATGCAACCCGGGGTGTACGAGTCATGCAGTGCTCAAGACCGGCGAGATGGAGCGTTGAACTTGCAGCACATACCTCGGCCGCAGAGCAGAACTCGACCATATTTGCTTTTTTTTTTTTCTTTCTATCCATAATTAGGTACATTACTATTTTAAGAGTATAATATGTACGTGAACGGCCACAAATATTATCAGAAAATGCAGGCTCTAAATTTCTACAATTTTATAAGAAAATGAACTCACAATCGGACAAAAATTACAAGGTACCGCAACAAGACTTATTAGAACTTAAATAACTAATAAAGGTATAAAAAAGGTTACTAATAATATTTTTCAAATTAGTTTTATCAAAGTATGAAAAACAGAACAAAAAAGTTCTGCAGTTACATCATTTGGTAACCACAACATTGACATCTTTAATATTTTTCCTGCATGTAATAAACACTTATTTCTGAAAAGTGGACTACTCTCAAAGTATGAAAAAAAAAAAAGAAAAAAAAAACAAAAAATTCTGCAGTTACATCATTTGATAACCACAACATTGTTATGGCCTCTCTGACATCTTTAATATTTTTCCTGCATGTAATAAACGCTTATTTCTGAAAAGTAGACTACTCTCAAAGTATGAAAAAAAAAAGAAAAAAAAAAACAAAAAATTCTGCAATTACATCATTTGATAACCACAACATTGTTATGGTCTCTCTGACATCTTTAATATTTTTCCTGCATGTAATAAACACTTATTTCTGAAAAGTAGACTACTCTCAAAGTATGAAAAAAAAAAAAAAAGAAAAACAAAAAATTCTGCAGTTACATCATTTGATAACCACAACATTGCTATGGTCTCTCTGACATCTTTAATATCATTCCTGCATGTAATAAACACTTATTTCTGAAAAGTAGACTACTCTCAAAGTATGAAAAAAAAAAAAAAACAAAACAAAAAAAAAAAAAACAAAAAATTCTGCAGTTACATCATTTGGTATCCATAACATTGTTATGGTCTCTCTGACATCTTTAATATTTTTCCTGCATGTAATAAACACTTATTTCTGAAAAGTAGACTACTCTCAAAAAAAAAAAAAAAAACAAAACAAAAACAAAAAACAAAATTCTGCAGTTACATCATTTGATAACCATAACATTGTTATGGTCTCTCTGACATCTTTAATATTTTTCCTGCATGTAATAAACACTTATTTCTGAAAAGTAGACTACTCTGAGAAATTTAGAGTTGTTTGTTTTGATATAATTAATTTTCTATTTGTCCTATATAAAACATATTAAGATTTACTAAATGTTTTGTGACTAATTTTTATATTTTCAAAGAAATGGGCATTGTTGTAGTGTATCTTTTGCGTAAATGCATGTTAAATAAGTGTACAAAATTTCAGAATTCTATCTGTAATGGTTGTGGAGTTATAAAATAATAGGTGTGAAAATGTTCAAATTTTAGAAAATTTAATTTAAAGTAAAAAGGTAAGTCTAAAAAATATGATTAGTAACCTTTTTTTTATACTTTTTTCAGATATTTAAGTTCTAATAAGTCTTGTTGTGGTACCTTGTAATATTTGTCCAATTTTGAGTTCATTTCCTATAAAATTTTAGAAATTTAGAACCTGCATTTTCTGATAATATTTGTGGTCGTTCACGTACATATACCCTTGTCACCAAAGGACCCTCTAAAAAAATCCATTACCTGATTTTTTCGAACGGCAATGCTAGGTAAGACTCGTGCTATATCCGAATTCATGGCATAAACGACGGTGTTAGGCAGCGGTGTAATTTCATAACCAGGGCACCCATTCCATGTGATCTCAGGAGATCCACACGATAAACATTCTACGATGCAAGTAAACAATATCGTTCTTGGACATGTTGCATAGGCTTGACTTCTAGTATGACATTACACAAGAAAAGATGGGAAGTAAACGTGTGTTCACTTGACAATAAATACTGGGATTAGGTCAGAATTGTGTTGTACAAAAGAAAAAGATAAATTCCTCGATGTTCGCAATGAATTACTCGCCGTACAGTTTTTGCACGGACCTCCTCTATTGAATGTAGTTGTCTGTTATGAAAGTAACATGATCGGCATGTGTGAAGTCTTCATACATCAACCCTCGCCGACCAACGACCATTACGTTTTAATAGTATTAGCAGCAAGTAAGAGGTGAAAAAAATAATAACAGTTCGTTATTTATTAAATTGCTGACAAAGAAACAGAGAAATCGACAGTCATTCTGTGCTATGCCTCCTTCTAACTGAATATAATATATTGCAGACGATGCCTTTTATGCCAACGTTTCAATTTGCTAGCAAATGACTTTATATTTGCCATTACATCTTTCATAACCTATAACATTTCCGAGTCAAGGCGTTATAATAATTTCTCTCAAAGGGAATGCATCTTACTGTCATAATCTATAAAGATCAGTCAGGATACTTGAAAGTGTATCATTTGCATTCTATTTCCTGAACTAAAGAGAGTTGTGTCCTTCAATACATATCTGATGGGAGTGGTTCCGGATACGAGTTCAGGAGATGTGAGTTCTATTTCCGGACTGGAAGTGTGCGCCTCGTTTTATTTCGACTTCTTTTCTGTATCTCTTTATGTCTACTAAGCAATTTTTGGTGATTTATTCCGAAATTATTTTTTTCTCATGGTATTTATTTTGTTGGAGTAATTTAAGTCATTTATCACGCCACTTTTGTATAGTACATTATGCAACGAGCCTATAATGGTAGTAATTAAGACGCGAGTATGTTTATGAAACGAGAGCAAGCGAGTTTCATAATTTTCATACGAGCGTCTTAATTACCATTATAGTCAAGTTTCATACGACTTTTTATGCTCGACCATATTTCTAACTTGAAATTATTCATAAGTATTCATGTTATTCTTATCTGACTGAGTAGTGGAACTGACCTTGTGCAATACCTCATAAATTGTTAGATGTGCGCAGACGCGAAAGTATTGATTTTTTTCCGAGAAACAAATGTCGACATTGACCTTGGTATAATCTAGAGAGTAAAATAAACATTAATCTTGATATGACCTTGAAATTGAATTAGTTATGCATCCTAATGTACAGTCTTAAAGAATTTACAAGAGTGGCGTGATTTATAACAATTGTCATAAATGCGTAAGAAAATTTAATTTTCTAGTTAAAAATCGAAAAAAAAAAAAATTCTATACAAAGCAACTGTGGAATTCACAACACCTAGGGGAGAGTCGGGTAGTATCGGACATCGGGTAGTATCGGACAGTGCTTTTTTTTCATCTACCACCATATGGTAGTACCTGAATGACATGGTTACGTTTCTCTATGCGACATCACAGAAACGTAACCACGTCAATCAGGTACTATCATCGTGTGGTATATGAAAGAAACTCACTATCCGATATTACCCGATGTCCGATACTACCCGACTCTCCCCTATATAGCTTCAGAATATTAGCTAATTAAATAAATGATACTTCTGAATATTTCATTCTTTATTTGTAATATTCTTTTACCCTTAAAATTCGAGAATAATGGTATTTTAAAATTGGTGCAATTCTGAAAATATTGAGATTGGGACAAATGTGTATATGGCATTTTATGCTCACAATGTCTTCGGAATAAGCTCCGTAAGTGACGATAAATCCTCGTGAATCACCCTGTATATTAATAGTTTCAGCATGATACAGTAACGTGGGTTACCGAGACCATGTATGTAAGTTATTCTATATTTCTACAATAGCAATATTCCAAACATGATACAGTAACCCTGGTTATCATGACAACGCTTATATCTTAAAGCTCATTCACGATGAAAACGTAAGCGTTAACTTAAGAATATAAACGTTACGGTAAAATCAAGAAGTCATCCAATCATTCACGATGGGAACATAAACATAACCGCAAACATTCCTGCTTGGTAACCATGGAAACATAACGACGTCGTTTCCTCATATTCTGTCGTATACTTCAGCGCTCCACGATTGTGTATTGTTTGCAAATCACGTAAGCATAAGCATTAAAGTTTGGAGTTTGCAGACTTTCATGTTAACGTATTACGGTAATGTTTATGTCAATGCTTATGTGAATCATTGTGAATGATCCCATTTGGTAGCCTGGGCGCAAACTTCTGTGTTTATGTTACGGTTATGTTTTATTTTAATTGTGAATGGGCCTTTACACTAGTAATGGTTGGAGTAACTTGCATTACCATGAAAACTCTCACTGCTCTCTTTTTACAATAAAGTTTGTCAGAATCTGTACACTGCTGTTAGAATGAAACGTATGGATGCTTGCATGCGCAGAGGGTCCAAAACGGACGCTTCCACAATAAGGTACGCCGCGCCGCCGCGAGATCTATATAAATCGCCTCGTTAACTGCGAGCAAGCAGTGGCAGTGAGCGCATGGGGCCCGCATCGTAATTTTGCCGCCCCTAAATCCAGTCGCCCGGGGACATGGAGTACTTCGCCTCGGCTATTAGGGCCGGCCCGGTGCCGAGCCCTGCTATTACAGACAGTACGTTACATGAGTGCGGAGAAGAAGCTTCTGCGGCCCGATCTCCTCTGTGCTAACAAACAGATCTGAGGCGTTGGAACAAAACGCAAATCTCTGTACGAATTTACCGTTTTTGGATCAGATGACGTATGCTGGTGGTAGGAATTATGCGGAGGAAAACTATGGTATTGAAATGAAATGGTAAAGGACAAGTAACGAAGTGTTGGAATAGCCTCTGTTTGCGCACATTTCCTTACTGTTAGATTAGGCAATATTTAGAGTGGATTGTATCAACAGAACGCAAATCTCTGTACGAATTTACCGTTTTGGGATCAGATGACGTACGCTGGTGGTAGGAATTATGCGGAGGAAAACAGTGATATTGAAATGAAATGGTAAAGGACAAATAATGAAGTGTTGGAATGGCCTCTGTTTGTGCACATTTCCTTACTGTTAGATTAGACAATATTTAGAGTGGATTGTATCAACAGAACGCAAATCTCTGTACGAATTTACCGTTTTGGGATCAGATTACGTATGCTGGTGGTAGGAATTATGCGGAGGAAATAGTGGTATTGAAATTAAATGGTAAAGGACAAGTAACGAAGTGTTGGAATGGCCTCTGTTTGTGCACATTTCCTTACTGTTAAATTAGGCTATATTTAGAGTGGATTGTATCAACAGAACGCAAATCTCTGTACGAATTTACCGTTTTGGGATCAGATGACGTATGCTGGTGGTATGAATTATGCGGAGGAAAACAGTGGTATTGAAATTAAATGGTAAAGGACAAGTAACGAAGTGTTTGAATAGCCTCTGTTTGTGCACATTTCCTTACTGTTAGATTAGGTAATATTTAGAGTGGATTGTATCAACAGAACGCAAATCTCTGTACGAATTTACCGTTTTGGGATCAGATGACGTATGCTGGTGGTATGAATTATGCGGAGGAAAACAGTGGTATTGAAATTAAATGGTAAAGGACAAGTAACGAAGTGTTTGAATAGCCTCTGTTTGTGCACATTTCCTTACTGTTAGATTAGGTAATATTTAGAGTGGATTGTATCAACAGAACGCAAATCTCTGTACGAATTTACCGTTTTGGGATCAGATGACGTATGCTGGTGGTATGAATTATGCGGAGGAAAACAGTGGTATTGAAATTAAATGGTAAAGGACAAGTAACGAAGTGTTTGAATAGCCTCTGTTTGTGCACATTTCCTTACTGTTAGATTATGCAGTATTTAGAGTCTGATCTTTGACTTCTAGAGCAAGTATACGAGCTACCTTAGAATTTCAAATACATTTATCATCGTATTTATTTAAACATGTGTTTTAAATTTTAGAACACTTTAAATCATATAGGCCTATATGGCTATCTTGGTATCTAAAAGTGCGTGGCAATGAGATCTACTGATGAACACATATTAAAATCAGCACCGAGGAACTGTTCACTTATACATTTTTAATAACAATAATGATGATGATGATAATAATAATAATAATAATAATAATAACTAACTTACTGGCTTTTAAGAAACCCGGTGGTTCATTGCCGCCCTCACATAAGCCCGCCATTGGTCCCTATCCTGAGCAAGATTAATCCATTCTCTATCATCATATCCCACCTCCCTCAAATCCATTTTAATATTATCTTCCCATCTACGTCTCGGCCTCCCTAAAGGTCTTTTTCCCTCCGGCCTCCCAACTAACACTCTATATGCATTTCTGGATTCGCCCATACCTGCTACATGCCCTGCCCGTCTCAAACGTCTGGATTTAATGTTCCTAATTGCGTCAGGTGAAGAATACAATGCGTGCAGTTCTGTGTTGTGTAACTTTCTCCATTTGCCTATAACTTCATCCCTCTGAGCCCCAAATATTTTCCTAAGCACCTTATTCTCAAATACCCTTAACCTATGTTCCTCTCTCAAAGTGAGAGTCCAAGTTTCACAGCCATAAAGAACAACCGGTAATATAACTGTTTTATAAATTCTAACTTTCAGATTTCTTGACAGCAGACTGGATGATAAAAGATTCTCAACCGAATAATAACAGGCATTTCTCATATTTATTCTGCGTTTAATTTCCTTCCGAGTATCATTTATAGGCTATTTGTTACTGTTGCTCCAAGATATTTGAACTTCTCCACCTCTTCAAAAGATAAATTTATGAATAATAATAATAATAATAATAATAATAATAATAATAATAATATCATTATTTTAAATATTGTCATTATGAAATTTGTCTGTTCTCTAATATTTCTTATTCTTACAAAGCAGTTAGTAACACAGCGTAGTACTTTCGTTCATCTCAAGTCTCACAGGACTTTCGGACGATCATTTTGGGTAAGAAACAGTCAGCTGATTATGAAGTTCGGTCAGAAAGTCTTTTTTACCTCTTAGTAAAAACGTTTCATGTAGCCTACCATTTGTCAAATTTCTACTCTCATTAACTTGTAGAATTGAATACTGGACATAAAAAAAGGCTGTAAGTGCCAAAGAAACAAACCGTAGAAAACAGAACTTTCTTATGCGACTAGTGATGTAAATGTAATGTACTGTATGTTTTGCACATCTACGAGAGAAGCTAGAGCCTAAATAAAATTACAATGACACTTAACATTTTTCTTAGTGGATTACTTACTTACTGACTTTTAAGGAACCCGGAGGTTCATTGCCGCCGTCACATAAGCCCGCCATTGGTCCCTATCCTGAGCAAGATTAATTCATTCTCTATCATCATATTCCATCTCCCTCAAATCCATTTTAATATTATCTTTTATTTGAAGGATTCGTAACAAGCTGTTTTTTTTACGGGGATGGGTTGTTAGCCCTTCGCCCAACTCCCAAGCTGGAGGACCACCCCTCATCGGTTGTCCGCGACTGCTTATTCAATATATTCACAGCTACCATCCATATCTGGAGGCCGTCTCATATTTTCTCTCTCTTTTTAAAAGAACTCTACCTCTGTGGAGTAACAGTTATCCTGCCTAACCGTGAAATGAGCGGGTCCGGGTTCAAATCCTGGTTGGGACAAGTTACCTGGTTGAAATTTTTCCGGGGTTTCCCCTCAACCCATTAAGAGCAAATGCTGGGTAACTTTCGGCGGTGGATCCTCTACCCATCTCGATAGCATTACCACCTTCATCTCACTCAGACGCTAGATAACCAGAGCAGTTGATAAAGCGTCGTAAAATAACCAACTAAAAAAAATAAATAATTTTCAATTATATTGGCACTTGAACTCAGGATAGGGACCGATGGCGAACTTATGTGAGAGCGACAATGAACCTCTGGGTTCTCTAAAAGCCATTTGTAAGTAAGTATTGATACTAACAGCCTTTTTTATGTCCAGTCTTCAGTTGTTGAAAGGTCGAACCACAGTTCCTTTGATACGAAACCAGTGAGTTGACTATAAGATCTACAGTCGGAAACATTTCCCAGTCAGTAGGCCTACTTTCCACAGTTCTGTAAAATTTAACAACAGGAGTTTCGCTGGATCGAACTCCAGTCCCTTTATTTAGTAATAAGCCAGTCAGCTGACCAAGCTACTGTCTGAGAGGTTAACCAAACCAGTTGATACCAACGATTGATGTGGCACTTGCCACGTTTCTGTAATAGTTAATTGTCTTCCACGTTAACAGGAACAGAGTACTGTATTGTATTGTAACTGTCCGTTTGTATATGAGCTTGCATTCCAATTGTGTCGGCGTCCCTTACAGACTTCTGTTCCCAATACCTGGTCACGTACGCTTGTTGGAATTCCGCTTCTCTTTTCAATTCCTGATATCACTTTATGCTCCTTAAAAACCCACCAATAAAGTCTCAATACGCCGCCACCCTGTCATAAACCCTTAACCTGCGTACTTTTCGTTGCGCGGCATTTGCAAAGTACCCAGCAACCCTGGATTGTTGTTCAACCCAAAATTAGAAATAAAGAAAACTGATGGGGCGAAACAGTTTTGGTTTCGACCACTCCTTGCTTGGATCATTTGTTCGGTGAAAGGGACCCACCTCGGGGTGTTTGTTGGTGGGGGTAGGCCTAACCATACCCTCATCGTCTTGTCGGCGGCATCTCTTAAAGGACAGATGCCCCACAAAACTGTGGCGTCTGTCTGTCCCATCCAGACACCCCCGTCTTGACACTGTTACTACAGGGATTTCACGTTTCGACTGCTTTTTTTTATCCTTCTCTCCAATAAAGACTCGGATTCTCTACAAGGATATTTCTTTTTGTGCCAATTATTCGTCGTAAATTGTCAGTAAATTGGGGGGTCATAACTTGGCTTTATTTCTAAAAAGGAAAACCGTCTCATTAGGCCCCAAGTGTTATTATTTTTATATCCTTAAAAAGAAAGTCTCTCTCTTTTTTTTTATTCTCAGTAGTTGACCTACCTGAAGCTCTGTGCGTCATGATTTCCTGTGGATTTTGAACGCCTGTGTATTGCGCATCATTTTCTGAGGTTATGCAGTACCTGGTAGAAATGACAGGTGCGCTTAGAAGCCTTATTCATTGTCTTTGGGGAAAAATGTGTGTGTCATGCTTTATATAATATTCTAACGTGTTTGTAAAAATAAAATGAGAAAATAATACGATACATAGGGCCGTATTCATAGACATTTTTAGCGCTGGCTTCCGGTGGATGATCAGCGTTTTTCGTATTCATAAACCAGTGTTAGCGATAGGATATGATTTGAATTCTGTACTAGTAACCAGTGGATAGCCGGGGCCAGCTTAGTACGCTCGTAGCGCGTGCTGCGAAATGTCTATGAATAGCACCCTAAATGACTAAAGGCCTTAGTCCAGAACAGTAATCGATTGTAAACCTGCCTAAAGAGGAATATTGAAAGGCCAAGATGAAAACGACACAAACGTTTTCATTGTAAGCTTAACGGGTTTCGCAGTTATTCAGTTTTTCTTCTTTTTTTTTTACCGTTTTGAGAATATTATCACTGTTTACACATGGTGGAGCATTTCAAGTAAAATTCTTCCAAAATTAAACACAATAAAATACATTAAATGAGATATGTCTTAGTTATATGAACACTTCATAAGCTTATTGACGATGTTATTCAGACATGTTTTGGGGAATGTTTCTCCATCTTCAGTGATAAGTTACATCGACGAAGTGGTTCAGATATTCGAACTGTGTTCTTGCTTGGCTTAAAGTAGACTGACCTAGGTCAGCAAGAACATAGTTCGAACAATTGAACCACTTCGTCGATGTAACTTATCACTGAAGATGGAGAAGCATTCTCCGAAACATATCTGAATAACATCTTCATTAAACTTATAAAGTGTTCATATAACTGTGACATATCTCCTTTAATTTATTTTATCGATTTCATGAACACTATGTTATTGACAAATATATATATTTTATCATGAAACACAATCTTTTGGACAATTTCTGGCAAATATAGCGTTTTCTTATTATAGCTTAATTGAATCTACAGACCTTAATCTGCCACCGAATTTTCAGAACCTTACCACACTTGGAACTGTCAGTAATGACGTCATACTTAAATGACTGCGTTCTATAAATACTTCGTTGTATACTTTGAAAGTGATTTCTCGACACTTTGATTTGTGGCACATTTCTACATAGTGCTTTATAGAAGAGAATAGAGTATCAGATTTCTTATGTTTTAGTAACTTTTTAAAATAAAATTAACATATATATTACTCGGCCGTGGCGAGTGGAGCCGCGGGCGTAATGTGAACTATAGCGATGACGCTATACGAACACAGGAGCAGTACAAGTGGCGCTGCGGACTGCAGGACTCCACTGGTCTCGGTCGAGTAATACATAGGCCTGTTAGGTATTATAAATCCCTGAAAATTATGTCTTGAAATTTTATTTCTTTTTTCATAGGGCAAATTTTTAAATTATGGATACTAAGCCCTTTTCTCTGCGATAGTTTTGTGTGTATATATATATAATTTTTTTCCCCTTCCTTTCCCCCTTTTTTGTTTTATTGATCACCAGATCAATTTATTATCATACCCTTTTTATTGTGGATTTTATTTGATTTTCTTATTTTTTCTTCTTCTTTTTTATTATTATTTTTTTTTACATTCCATTTGTTGTACTCTTCCTTACGTTTTTCCTATTAACTATTTGTACTAACTGAGTTGCTTTTATTATATTCCAATCTTTAGATCTGTATTTTACTTTCTTTTTCTATTATGGTATTTTTTTCATGTTGTTTAGTGTCGGTTTTGTTATGCTATTATTTTTTTTCTAATATGTTAGTATTCTGTTCAACTTTTTTGTTAAATTTTCACTGCTTGTGTACTTTGTAACCTGGTAGAGTGTAAGAGAAACCCTGTGGCCTTAACTCTACCAGTACAATAATGATGATGATGATGATGATAATAATAATAATAATAATAATATTATTATTATTGTTATTATTGTTATTATTATTATTATTATTATTATTATTATTATTACAAAGTATTTTCTAAGTATAGGCCTATCAAAGTTTCTATACATGGATTTGTACATTTTATACTTAAAATTTGCGCGAGAATTTTGAAAATATGTATTTTCAAAAAAAAAAAATCGTAACTCAACAACTACTTCTTAAGTGACAAGAAATGAAATTTTGTAGCATTTGTACATACCGATGTTCAAAGAGGTGCAAATGTGCAATAAAATAAACTTCCTAATTTAAAAATTGCAGAAGGTAGAATTTTTACCCATAATTCATTCATTTAGTGTTCTGACCAAGGGCAGGTCTTTCACTGCAAACCCAGCTTTCTCCAATCTTTCCTATTTTCTGCCTTCCTTTACGTTTCCTCATATGATCCCCATATCTTAATGTCTTCTATGATCTGATATCTTCTTCTACCTCGAACTCTTCTTCCGTTCACCATTTCTTCCAGTGCATCGTTCAGTAGGCAGTTTCTTCTCAGCCAGTAACCCAACCAATTTATTTTCCTCTTCTTGATCAGTTTTAGTATCATCCTTTCTTCTCCTTCTAATTCATTGGTGGGCGCTCAATGTAGCCTACATTCACTTGGGTGGTACTCCGTAATTGGAAATCTTTTTGCTCCCTGAAGTGTTGTCCTTGTACCATGAGAGGCGGTCTACCGGATGATGATTCATTAGGGGCAATGGTGGAATGCCGGTAGGGAAAACGGGAATGTCATGCGAAATCCTATCACGAAACACCCTCTTTGTCCACCACAAATTCCATTCGTACCCACCAGGATCCGAACACGGGTTACCAACGTGGAAAGCTGACTGCAGTCATTCGGATAGCGATGCCCCGTACTCTTTTCTTCGTGAATTCTCTAGTTTTTTTGCTCGTGTTACAGTCTTAACTGCGAATTCTCTTCAGAGCTGTGTATCCTTCATAAGAGGAAGGTTGGTGGTCCTTCCGTTACGAGAGGACAGATATTGCCCCGATTACCCAGCAGAAACGTCTTTTCAAGCTCTGTGTATCAAAGAATTTGTATTCTGTGCCATGGCGTTATAAGAAGAGTTTATTGTGTCATGACGTTTTTTTTCCTCTTTGCAGGCTTCTTGTTGTAACTTTATGGAGAGTTAGAAAATTCTTTCTCTGCGGTAGCATAAGCCATCGTGCATCTGATACTGCGTTACTACTGTTCCCCGAACTACCGGAGTAAAGCGTACAGCCACTTGTTCCTACAAACTGGAACACTTGTTCACGTGTCATGCTTGTCAAAGAGGAAAGGAATCGTCCACATGCGAGGTCATTCGGTTTATCTATTTCTCGAAGTTCTACAACGCTGTAAATTAGCAAAATATTTGTAGTAGTAAAGGACTGTCTAACTTGCAGATGAGATTGTAATTTTGCCCTTAACTTTATCGACCAGCTGACGGCTTTCATTACAGAGAACAGGTCCGATACGTCACAAGTGCTATGTCCCTATTTATGCAGCATATCTGCGTGAAAAACTTTTCTACTGTGATAAAGATGATTATGTAACTATCGATGATTTATGTCAGCTGTACTGAAGAGGGAAGAAAATATAAAACGCAAATCTAAACTGAAATAATGAAGATTTTTTAGCTTAGTTCCTTCATGTTTTCAATTCCATTTTCTTTGTTTCTTGTGTCTTCAAACTTTTCGTATCATTTCTCATTTATGATTATATAATACATATGTTAGAACCATTATATTAGTCCACACCTGTGGAGTAACGGCTAGCGCATCTGGCCGCGAAACCGGGTTCGATTCCCGGTCGGGGAAAGTTACCTGGTTGAGGTTTTTCCGGGGTTTTCCCTCAACCCAATATGAGCAAATGCTGGGTAACTTTCGGTGCTGGACCCCGGACTCATTTCACCGGCATTATCACCTTCATCTCATTCAGATGTTAAATAACCTAAGATGTTGATAACGCGTTATAAAATAACCTAATAAAAAAACACCATTATATTAAATTTTAGTTTTGTTTTGCAAGGCATATTTTATTTTCAATAAACAGTTCTGCCATATTTTATGTATCATTTTAGTAACACTTATTGTCTAATTCCTGTTTCTTAATTCTTGACGTAAATATGTCTTTGTTCTAGGTACAATAATTGATGAGAAAATCTTAACATTTTTAGCGTAACACGTAACTCAAAAAGTCTCCGCTAGAAAAAAATGTTATGTTTTATTTAACGACCCTCGCAACTGCAGTGGTTATATCAGCGTCGCCGGATGTGCCGGAATTTTGTCCCGCAGGAGTTCTTTTACATGCCAGTAAATCTACTGACACGAGCCTGTCACATTTAAGCACACTTAAATGCCATCGACCTAGCCCGGGATCGAACCCGCAACTTTGGGCATAGAAGGCCAGCGCTATACCAACTTGCCAACCAGGTCGACTTCTCCGCTAGATGCTGCATGTGCTAAAAACATACTCGTGCTACCATCTGTCGTGTGTTGATTAATCTACTTTTAAGTAAATAAGCGAAGAGCGTTATCTAACAGACAAAGAATAAGAATACATATTCCTAATTATAAAATAAGTAATAGTAAAATGCAAAACAATAACACAAAGACTTACACACGCATCATCGGAACTCTGTGCATCACCTATAAGTTGGCTGTCTCCATGCATCCTCAACGTTATTTCTTTCCCTCCATTTTCTATCCTTCCTTTTATATCGTCCTTCTTTCTTAATTCCTTATTCTGCCACTTCTTATTTCTTTCGTCCTTCTGTAGTTGTACTTTATACTGCCTTCATTAACCCTATACTTTTTCATGCCTCTATTCCGAAGTTATTACGTATCTCTTTCTTTATTGTTTCATTACTTCTTTCCGTATTTCTCTTTTAACTTCTTAAAGCCATTCATTCTTTCTTACGTTTCTTTCTTTCATTCGTCCCTTTTCTTCCTTTCCATCTTTCTTTTTCTTTTATTCTTCCTTTCATTCCATCCATCTTTTCTTCGTCTTTGTTTTTTCATTATTTCCTTCTTTTTTCTTTCATTCTTTCCTTCTTTATTTTCCTTTTTCCTTTCATTCTTATTTTCTTTCCTTTCTATCTTCCTTTTCTTCTTTCAATTCTTCTTTAATTCTTTCCATTTTTCCTTCTTTTCTCCTTTTAACTTTCATTTATTCTTCCTTTCCTTTATTTCCATGTTTCTTTCTTTCTTTCTTTCTTTCTTTCTTTCTTTCTTTCCTTGTTTCTTCCGTCCTTCTTTTATACGAATCGCTTTGTGAGCAATACTGATTTCCTGGGACGTAATAAAAATTCATATAGCCTATCTACTGCATTTCAATACACATGAGTATAAAAGTGAGGCGTGAAATGCAGTCTATTGCATCTCTGCACGACGTACTTCTCATATATTATATCGCCACACAACAGACCAGGTGTCGTAAAAATTAATCTGTAATGAAACTGAAATAGTAACTTTATGAATGAAATGTATGTCGGTGTTTATGGTCGTCCATATTTGCCTATTATTGCCCCTCAGACACAACTTATTTCTCGAAGCGGCACATTTTTATGTCCCTTACTGACGTAAATCTTGGATTAATCTATTGCCTTCTTTGTTAAATAATTCAATAATTGCTGTCTGCTGTGATTGGCTTCTATCAACAGCAGTAGAATCTCCCGTTTCATGCATTGTGCTCAGTTGTGAGCTTTATTATGCCACTCGCTATGTTTGAAATAAAATATCCTACCTAGACCTACCAAGTGTAATTATTGCAGTCCATAATATTCTTTCTGCTCTGTTAAGTTTTGAAGCATACTCATTTCTGGTATGCAAAGATACACAGTGTGTTCAATCAAGTTTTTACGAGTAGTTAATAGAATTGTCTTCAGTGTACTTGACAGCAATTTTCTGTCTCTTCGAAATTTTTAGCTCATTGCCGGAAGTCCGTAGCATAAGGCCCGTAACACACTTGCAGAGTTTTCGCCAGCGAGAAATGTGTTGCGAGAAAATTAAAAAATTGATAACATGGATTCAAATGGACGTCCACACACTGGAAGAGGTTCGAGGCAAAAACCTCGCGCGAGTTTCTCGCTGAAATCGGTAGCTCAGCGAATTTTCTTGACACATTTATCAAAGATGTTTGACAATTATACTCTTTATGAGGATTGAATGTAGAAAAAGATATCACAGGTGGCGATGAATTGTATTGTTTTATTTGAAAACGAGGAAAGATGGCTGATAATTGCAGTCAGAAACTTATCGAATTTGTACGATGTCACCCGTAGGCCTATTTATATGATACACGGGATGAAAACTATAAAAACACGAAACTTAAAGAATCTGGAGACAAATATAAGATTATCTGAAAATAAAAAAGGCTATATTTTATTTTGAAGAGGTTTAATAGTATTAATTAAACATTTGAAATAATGTGTCTATATGTCTTAACAGTTTACATAATTTTAATCAGAACATAGCAAAGAATCCTCTATCATATCGTGAATGGCAAAAAACTGTGGTCCATTCAACCTGAAATAATACCTAAACGTATCATCATTCAAATCGAAACCAGTGTCCAAAACTCGCCCTGTAATTTTCAGACATTTCTGGCTTAATTTTAGGCCTACTTTTTCTTTTCATTAACAAAATATGTTCATGTAACTCCATTTCCTCATCATCTGCTAGCGGGGATGCTCTCTAACTCTTCCTGCTGCACGACGGTGCACATGGGACGGCACCGCTTACCCTATGCACATTTCAGCGAGTGCTGACGACCACTGGTCTAAAGTATCAGGAGAGCTATCTAACGGTGGCAGAATATAGCTTCTCTAAACCCATTAGAGAGCTCTCATGAGAATTATATAATTCTAAACTCTGTTACTCTCCGGACCGTTTGCATGGAGTAGGCCTAGACAGTTTAGAGTGACAGAACGTGTTGAGAGAGAGCATTTAGAGAAGAACAGTGCGATCCCTACTTAATCGATTATTCCCGCTCCTTTAAATATATATCATCTCGTAGCTTCTATGGTAGTCAATCAATCGCGGTGTAATTTTTTGAATTGATAGCTCAATGTCTAAGGAAAGCATAGACAAAAAATCGAAATGAAAATGAGAGATAACGAAAAAGTTTAACTCAGCTGAATAATTTAGAGTAGCTATAATGAGAGTTGACAGCACATGCGACTTCTCTGTCCAGGATGTTTACACGGCGAGAGCAGTTTTCAAGGCCGCTCTATTTAGTCTCTCTATTTAGATATTAGAGTCAACGAGATACATACTCTCAAAACCGTTTACATGGTGATACTCAGTTATAATCTCTATCTCTCTTCTCTAAGGCGGCCGGGTAGCTCAGTTGGTAGAGCAGCTGGCTACGGACTGGAAGGTCCGAGGTTCGATCTTTCAGAACGGCCCCGAGGTTCACTCAGCCTCCTATAAAATTGAGTACCGGCTCTTTCCCGGGGGTAAAAGGCGGTCAGAGCGTGGTGCCGACCACACCACCTCATTCTAGTGCCGAGGTCATGGAAAGCATGGGGCTCTACCTCCATGCCCCCCAAGTGCCTTCATGGCATATTACGGGGATACCTTTACCTTTATCTCTCTTCTCTAAACTGTCGCCGTGTAAACGTAGCATTAGAGTTTAACACTCTTGGTTGATACAGCGTCTTTAGATAAGCTACAGTACATAATAATACTATAATAAGTAACTTTGTGGTATGGGGGTGTCTATATTGAATTTTACGTTACACACTCCACAGACACGCCACGGATCTTAGATATAGGGGCCATTGCACGACAATGTATTTTCAACATCAGCCATGACGTTGACGAGTAACTATGTCCTAGGCTAGATAGAAACCAATGACTATATTTTACACGCAGTAATAAATCTATGCCTGGACTATTTCTCACATAAGAATATATAAGGATTTTTTCCGCCGCTGATGTATACATAACAAGGTGGTCAAGTTGTGAAAGGAAAACACAGTTTTGAGTTTTATAATAAAGGTGATGATTGTTGATGCCTTTTCTGCGTTTCTGTTGCTAAGTGATTACCGCACGTGATGTAAACGAGTTAATTGAAAGAAAATATCCTGATCTGTCAATCAAGGCGAAGGTGCTACAAGTATAACTATACGTTAAGATGTAACTACCCCGGTTGGAACTGGCTATGATTGATGCAGCCTCCGTTGGATGGATGAGCGAACGCACTGCCTCCACCTCCTTCATAACGCGTTGTGTTCTGCGGAATAATAGAACTAAATCTCTTTCGTTGTTGAGCTACGCAACGACTAAGGTGCTCCATTGACTCTGTGCGTATGTCATGGTCGTGGGTTTGAGGTTCCGTACTGTATAGTATGGATAGTCCTCCGCTGGTAATACAATGTGCTCTTTCTAAGTACAGACTCAATATTACAGAAGTTGTACTAAATATGGGTCTAATGTCGTGCCAGTAAGATTCAAATGTTGATTCAGTTTAAGAAGTCATTCGACAAATGTAAAGAACAATACGTATATATGCATGGATAGGTGAACAGATGGTTGGATAGAGAGACAGAGAGACGAATAGATGGAAGGATGGGTAGATAGGAGACTGGTAGATAGGCCTAAACAGATAGCTGGATGGACAGTTAATTGGCAGAAAACTAGGGGAATAGCTAGTTAGGCAGATACCTGCTTGGATAGCTAGGAAGGCAGATAACTGTGTGGATAGCTAGATAGACAAATAACTAGGTGGATAGATAGGTAGGCAGATAGCTGCATGGATAGCTAGGGAGGCGGATAGCTGCATGGATAGTTAGGAAGGCAGGTAGCTGTGTGGATAGCTAGATAGACAAATAACTGGGTGGAAAATTAAGTAGGTAGATAGCTACATGGTTAGCTAGGGAGGCAGATAGCTGCATGGATAGCTAGGAAGGCAGATAGCTGTGTGGATAGCTAGATAGGCAAATAACTGTGTGGATAAATAAGTAGGCAGATAGCTACATGGATAGCTAGGGAGGCAGATAGCTGCATGGATAGTTAGGAAGGCAGGTAGCTGTGTGGATAGCTAGATAGGCAAATAACTGGGTGGATAAATAAGTAGGCAGATAGCTACATGGATAGCTAGGGAGGCGGATAGCTGCATGGATAGTTAGGAAGGCAGGTAGCTGTGTGGATAGCTAGATAGACAAATAACTGGGTGGATAAATAAGTAGGTAGATAGCTACATGGATAGTTAGGAAGGCAGGTAGCTGTGTGGATAGCTAGATAGGCAAATAACTGGGTGGATAAATAGGTAGGCAGATAGCTACATGAATAGCTAGGGAGGCAGATAGCTGCATGGATAGCTAGGAAGGCAGATAGCTGTGTGGATAGCTAAATAGACAAATAACTGGGTGGATAGATAGGTAGGTTTTTTTTTTTTTTTTTTTCCCTTGGGGATTTTGCGAAGTGAATTTTAATGGCAGGCAGAGTAACTATCTCATGCCCCCATGTTAAATTTGCTACCAGTGCACTTCATTAGAACCAGGTACCCAGCTTCGAAGCCGTTAGCCCTGTGAACTTACAATATATTTATGTTCCCCTATTGTCATATTTCAGGGTTGGTATCTAAGAAATTAGCAAGTTCTTTGTGATAGTAGAAGAGAAAGAGATAGATAGGTAGGCAGATAGCTGGGTGAATATATAGGTAGGCAGGTAGCTGGGTGGATAGATGGGTAGGAGATAGCTGGGTGGATAGAGGGGTAGACAGATAGCTGGGTGGTTAGATAAGTAGGCACATATCTGGGTTGATAAATGACTGGATAGGCAGGTAGATATGTGGGTAGGTAGGTATGTTGATAAGTAGAGAGATGCATAAGTAAAGAAGTATGTAATAGGGTATGCAGATGGATTGATTGAAAATACATAGCTTGGTAGATAGATAGGCAAGCAGATAGTAAGACTTGGTTGTACAGTGGATTTCAGCCGCTGCTGTTTCGGTTTCTCATTACATTCAACGCGCCGTTTTACAATGGTAAAAACTCCAGACAGATATGAACACTGTGTATCAGCGGTACGAGAACCACAAACATTTTGAATTGAATGGTGGCATTTGCGTTCGGTTTTATTTGCTGGTAAAGATAATAAAATTGTCTGCAGTTCATTAGATCTATATACAGTTCTCTCGGAATTGCGCAATATTGAAAATAAACGGGCACCTGCATCCAGTTCTTTTTTGGTGTTCGACATTCATATCTTGGCTACTGTATCATTTCTTTGTATGAAAACATTAAATATTGTGTATTAGATTTGAATCATAAGCTTGGAACACCTGTGGGTAAAGTAAGGCGAAGTTACGAACCCAGATACATTTGCTCATTAGTGCAGTAGTATTTTTGGTTTTCCAGGTTTATTCTGCTCTAAATGTCCACCTAACTTGATTTAAATGCTTTGGATGTGTGCGAGAGAAACGAGTTCTTCTGATCTTAAGCAAATACTCGTTTAAATAGAGCATTTCCAAGAAGTCTGCTGATCTGTATTCAGCGATTTTTAGAATTTCTTTCAACAATACCTATTTTCTTTTGACGAAGTCATAAAATAATAATATTTTCCCCCATTTCTTCTTCTAATGGGAATTTCATACTTTCAGCTATATTAGTAGAAACCTATGTTCGTTTTTTTTTCTTTAGATTTTACACGTCGAGTTTCCCATGAGAATATTTAAGTTAGGAGAATATCACATACTCCAGTTACGAAATATTAGGTTAATGCATATGTTCATAGCGTCTTTGTTCGTCATCACAGCATTGTGTTGGTAGGAGATTGTCGTTTTAACTTGTAATTTGTTATTTGGAGCCTTCTGCTTGTAAATATCCCTTGAATTATATGGATTTGAAGAAAGCATGTGCTAATTGTGGGCTAAAGAAGATGGGGTGCCAATTGGAAAAAAAAAAAGAACCTAGTACTTCCGACATATTCTTTTGTTTGTGTTTAATATAAAAACAAAGTCAGCGAAGGCGGCTTGAAACATTGGGCCGTGTACGGGGAGAATGCCATCGGAAAAAGCACTGCAAGAAAATGGCTCTATCATTTCAACACACAACATCCCGTACAAAAAGTAATGTCCATCCACAAAAGATGGTGTTGTACGTATGATGGTATAAAAACGGTGTAGTGTTCTACGAATTGCTTCCCAGAAATGTAACCACAACTGCTTACATTTATTGCCAAGAACTCAAACGTCTTGCGGCCTCAATTGAAGAAAAACGACTAGGAAGACTACAAGTGCTGCTGCAACACAATAATGTAGTTCCGCACTCAGCTAACATGACGAAAACAGCTATCCTGGAGCTTGGTTGGGTGGTGATTAGGTGATTCTATGTAATCTCCAGACCTTGCACCCTCAGATTTCCACCTTTTCCGTTCTCTGTCCAGCAATCTTTAAGGGAACTCCTTTGATAACGAAGATGCATTACAAATTTGGCTTGACGACTTTCTTAACTCCAAACCAGCAGATTTCTTCAGATGTGGAATCGAGAAACTACCCCATCGTTGAAAATAGTCATAGATATTGTGGGAGAATATATTACTGATAAACTTTTGTCATCTCTTCATCTGAAATAAAAATTCTTGTCACAGCGATAAGGCGCTAGGCTACAAACTTTTGTCAACCAAATAAGCTTATTATTAGTTTTGTGAGATTTAATCGATTAATCGATCAATTTCTGTTGTAAGATTAATCGGTCAAAAATATTTAATCGAATAATCTAGTCGATTAAAATTAATCGGTTGTAGTTAACATTAATTATTATTTTGTTAATATAAGCTCATACTATAAATTCCGACAATATTCTTCTCTCGGAAATTGCTTACTTAAAAGCACCGATAGTACTGTTATTTTCTAACTGCAAAGCAGGTAGCGTAGGGAAAATATTTGCACAAACACTTGAGAAAGTGATGGAGATATGAGCATAGTGACCTAGTCTACCTCTATTGAAAGTTGAAACACAACGCGAAACCCTTATTAAGTTTTATGGTTTTCCAAGAAAACTTCCACCTTGTCAGCTCATCTTCCTAGCATATGAAATACATACTTTTCTGGGATTCGTCCCCCTCATCTCTCATAAAATAGCCATGTTTATACTGTGTGCAAGTGAGAGCATAACTACCTTCTTCTTTTTCTAAAATCTGGTAATTCGATTACAATAGGAGCCAGTCTTCTGTTTCGACCGCTGTAATTTTGCAGTTGCAGTTTCTGTACTGAGTTTGTATATTATGAAGGTTGTGTGTTTAGTTTGATAAAAAAAAAAGAGTTTTCTATGATCTATGAAAAGTGTTTACTCCATTATGTCATTATGAGAATTTGCAAGGTAAACTCGATGAAACGTTTCGATTTAAATTGAACGATCGTGGAGAAATGCTTGACAGAAAAAAAAAGTATTTTCATGTTTAGTGATGCAGGAAACATTGTTACTAAACTTAGAGCGGCACTTAATTCGGAGCATGTGAATGCACTCACTTGTTTAAAGTCATGGATGAAGTAGTATTAACTAGGCGAGTCTTCATGCTTTTTGTTATTTATGTTTGTCTCAAAAATTCCCGGAGAAATTGACACAATAAATTATAAGCCACATAATAAATGTGTTAGTAAATAATTAAAATAGTTGTTTTGTAATATAACGATACAATATATAGAGATATACAACATTTGATACTTATGCTTATCACCGAACACAAGTTAAATTTAACGATAAATTGTGCATTACAATATATTAAAACACTTTTTCCATATCGATCAAAACTCGATTAATATATCGATTAATCGATTAAATTAAAATAGTTAATCGATTAAATATTTTGATCGATCAACAGCACTACTTATTATGGAATGATAACGGTGAAGATCGGAAGGAATTGTGTTCGATATATAATATGGGGAAATGAGAAAAAAAATACCCTCCGCTAAAAAAAAAAAAGTCAAGTACCTCCTTGCCCACGAGAAGTGTCACTGTTTTTCAAATGACAAATCCCAGACTTGATTACGACTCGAACCAGGACCTTCTGTGTGATAGGTAGAAAGTCTGACTAATCAGCAACCGCAGGGGTAAAATTTACAATACTAATACATGTTTAATTATCTATCAAAACAATAAATATAGTATAAGAGAATAGCAGAAGACCTGCCAACAAATAATCACCATTTAATTACAGATGGGAGAAGTTTATAGCGGTAGTGGCACTCATAGTGATTGCAATAGTAATAACAGTTGTATTAGTAATTCTAAATTCAATTCAGCGAGAAATATATTCCTACGGCAAAGAAAACGACTAAATAACACTACCTACTGAAAACAGATTTTTATGCTAAAATGCTACCTATGACCTGAACGACTGGAGTTCAATTCCCCACGCTAATATTTCTGTAATATCTACATGTCTTATCTAAACCCGAGGTGGTTCTTGAAACAAATAGTGTGAAATCTTGAGTAATTGTATGGTATTTATTGGCGCTGAGGTAGATTGCGTCGTATAACATATTTCTTATGCATTTCTTGTTCTGCTGTACAGTCTGGTGCAGAAAACAGAATATATCATGGAATGTTGAAAATTTTGCAACTCTTTCCACCTTCCAACTTCACTCATACACGATGTAGTATCAACTGCTGCGAAATAATCCATCAACATTTTGAGGAATCACCTTCACTGAAGAGAAATTCAATATAAATCGAACCTGTCTTTTTTTTATTAATAACATTCTAATTAAAATTTTGTTAATATTCGTTTCTTTCTAACAACTCTAAAATTAAAAAAAAATACTCTGTCTTCTACGCAAGCCTTAAGTTGGGGAAGTGTTTTTAATTTAAAAAATGAGTAAAACAAAGATAATTTAATTTTAAAAGAAACTGAAATGATGTGAAGTAATAATAATAATAATAATAATAATAATAATAATAATAATAATAATAATAATCATAATCATCATCATCATCATAATCATAATCATAATCCTTTCAAGTAGTAGACCTGTTACGGTCATTTCCGTTATGAAGAATCTGTCTTGGTAGTCTGGTACGCTCTATTATTTGTACACGCTGAAGCCAGTCTTGTTTGCATTGTTGTCGATATTGTACAGTAGGTGTTATTTCTAATTTGTCTGCAATATCAGTATTCCTCTTGCGATCCAGAAGGCTATAACCAGAAATTTTTCGTAAAAATCTCATTTCTGCAGCTGTTAATCGTCGGTCATCTTGGAGTCGAATAGTCCAGACTTCATTACCATACTTAATGTTTTAACTTTCCAATCTAATGACATCAATTGATTGATAAGTCGTAAGATTGGAAAGTGAATTCTAAATTCACTACCATATCTGAGAACTGATCGTGCCAAAATTTTATATAATTTAATTCTGTATGTTTTTGGACTTCTGTGACTGCAAAGACTTGGTTAATGATTCTCAAAGGTTTATTATAATTTTGGATTTTATTAGAAATATCATACCCTTCAAGATATATTAGGATATAGGCCCTGAACTAAATATTTCAAGGCGTTGACCTCCTCCTGTATGAAATTATCTGTACAAATCTTTTTTCTCACTGGCTGTTTATGTCCTTTCAAAAGCCATTATTTTTATTCTGATTGTTGAGTTTTTTAAATTACAATTTTTTGCTATGACATTAAGTGGTGAATAGAGAATTGCAATTGAGGGATTTGGGGGAAAAACCAGGCAGTTCTAATTCAGTACTTTTCGAGATAATGGAGAAAAACTTACCGCCAAGCAATAAACATGTACAGAAGAGGCAGATCCAAAATGCTTTATAACTGTGAATGTAATTCCTGGAACTACTTGGTTCTTCGACCAAACGATAGACCGTATTTTTGTCCTCTGTACATAAATAACTCAATAATGAAAAAATTTGAAGCTGCCTGGTTTTTCCCCTAAACTCCTCAATTCATCTTTGGTATTTCCAAAAAGGACTTGATCATCTGCATGTTTTTCATTTCATTTCATTTATTATATTCCATAGATCTTACATTAGCATTTAAGCTTTAAGATGTGGAACAAGTCAAGATTTTACATGATTACAATTTTTTGTCGAGATGTAGTGAGATGAGGCCCGAGGATTCGCCACAGGGTATCTAGGGTGTAACAACAACGACAATAATAATAATAATAATAATAATAATAATAATAATAATAATAATAATAATAATAATAGTGGTAATAAAAATGAAGCTTTATTTATTCTGGCAGAGTTAATGACAAAAGGACCTTCTCTTCCACTCAACAGGGAGTGAAATAATAATAATAATAATAATAATAATAATAATAATAATAATAATAATAATAATAATGGTAATAAAAATGAAGCTTTATTTATTCTGGCAGAGTTAATGACATAAGACCTTCTCTTCCACTCAACAGGGAGTGAAATAATAATAATAATAATAATAATAATAATAATAATAATAATAATGATAGTAATAATAATAATGATAGTAATAAAATGAAGCTTTATTTATTCTGGCAGAGTTAATGACATGAGACATTCTCTTCCACTCAACAGGGAGTGAAATAATAATAATAATAATAATAATAATAATAATAATAATAATGGTAATAAAAATGAAGCTTTATTTATTCTGGCAGAGTTAATGACATAAGACCTTCTCTTCCACTCAACAGGGAGTGAAATAATAATAATAATAATAATAATAATAATAATAATAATAATAATAATAATGATAGTAATAAAATGAAGCTTTATTTATTCTGGCAGAGTTAATGACATGAGACCTTCTCTTCCACTCAACAGGGAGTGAAATAATAATAATAATAATAATAATAATAATAATAATAATAATAATAATAATAATAATAATAGTAATAAAATGAAGCTTTATTTATTCTGGCAGAGTTAATGACATAAGGCCTTCTCTTCCACTCAACAGGGAGTGAAATAATAATAATAACAATAATAATGATAATAATAATAATAATAATAATAATAATAATAATAATAATAATAATAATAGCAGCCCCTAAATTCTGTTGGTAATGAATTTCAAGAACTGTTATAGCCTGAGATGTAATAAAATAGAGTTATTTTCTAGAAAAATAATATATTATTATTATTATTATTATTATTATTATTATTATTATTATTATTATTATCATTATCACGAAAGAAATTATATATGTAAGACGAAAAGGTACAACAAAATATGCACAATCTACAGTAGAATATCGAACTTAAATCCCTACTTTCATGTTATTATGTGACAAATTAAGTGATACAATTACTTGGTAAACTACTTACCATAATAAATTACATAGCCTACACCATGGGATTTTGTGCGATGCACAATAAAATATTATTTTTCACTTTGGACTTGAAAGCTTTTAAGTTCGGGCAGCCCCTAAATTCTGTTGGTAATGAATTTTAAGAACTGTTATAGCCTTACTAGTTATTTTCTAGAAAAATTCACTAATATGAAACAGCAGAGAAAATATGTCCAGATAAATATTTCTACTCGTCAGCCGTATTTATTTTGTTGCTTATACATCCTTTTGCAAGCTCTCTCTTTTCGTGTCTATTTAATGAACCTGATGATTCGATAATGAACGTCTCTGGGGTTGAACATTGTTTCATCTATCCCGCGTTCGGATATTAGTATTGCGGCACATTCTATATTCAGTATAAAATAATCAGTAGGTACAAACTTTGGATTGTAACAGACTGTGTAAGTGTTAGATCCCCGCTGGCTTATGAACCAGTTTCTGGTTGACTTCGTGATATATGCAGGTGAGGCTATAAGGAAACTGCACGCCGACGACAGTAACCTTGCCGGCAATGCAGATTTCTTTTTGGGAATTCTGTAAGCAGGCTTTTTGGTGTGTTACAAAGTTCAATAATTGCATGGAACTTATAGAAGTATATAGAAATGAAACATACTTAAATAAATATGATTCATCTTCATCATCGTCGTCGTGTTTGTCATCCTGCTGCCTGGATTTTCCGTGACTCTTTTGTAAGGAGTTACGTCAAATTTCGGAATGAGCCCTGAAGCAAATGGACCACCTAGCTACATACAAAGTCCTCTAACAACATGATTAGATTTTTTGAAAAACTAAGTTCTCACTTCCTCGGGCGTAAAAACTTCGTCTTGCAAAGTCCACACGGCTTTTTATAGAGTCGTGGTTCGACTCTAAAGGTCATCACTCACGTAGTCTTGGGTTTTATTTCCAGGACGAGTGAAAATTTCCCTGTTCACTTCTAACCGCCTATCGCGGAGGTCTTCTTCAAACCGATGCTACGTCCCATCCAGACCTCTTCTCCATTACATGAAACCTTACTTACAAATGGCTTTTAAGGAACCCGGAGGTTCATTGCCACCCTCACATAAGCCCGCCGTCGGTCCCTATCCTGAGCAAGATTAATCCAGTCCCTACCATCATATCTCATCTCCCTCAAATCCCGGGCCAGGTCGATGGCATTTAAGTGTGCTTAAATGCGACAGGCTCATGTCAGTAGATTTACTGGCATGTAAAAGAACTCCTGCGGGACAAAATTCCGCCACATCCGGCGACGCTGATATGACTTCTGCAGTTGCGAGCGTCGTTAAATAAAACATATCATTTATCATCATCATCTCCCTCAAATCCATTTTAGTATTATCCTCCCATCTACGTCTCGGCCTCCTCAAAGGTATTTTTTCCTTTCGCCTCCCAACTAACACTCTATGCATTTCTGGATTCACCCATACGTGCTACATGCCCTACTCATCTTAAACATCTGGATTTAATGTCCCTAACTATGTCGAGTGAAGAAGACAATGCGTGCAGTTCAACGTTGTGTAACTTTCTCCATTCTCCTGTAACTTCATCCCTCTTAGTCCCAAATATTTTCCTAAGCACCTTATTCTCGAACACCCTTAACTTCTATTCCTCTCTCGAAGTGAGAGTCTAAGTTTCACAGCCATAAAGAGCAACCGGTTATATAACAGGTTTAAAAAATCCGTGACTTAACAACCTCACGTTCACATACCGAAGCAGAGGTGAACGATCATCCAGCAAGAATGGAGAGGTATCATGTGGATAGCACGATGATCGGAGCTATCGTAGCTCTGCAAGTGCATCACAATTCTGTGTGGGCACCTGTCCCATACACTCGTCGAAATTTCATGAAAATATTCTTCCTCATAAGGACTCGAACCAGTGCGCATTCTGTTAACGCGTGTCCTAGGCAGGATGCCTTAGACCAGGATGTCACAGCGCGGGACAGCTTAATAGGTTAGTTGTCTTCGAAAATTTACTTAAAAATTTTCGAGTTCCTTCAGTGAAAATTATTCCGAGAGTGAGATAGTGAGTAACACGGTTGGAGCTCACATAATTTCAAACCCATTACCCTGATATGATATATTAGAAAGAAATTAATTATAACTCATTTCCGTATGTAATAATCTCATGACCAGGCTTCGAGACTTGGGACCCGATACAATAAGTTTACTGTGCATGTACTATAGGTTGTTGACTCGCTGCAGGTAGTGAAAGGTAGAGATGTGTTGAGGTAACAACGTTGCTATTTAGAATAGAGTACGGTAGTATGGGGAAACAAACACATACGTACATTCTGAAAGTAAATATACATTACACAATGACAATGTCAAAAGAATGTGAAAAGCATTTATTCTCCTGTCTTTTATAAGCATTTGTGTTCAATTATGCACAGTCTTAATGGTGGAAATAGACATGTAGCAATTTTAATTTTTTCATTTATCCTATTGGTCGTCTTTACGAAGTGCAGTTACAGTACCGAACTGCAATATATTACAAGATACATTTCCAGTGTCTAAAACGTAATTTTTTTTTTTTTTTCGGTTTTCTGCCAAATATAGCTTTTACTGTGAAAAGCTGCGCTCTACGTCGCATGACGTGATAGGAGCAAAACGAAAAAACCTAACTTCGTTGCAGTCTCTAAGAGATAGCCCTTTGTTCTCGGGTGACTCTATGTCCGCTAATTTGCTGTTTATATTACACAATGTCCCATATCCGTTATTTTTACATAAAACTGATTTCCACTTCTGTTTTACACGTCCAGTAACCGGTGTATTAATGTCTCATTAATTCTCTGTGTCATTTCCTCAACTAATTTGAGGGCTTCCGGCATCTCTTGCTCTGACTTTTCTAACCGTGTAATAGTTTGTCACAGTTTGAAAATAGGTTTTTATGGAAACCAAATTATTCGACAGAACCTTCAAATCCAGACTGTTTTCCTTTGCGTATATGTTGGCATTCATTCTACAGTACCCCCACCCACTGTACGCCTTACCACTATACTCAGTACGCCGTTATGCTCTATTGGGTCCGAAGTCTCGAAGCCTGCTCATGACTAACCGAGCTATTATTGAAGGATTAACTGACATAATTACGAAATAATGAAACAACCCTAAATAAATTACTGTATAGTGACTCTCGTACTTTTTATACTGATTCTTTACAGCAGTTTTTCAAAATGTCGACCACCACGATCAGGACAAAGTGTATCACGACGCATTATGGTCTCTTGCACACTAACACCCCAGAAGATTGCAACGGTTACCCAGTAATGAAGCATTGAAGACCGTGAGTTACATATATCAAAACACTCAACTAAAATCTCTGAACAACTTTGGGAAGTTTGTCTGTGAAGTTCTTATTCACCCTGTATAAGAAAGCCACTCTTCTGAAGTACAAAAATTCCGTCTTCACAGTTCTTGAACTTTGTCTCTTCCACTCCGTAAGTATGTTGCCCTATTGGCGGAGCTGACTCGGCTGGCTCTCGATTTCCCACTTTGAAGGTTCAACAAAGCCTTGACAAAGGCTGAGAAACCACTGCGATCGAATTTCGAGCCTCTGAATCATGCTCTGTGTACGGGCGAGAAAATGAGCCCCAAGTCAGGCCTGGCCTGCCGAGACGTTAAACCAGAGATATAAATAATGATTAATAGGGCATGGGGCATCTAGGAGGCCACCCGTAGCCATGGCAACTTCTTACAGTCAGGTGTTACATCTACTTACTGTGTTCGACTTCAACAGACGACAATAAAATGACCAAATGGCTTATCACTACAGCAAAACCGACAGAATAAGTAAATGCAGAGAGCTAGCTTGTGTTGCAACTCAAGAGACACATGTAATTGTTCGTTTGGAATATTGCTTATGTCGGCGTTTACATATTTAACGAGTGTAGAATTCATATAGCGGACTATAGTAGTGACGTAACATTCTGTACCTTATGTAGGGTAGACGAGGGTAATTGTAAACAGGGGGTAATTGTAAACAAATGCTGTGACAAATACAAAACTGTCAATATAAACATTTTAATTCGGGAAATATTTAGATTAACATGTTGGCTAACCTACAAAGCAGTTTGGCGTCAAATAGGAGTAACTGCTTAGTTGTGAACGAATGTTTTGTAAGAGTGTACAAAAAAACTTGAGAAAAAATTTTGCTTCACCTTCATTTTTGGCATTGTAAATAAACGTACAGTGCAATTTTTTTTTTAACATTTTGATACATTTTTAACTCGTTTTAATTTGTGTAATCAATGTAACATGATTAAAGTATGTAGTACTATTTGAAAAATTGATGACGTCACGTGTATCTTGTACCATAATGTAGTTACATGCACCAAATCTCTACACTCATGTTAGCCCCTCGTTCAAATATAACTCTCAAAAACAAAAATTCCAGTACCTATCCAAACAATGCTGTGACAAATACAAATTTTAATTCGGGAGATATTTAGATTAACATGTTGGCTAACCTACAAAGCAGTTTGGCGTCAAATAGGAGTAACTGCTTAGTTGTGAACGAATGTTTTGTAAGAGTGTACAAAAAAACTTGAGAAAAAATTTTGCTTCACCTTCATTTTTGGCATTGTAAATAAACGTACAGTGCAATTTTTTTTTTAACATTTTGATACATTTTTAACTCGTTTTAATTTGTGTAATCAATGTAACATGATTAAAGTATGTAGTACTATTTGAAAAATTGATGACGTCACGTGTATCTTGTACCATAATGTAGTTACATGCACCAAATCTCTACACTCATGTTAGCCCCTCGTTCAAATATAACTCTCAAAAACAAAAATTCCAGTACCTATCCAAACAATGCTGTGACAAATACAAATTTTAATTCGGGAAATATTTAGATTAACATGTTGGCTAACCTACAAAGCAGTTTGGCGCCAAATAGGAGTAACTGCTTAGTTGTGAACGAATGTTTTGTAAGAGTGTACAAAAAACATGAGAAAGAATTTTGCTTCACCTTCATTTTTGGCATTGTAAATAAACGTACAGTGCAATTTTTTTTAACATTTTGATACATTTTTTAACTCGTTTTAATTTGTGTAATCAATGTAACATGATTAAAGTATGTAGTACTATTTGAAAAATTGATGACGTCACGTGTATCTTGTACCATAATGTAGTTACATGCACCAAATCTCTACACTCATGTTAGCCCCTCGTTCTAACATAACTCTCAAAAACAAAAATTTCAGTACCTATCCAAACAATGCTGTGACAAATACAAAACTGTCAATATAAAAATTTTAATTCGGGAAATATTTAGATTAACATGTTGGCTAACCTACAAAGCAGTTTGGCGTCGAATAGGAATAACTGCTTAGTTGTGAACGAATGTTTTGTAAGAGTGTACAAAAAACTTGAGAAAGAATTTTGCTTCACCCTCATTTTTGGCATTGTAAATAAACGTACAGTGCAATTTTTTTTTTTTTAACATTTTGATACATTTTTAACTCGTTTTAATTTGTGTAATCAATGTAACATGATTAAAGTATGTAGTACTATTTGAAAAATTGATGACGTCACGTTTATCTTTTACCATAATGTAGTTACATGCACCAAATCTCTACACCCATGTTAGTCCCTCGTTCTAACATAACTCTGAAAAACAAAAATTCCAATACCTATCCAAACAAAAAAGTTATAATAGGTGCACAAGGTAAATGGGACATTCTGTATAAATGCAAGATGTAGGTATAAATACAAGTAAGAAATAATAAAAAAAAAGATACATACAGAAGTAAACGAGGAAAAAAACTTAAGTCAGTAAGTGTTGAATAACTGACTGAATAAAATAAATTCACTTCTCAAGTTCTGCCCCCGGTTCCATAAACTTCCACAGTAATGATGCTGATGATGACTGTAATGATTTAGTTGAGAGCCTCATTAGGGATTGTCCGAAGCTGTGAATCACTCTTGTTTGTTGCTGAGCACTTTGAGGAAGATAAGAGGGCGTGAATTGCTCCAGCACACTTTGGTAACAAATCAATAGGTGCGTTTTCCAATATCTGTTCCATATATCATCAAACATGTCCTCACCAGCACTCAAGATCCGCTATTACTCAAGACATTGAATAGTTTGAGAGATCATTTCTCAAAACAGTCTCTGTCAAGCAACGCCTCTCCTCCATACCGCTACTCAAGCACACGGCCATTGTACTTACTCAAGATAATAACTTTATTATCAACTGCTCTTCGAAGAATTATTGATTGCTGACGTCGTCCTTGTGTGATGTCTTTGTTTATGAGGACAATGCTTCCATGTGGAATGTAGTATTTTTCTCAATGCTTCGCTTTCTGGTGTCTAATTCGGAATTCCATTGCTTTCTTATTATACGAAATTGGCTATAAAGAAATTTGTTTAAGTGTATGTGTATATGTATTAATTCAATCTGCAAATGGCTAAACACCGGGAGGCAGTGATACCAAAGTACTCTCATAATGTAGTAATTACTTATTCATAATAATAATAATAATAATAATACTAATAATAGTAATAATAATAATAATAATAATAATAATAATAATAATAGTAATAATAATATACAGAGGTGTGAAAATTATTAGAATAATCTTAATTTTAAAGGTTTTTTAATAGTTCCTTCACAAATATTCATTGAATTGATGAATATTGGTATATAATATTACTATACTGATGTAGGATATATTTACTACTAACAATGCCGGAAAGCATTGTTGTACATTGGTATTTTTCTTATTTTACAATTGTTATGGGAATTCAGAAATTATTATATTATGTTGGCGGAATTGGAAACATAAAAAATTCATTAAGAAATGCTTTAAACAAATTGTTCTTTGCGTTTACACTGTTGTGAAGGTTCAAATGAACGTATACATCTGTTTTGTGCATATAATTTTTTATGTTTCCAATTCCGCCAACATAATATAATAATTTCTGAATTCCCATAACAATTGTAAAATAAGAAAAATACCAATGTACAACAATGCTTTCCGGCACTGTTAGTAGTAAATATATCCTACATCAGTATAGTAATATATACCAATATTCATCAATTCAATTAATATTTGTGAAGGAACTATTAAAAAACCTTTAAAATTAAGATTATTCTAATAATTTTCACACCTCTGTAGTTTCGAAGAAGTTGGATTGGCCCGTTTCGGTCTCATCTTGTTGTTTAGTCAACTGTCTGAAGACAGGTCTCAACCTCACAAGTGATATCAAGAAGGAAGAAGGCACCACTTATGAAGCAACTAGACCAGGAGATAATGGGGTAGGGTGGCCAGTTCCTTTCCCCCTCCCTTGCATATATCGCCGATTAGCTACATATTACACTAATCAGATTCAGATTCATATCAATTGTTCTTCCTCTGATACATATTGTCAAGTGAGATGTACTGCCTGATAATAGATGTACATATCAGCCAGAACCTCAATCAGAGGTAGGTCTCATATTGGAGGTCGAGAAGTCTCTTCCCAATAATAATAATAATAATAATAATAATAATAATAATAATAATAATAATAATAATAATGGAGTGTGAAAACCTATATTAAGAAACATCCTAAATATAGTGACCAACCCAAGTAATGCAAACATTATTTTAAAGTGAACTCTAGTTTTTCCAACCTAATTAAATACATGCCAACGTAATTATTTACATGTGAACTCGATAATATTGAAGCGTCGGCTGGAACAACGTTGTAAGTTACATTTGGTAAAATTTACAGGAGCTGCAAAAATGTGTACGCGTACAACGTTGTACTTATGAGGGTAGCAAACTTTTGAGTGGACGCATTTCACGTACTGCATTGATGGACAGTTGCAAGTCAAAGAGTATAGCAAGGTAACATGACAGACAACATTATTACACGGAAACACGCCGAATGAAAATTTTGTAACTTACAACGTTGTTCCAGCCGACGCGACGCTTCAATTATTGGTTCTGCATCAAATTTACTTAGAAATTTTCGCAGCCCTAATACCGGAAAAGTTTCTACAGCGATTTTGCATTACATACTGAGATTTTATTCACATTCAGTATATAAAAGTCGATTATCCAGGAACTATGCAAATTAAATAAAAGTATACACACATTCTTATATAGCTCATAGTTAGCCGAACGGTTAGAGCATCTGCTTTTCACGCTGTTGTCCCTGGTTCAAGTCCTGGTGTGTCCAAGCGGTATTTGTGGTGTATTGTTAATATTATGTTTTATTTAACGACGCTCGCAACTGCCGAGGTTATATCAGCGTCGCCGGTGTGCCGGAATTTTGTACCGCAGGAGTTCTTTAACATGCCAGTAGTTCTACTGACATGAGCCTGTCGCATTTAAGCACACTTAAATGCCATCGACCTGGGCCGGGATGGAACCTGCAATGTCGAGCACAGAAGACCAGCACTATACCGACTGTGCCACCCAAGCCAATATACAAAAATGTTTTTTTTTAATTTTAGTAGGTTATTTTACGACGCTTTATCAACATCTTAGATTATTTAGCGTCTGAATGAGATGAAGGTGATATTACCGGTGAAATGAGTCCGGGGTCCAACACCGAAAGTTAGCCAGCATTTGCTCATATTGCGTTGAGGGAAAACCCCGGAAAAAACCTCAACCAGGTAACTTGCCCCTGCCGGAAATCGAACCCGGGTAACCTGTTTTCGCGGCTAGACCCGCTAACCGTTACTCTACAGGTGTGGGCACAAAAATGTTAGGTTTTATGGAGTATTTCCTTTTTTACTGCTGTGATTCTACCATTGCTCCAATAGTAACAAAAATCATCATACTGTGCACTGTACAGTAGACCACCTCCCGTGGTGAACTAAGAACAAAGCTACACCCCTGCGGTGGCTGAGTGGTCCGACCTTCAGCCTGTCATGCAGGTGGTCCGTGTTCGAGTCCCGGTCAGGCCTGGAATTTTTCATTGATTAATCCATAGTGACACTTGCGGCGGACAAGGTCGCACTTGTTTGTTTCTTTTTTTTCCCCCGAGTTATAGCATTTTCCCATGTTAGGCATCTACATATTCCATTCTGGAACTCGAACTCTTTTTATGGGTATTCTGCGGCAAACTGAATAGCAGTACGCATCTCCGACTTAAAGAATTACATTTCGTGATAAAGTTTGCTAGATGTGAATAGGGGTTCTATACTACGTATTCAGACTCCTTTACAAATCCTAACATTGGATATTCCTCCGCCAGATGTCGGGTTCTGAGGCCATGCCGACTGTCTTGGTTTAATATAATTGATGGCGAACACGCTACCATTGAGGCATCACGATTCTCTCTGGTGCCCCGTGATATGGAAGTGCTGCCATCTGTAAAGTTGTTTAACCAATAATCAATTTCTGCCGTTAGGAGGTATGCATAACTGAAAATCAAAGTGAACTGATTGAAAACGGAAGCAATTACTTCAAGGTAGGAGTTTTGTATCTCCGCAACTGCATGTACACGCTTCTTCGGCTTGTGGAATTTTTATAATTTCTTGGAAATACGGGCGATGCGTTAAGGGGTACTGGATAAGCGTATACCATCATTACTCCGAGACCAGAGATGATTACATACCGTCTCAACACGGTTTTTTATGCGTAAGATTACATGATAAAGGAATTTTCACATCCCTCTGTGTATTTTTTTGTTCTTCTTCGAAAGTATCTAAACTGAATTAGGACACGAAGGTAAGGGAGAACTAGAATGGTAGCGGAAAAATTATGGGTGGGTTGAGTGTTTGACATTTGTCAAAACATGACAGCTGAGCATCGCCTCGTTGGAGGGCCTGAGTAATTATTGTAGTGATCTCCGGTCGTTCACGAAGGGCAAAACTCTCCGAAACAAGGAAGTGCGATTTTGAAATATTGCAAAAAAATATTAATAATAGTTATTATCCACAAACCTACAGAATACGAACAAACGTGACCTGTCGTTTCTTTTCATCAGCGGTAAATTGATAATGGGTAATTCTGCATTTGTTACTTTGCTGGAATCGCTCTTGAGGCGTAGTTATATGGTACGTCCTTCGTTTGCGTGATGTTCTGTGTTGTCTCTAGTGAAGAACCATGTCGCGCTGATTCCGCGTTATATCAGTGTAAGATCGATAGATGTCAAGACATGGAGTGCAGAACTCTTCAGAATGATACACGAGAAAACAAAAGGTAATCTGAATAGCTTATACAGGATGTTAAGAAAAAGTATCCAATATTTTAGGAGGTGATAGTATTAAACTACTATTGAACTATTAGAATTAAACTATGTGGAATTCTACTACACACAACGTTCCAAATTCATTTTTGAGGAAAAGTGGACAAAGCTGGTTCTTTCCCTGTGTCCTTCAATTACTCTAATTCAGGCATGTCAATTGATGCCTACAGGAGCAAGCGCGCGCTTTAGAGCCCAGGAGAGCCTGAGTGCTTTACAGCGGAAAGCAAAGAGACAGACGAAAGAGGTGGTATATGCCGCTTGGTGAAGCTATATTCAGGGATGGCCAGCACTGATTCAATAGATAAAGGGAAGAGAACTTATTAAAACTGTATCCATGTTAATTTTTAGATTTGCCTGAGAAGTTTTAAGTGCATTATAAGAATGTAAGTTTTAATTTTAATGCTCATTTTTCACAAGTTTAATTTTTTTATTCAAAAGAAATATTTTCTCAACTTTTCGTATAGAAAAGTGAAATTTTCAGGTATAGGCGTATTTATTTAGTAGCCTTACAGAATGTTTTCGTGAATCTAATATACCGTATAATACGTATTACTGAAGATAGTGTATTGAAAATTTTGAAAATATTCGCATGGAAATTGTTTGTAAGGAAATGAATTAACAAAGCAACTACTGTTACATCATAAGCAAAAGATACCTGCCCATGTGTCGTAAAAATGTCAGCTCTATAGCTTCAGCAGATTTCGAGAAAATAATTTAATATTCTGATGATAGGAAGTTGCTCACAAATATCACCTTAAAAGCATAATGCGATAAGAGTTTTGTTCTGTAATATTGGTTACACTTATAACAGATACAGTACCTAGGTAACTTTGCTTTGTACTGTAATATTGTTTTGATTAGTTTATTGATTACTTTTGTAAGGCTAAAGATACCATCAATATAAATTCCAAGTTATCATGTCATACTCAATCTCTTTCTTTGGAATATCACTTTCTTTATGAATGATGTGTTTCAACCACTTAATACAATATAATATTATACTACTATTGAATTTAAGTGAATATTCCTTCTTAACTCTCTATTATGTTATTAAGATTTAAAACACAAGTGCAATATTAAGAAATCAGTGTTAGTACTTTTGTTTTACAGACAATATAGATAATATTAAACAGAAAGAAGCCATATAAAAATAACGACATAAAATTTCACGTTCCGTTTGAAGTTTGTGCACCACTGTTTTCTTAATCCAACAGGTTGCTTATTCATATACACAACCATACTTAGCGCTTGCTGCCCGCACACGACGTCAAGGTCAGAAAAATGCGTTTGCTTTGACATCACTGCCCTAGTTAATTAATAAGGTTAAGATATTAATGAACATAAGCAAGAAAATTTCAATTTTAAATCTACCTGTAGCAAAGAAACACAATATATAGCAATAATTAGAGCCCTGAAAGAAGTCAAAATTTTTCAATGTAAGTTTTAATTTTGATGATATCTGGCAATTCCTGATGTATTAGGTAAAGAATTCAGAAGTGAAATATTTCTGTAGTGAAGAAGGATTAGTATAAAGATGTTCTGTAATGAGGGATAACTAAAGAAATGCCTTGTGTCGGTTTCGTAGAGTTGTAATTATCTATGCATGTAGAGGCTGTATGTTTGTATCTGTGCATGTATTTCGATGTACATATATGTATTATATGTGCATATGTGTACGTATAAGTTTGTATGTATGTGTACGTATTTATCTGTGTGTTTGTGTCAGTGTGTTTCTGTACGTGTGAATATATATTTTTATGTGTCTATGTATGCATATTTCTGTATAACCAACAATGCAAAATATTTCCTCGCCATTTAACCAAACTGTAATTGCTCTCTGCCTTTGTCACAAGGCCTCGTACATTGACGAAATTTATTTGTTTAATCTGTAATTGCAATCTGTTGGCTATTAGCGTGGAGTACCGAACGAATGCAGATAGCAGCCAAGTAGGCAAACTTATGCGAGTCCGCTAACTCGTGCAGTCAGAAACCTTCGTTATTTCACGCGTGGAATGCATACTTTATAGCCTGTAAAGTGTCGACAGAGAAGGAGAATCAAAGAGAGAGAGAACAGCTATATACAAAGTAAGAGCAGACAGAAAGGATGTTGGTAGAAAAATAAGACAGAAGTACAGTAGGCCTACGTGTAGTAGGCAGATAGACGCATATTAATGGATGGAGAGACTTACAGATACACATTAACGGAAGGACGATCGAAGACACGTATGAGTCTTAACGGATAGTCAAACATATATTAACGGGGGGACGAATAGAATATATCCATATTAATTGATGAATGAACGGATTTACAAACTAACGGGCACACGTATTAACTTATAGACGGACAGAAACATTAACGGATCGATGGATGGACAAAAACATTAATGGATAGAAGGACGGACGGACACACATTAAGGAATGGACGGACGGACATATTAACGGATGGAAGGACAGTCAGACGCACGTTAACGGATGGAAGGACCGACAGAAACATTAACGTATAGACGGACGGACACACATTAAGGAATGGACGGACGGACATATTAACGGATGGAAGGACAGTCAGACGCACGTAAACAGATAGAAGAGCTGACAAAAACACTAACTGAAAGACGGACAGGAAGACACACACATTGACGAATTGACGGAGAACAAACGTATATTAACGGATGGAAGTATAGTGAGTGAGACGCACGTTAACGGACAGAAGACTGACAGAAACATTAACACATACATTGACGAAAGGACGTACGGATAGACATTAACGGATGTAAGGATAGTGAGACGCACATTAGCGGTTGGAAAAACGGGCATAAATAGAACAACGAACAGACACTCACTAACGAATGGACGGATGGAGAGACAAATATTGACAGATGGTAGGACATTGAGATGCACGTTAAAGGATGGAAAGACTGACAGAAACATTAACGGATGGGCTAAAGGACAGACACACTGATTGACGAAAGGATGGAAGGACAGACAACGGATGGAAGGATAGTGAGACGCACATTAACGAATGGGAGAACGGGCATAAATATTAACGGATAGAGCGACGGACAGACACTCACATTAACGAATGGACGGATGGAGAGACAAATATTAACGGATGGCAGGATATTGAGACGCAAGTTAACGGATGGAAGGACGGACAGAAACATTAACGGGTAGACGGACGGACGGACACACACTGACGGAGAACGGACGGACAGACATTAACGGATGGAAGGATAGTGAGACGCACATTAACGGATGGAAGAACGTGCATAAATATTAATGGATAGAGCGACGGACAGACACACATATTGACGAAAGGACGGACGGACAGACATTAATAGATGGAAGGATAGTGAGGCGCGTATATTGACGGATAGAAGAACGGCATAAATATTAACGGATAGAGCGACGGACGGACACTAACATTAATGAATGGACGGATGCAGAAACAATGTTAACGGATGATAGAACATTGAGACGTACGTTAACGGATGGAAGGACTGACAGAAACATTAACGGATAGACGAACGGACAGATAACACACATTAACGAAAAGACGGCGTTACAGACATGCTAACGGATGGAAGGATAGTGAGACGAACGTGAACGGAGAAAGTACGGAGAGACAAAAACGTTAACAGATGGACGAAGAGAGACACATTACCAGATGGATGGGCAGACACACGTTAACGGATGGACGGAGAGGCACACATGTTTAACGGGAGGAAGGATGGACAGACATTAACGGATGGTCAGACACACACGTTAAGGAATGGATGCAGGTGAGAGACTCACATTAACAGAAGTAGGACGAAGAACGATACAAGTTGACTAGTGGACGGACACAAACACACACGCTCAGCTAGCGGACATACATATTGGTCGGACTGACACAGGCATTAATGGACGGACGAACAGACACATGCTTATACTGACTATTGGATGGACGGATAGTCAAAAAGACAGTAAAAGAAACAACAGTACTGAACACAGTGATTGGCTCATTGAGAAATGAAATAATGGAAAACAGACTAACGGACAGACCAATGAAAAGACAGAAAGGCAGACAGCCAGATAAAGAGTAAGGTGGAAGGACAGTAGGAAATTATTTTCACGTCATCGATGGAAATGGAATTTGTAGTACCTAAAATACAGCAGTAGAACATTCAGTTGTTTTAGTGTCGTGAAACTAAGTGAGCTACATACAGTATGTATGTAAATAGTTGCCGTAGCATATTGAATACCATTAAAGCAAACAAGTCCACCATGGCAATAACCGTAGAGCAGATGGAAGAAATAGATAGAAATTCGAAATCCAAGTTGAGTCCTTGATGCATTCACCGCGTCGCTTCCTGCAGTTCCTTGACCGGCGTTGGCGGTAGTCCGTATAGCAAATACATAATTCATGCAGCGGTACACTTGGACAGACAGACAGACAGACAGACAGGCGGAAAAAGTACGCTCCTAAAAAAGCATTAATCTCTTTTCTTTTTCTGCATGTTCCTCCCCCTCCCCATTTTCATTGAAGTTGTTTTTAATTGTACGCAATATTGCTGTCATACGCGGTGCAGGTAATTGCCTCGCCCCGAGCGACTTCGAATCAATGGAATCCTGTACTACAGATTTTGCACATTAAATTTTATCGGTAACGAGGGGAGATCTTACCTTTCGTCCCACTTCCCTTCGCCATCTACTTCACAACCGAGTGTGTAATGTTTCTCTCAACCTCATCCTCGTTGTTTCTTTCTCTTCATAAATAATAATAATAATCCGTGGCGCCACAGACCTTGAAGGGCCCAGATGGACCTGCAGGCTGCTGGCCTCACGTTCACATGCCGAAGCAGAGGTGGACGATCATCCAACCAGAATGGAGGTATCGTGTGGTTATCACGATGATCCCCCAGCCATTGTAGCTGGCTTTAGTAATCGGATTTCGTCACCTATCATGGCGTCTCAAGTGCATCATGATGTTGGGTTGTCACTGGTCCCATACACGGCCGAAATTTCATGAGAAAATTTCTTCCCCCATGAGGACTCCGTAACGCGAGTCCTAGGCAGGATGCCTTAGACCACGACGCCACGGCGCGGGACTCTTTCTCTTCATAACCACTTTTATTTCCATCTTTTTTTTTTCTTGGGTTATTTTACGACGCTGTATCAACATCTAGTATTTAGCGTCTGAATGATAATGAAGGTGATAATGCCGGTGAAATGAGTCCAGGATCCAGCACCGAAAGTTACCCAGCATTTGCTCGTATTTGGTTGAGGGAAAACCCCGGAAAAAACCTCAACCAGGTAACTTGCCCCGATCGGGATTCGAACCCGGGCCACCTGGTTTCGCGGCCAGACGCGCTGACTGTTACTCCACAGGTGTGGACTATTTCCATCTTCTGTTCCTTCTTTTCTGAACTCATTTTCACCATTATGTGCGACATATATTCATTCGCTTCTTGCCTTTTTTTTTTCCCCCCTACATTTCGTTCGTTTGTCAGTTTGTTCTCTTTTTCCTTCTTTCTCATTTTTGTTTCTTCCGCTGTCTTTCATCTCTTCTTTCTTCCTTGCTTATTGTGCATTTATACATTCTCTTTCAGTTACTTCTCTCTTTTCGCTCGAATTTGTTCATGTTTAAAGGATACACTGAGGTGAAATTCGATTAGAGTTACATCCTTCAAAATGTGTACAGATATCATGCTGCATGTAAATAGCCTTTGTATAAAGTTCCATCTTAATCTATGTGGTCCAACATTATATGAATTGCTAAAATGTTTGTAAATTTAAATTGTATTTTGAAAAAACACTAGTACTCCTACAAATTTTAAAGTTTTTGCCTGAAATTTGCTTCACATACCTTGCAAACTTCCTGAAACATAACTTACTTCTTTCGGATTATTCCTCAAGAGCTAAGAATAAACTGTTTTATATAATCAAATATAAAAATACGAGTATGTAAAATTATTATTTCTAACATATATAAATATATTTCCCCGTAACACCCCGAAGCTTAAAGAAAATCAAAATCTTGTTAGCAATTCGTTAATCACACTTTTAAAAAGACCCATAAAAATCATGTTTCATAGTACAAAAGTTGGAGGACTATCATTTTTAATAAAGCAATGTACTCGTATAATAAAAATGAAATGCAGCATTTACAAAGAAGCGGGCGATTAAAGGGACATCCAGAGCGTTCAATCTTAAAAAATGTCGGCCGTAACAGCTGTTCGAAGAGGCTATCTGTATGAAAATTTGTGGTTAGGTTTTCTGAGCCGTATGTATACAAATTTTTATTTTGAAAACGGAAAATCGAATTTTTTCACCAGTCCACCGCTGTGAAATAACCGTTAGCATTCCTGACCGTAAATCGAGCGGGACCTGGTTCAAACTCTGAATGTGGCAAGTTACCTAGTTGAGGTTTTTTTGCGAGGTTTTCCCTCAACCCATTAAGAACAAATGCTGGGTAACTTCAAGCGCTGGACTTCATTCATTCATTTCATTCATTTATTATCTTTCATAGATCTTACATGAGCAATGAAGCTTTAAGATGTGGAACAAGTCAAAATTTTACAATATTACAATTACATTTTTACAATATTTTACAATTTTTACAGTTTTACAATGTAGTAATTTTCTACAATGATGAGGTGAGGTCCGAAGATTCTCCAAAAGATTACCCGGCATTTGCCTTTTGGTTGTGAGAAACCTCGGGAAAACCCAACCAGGTAATCAAATCAAAGGGGGAAATGAAGTGATGCCGAGGACTCGTCATAGACCTTCTGGAGTCATTTCGGTGTCATCATCTTCATTTCATTCAGACCCTAGATAAACATAGCAGTTGATAAAGCGATTTAAAATATTGTTTCGCCAAAATTAGCAAAATTTCACCTCAGTGTATCACCCTTAACTCTGTTCCTCTTTCAAAGTGAGAGTCTAAGTTTCAAAACCATACAGAGCAACCGGTAATATAACTGTTTTATAAATTTTAACTTCCGACTTTTTTGAGGGCATATTTATTCTGCGTTTAATTTCCTCTCGTGTGTCAAAAAAGAAGAGCTTGTATATTTGTCATTAATCAGTACGCCGTTTTGAGTGTGGATCAGTCATAGCTTGCACCTTTGTAATATTTTCACGCAGAGACAGTACTCGATGGAACACTGTAACATAATTATCTGCACCAAATTAGACACAGATCAATCTGTCGCATTAAGGCGGGATACAGACATTAAGAAGCAAGAAGACAGATTTGGTCTTACGAGGCCATGTTTCCATAGTGACGCGAGTCTCATAATCATTAAAGGGACACTGGCACTTATGAGAGGATAATTATTTCAGGCTCTCGTGTGTAGGAAGAGAATGGAGATCCAACTCATTAGAAAGCTATGCCTCAAGCTGGGACCCGGAACCAATGCAACAGACTGTTTCAAAATAAATGTACTAGACCTTTTGTTTCGTTATTTTTGTGATGTCATGTAACAATGTAACAATTCAGCAGTAGCACAGTAAGCTCAAGGCTTCTAATATGACTGAGATTAGACCCAGGCAGATTCTTTGAGGTTTGTGGTGTAGAAAGCCGTTACGGTACAAGTAAGAGTATTTTAGTTTTTTTAAATCAAAATTACACCGTTTATTTCTGTACATTATAAATTTAGTAGTAGTGGTAGTGGTAGTGGTAGTGGTAGTAGTAGTAGGGTTTAAGAAGGGCTACACATTATAAATATAACGCTTTTATTTTATTAACAACATGCGTAGTAGGCCTACAGTATTTGGATAGCGAGTGTGTTTTCTTGTCGGTCGTGAACGAATCATGAAATCATGCTTTTGATTAATTAATGTCCACAATGTTTAAATTCAATAATAAATTATATCTTGCCTATACGGATGACGTGAATATGTTAGGAGAAAATCCAGAAACGATTAGGGAAAAGACGGAAATTTTTACTTGAAGCAAGTAAAGCGATAGGATTGGAAGTAAACCCCGAAAAGACGAAGTATAGTCCGCGTCATCGTTTCTGGCATGTGAAATAAGTAATGGGAACGTTAAGTGCTAGTGTTTTACCTTTACCGTAGTCAACCTGACAACTGTGTTTTGCAAATGGCTGATGTACGTGTATAGGAAGTGGTGCCATTCTCAGCTTCACTAGCAACATGCTCACAAACTGGGTACAATACTCTAGGACACACGCCAAAAACACTGACGCCAGCTGTATATGATTATGTTTCGTGACGACCAGAATATTCCACGAAATGGAAATATAAAAATTGGAGATTTATCTTTCGAAGAGGTGGAAAAATTCAAATACCTTGGAGCAACAGTAACAAAATATAAATGACACTCCGGAGGAAATTAAACGCGGAATAAATATGGGAAATGAGTGTTATTTTTCGGTTGAGAAGCTTTTGTCATCTAGTCTGCTGTCAAAAAATCTGAAAGTTAGAATTTATAAAACAGTTATATTACCGGTTGTTCTGTATGGTTGTGAAACTTGGACGCTCACCTCGAGAGAGGAATAGAGATTAAGGGTGTTTGAGAGTAAGGTTCTTAGGAAAATATTTGAGGCTAAAAGGGATGAAGTTACAGGAGAATGGAGAAAGTTACACAACGCAGAACTGCATGCATTATATTCTTCACCTGACATAATTAGGAAGATTAAATCCAGACGTTTGAGATGGGCAGGGCATGTAGCACGTTTGGGCGAATCCAGAAATGGATATGGAGTGTTAGTTGGGAGACCGGAGGGAAAAAGACCTTTGGGGAGGCCGAGACGTAGATGGGAAGATAATATTGAAATGGATTTGAGGGAGGTGTGATATTATTATTGTATCTCCAAAGGGGGGTAGCCCTATTTTACATATGTATGCTAGGGCTATAGTTTTACACACAAAAAAAATAAGCATAAAGACAAATGAAAAAGAAAAAATAAATTAGCTTACACAATGTAAACAAAACATAAACAATCGGTAATTTAGATATTGCGATTGCAAATCAAACATCAGGTATCAATTTGAGACGTACAAAAATCAGTTACAACACACATACTTAAAAATACTCCTTAAAAGCCGTTCTCTATAACAGAAGTATGCAGATTTCCGTACCATACGTCATAAATTAATACACAAACTATAATTAAGACATTGCGACGACATCAAGCATCCCATAACTATGACTCACATACATAACAAATCAAGCATCCGCTACAACACATAGGCCTACACTTCAACATAGTAACCACACTTTTAAAAGTTACAAATTTGGCTCCAAGAAGAATAAATAGGACACTGTTACTAAATACTGTGTGGGGGAGGTGTGGTATGATGATAGAGACTGGATTAATCTTGCTCAGGATAGGGACCAATGGCGGACTTATATGAGGGTGGCATTGAACCTCCGGGTTCCTTGAAAGCCAGTAAGTAAGTATTATTACTATTGTTATTATTACTATTTATCGTGTTACAATCTATCATAAGTGAAAGAGAATGACTGATTTCAGCAACTTGTAAGGGAGTTGAAAATGCCTTGAAGCTTTGCGGTTGTAACAAATTCAAGTAGGTGTGAGTGCCGCCACTGGCTAGACGAAGAAGGGTGTGGTGCTATTGTACGGGGTTGGTGGGAACAGACTGGGTTAGATTTTAACCGTAGATCTCCGAGAGAAACAGAGATGTAGAAGGTGAAATCTTTGTGGGTGGAAGCGTCGTAAATATGTCTGGGAAGGAAACGTTCTGACCTACTGGGGCTGAGTGACCCAGAGCCCGCAACCTCCGCTTGTAATGAGGCGCATTACAACCCGCCGCATGCGGAACGTGATCTTAAATTATTCCAGATGACAATTATTTGTGTTTAAACAAATCAACAAATTGGGCCGCCTGCCAACCGTCTCGCCGAACTGATATGTACAACTGATTTAAGTTCCCAGTGGTCCGTAAAGGCTTGCAGCTTTCTGAGGCGCCGGGCACACTAACCTTTACACATCCACTTACTATGTTTAGGGATCCTATTTTACGCCGAATAAAAATATTAAATTTCAGTGCAGAAGTTTGGTTAATTTCAGAGTTATTTCACATTTCTCTGTATTCCTCACTTTCACTGTTGCTACTTCTCGTCACTGGAACTCTTTGCCGCCTGAAGTCAAGGGCTGCCGAACATTGAAATCTTTCAAATCCAAGTTAGAAAATTATCTTATGATGAGTTGCCAAACTAACTTACTATTATGACAAGTGTTGTATTGTATGTTTTCACGTATTCACATTTTTTAAAAATGTTCTAGTGATATTTAACTTATTTTATATTTTTGTTTACATATTTTCCGATAATGGTATATCTATAATGTGATAAGTTGACCTATATATAATCATAATTTTCCTTACTGTGTGTACTTAAAAATATTGTAATCATTGTATGCTTTGTACTGCACTATTTTATTACTACTATTAGTATTAGTATTATTATTATTATTCTTATTTTTATCATCATTATTATTATTATTATTATTATTATTATTATTATTATTATCATCAATAATTGTCTTATTTTTTTATGCATTGTATGTCTCATTTATTTTGACCTGCTCTTCACATTTTATTATGTTTTTTTCTTTCTTTCTGTATATTATATATTATGTCTGTTTTCAAGCTGGCCCGGATGGCTCAAGCGGTGGGGGCACGGCATGTCTCTATCGCTTGGGCCGAAGGGTTGTGGGTTCGAGTCCCGCCTCGGGCATGGGTGTTGTGTTTGTATTAGTATAAGTAAAAACAAAGGAAACAAATGGAAAACAGAAAAACAAAGATAATTTTGATAAACGGCCTCTGGCCGGTCTAAATTAAAAAAAAAAATCTGCTTACTTGTTGTTTACATTTTATTATTATTATCTTATTCAGTTTTGTGTGTAAAATTGTAGTGTACTTTCTAAATTTGTAGCGTTTTTTGTAACGGAGTTTTACTCCTGGTTGACTGGTTTCAATATCAGGTAATTTCATTACTATAGATTTTTGTTATTGTAGGTTTAATTTGTAATTCAGTAAATACAAAAATATTCTTTGTTCTTAACTTTTATGATAAAATGTCTAGCTTTCATTAATCAGGTAATCTTGTCGTACTTTAATTTTTATTGTAATTGTAATTGTAAATTTAATGTTAATTATAATTTTATTGTTCATATTATAGTTGTAATCCCCTGGTAGAGTGGCAGAGAAGGCCTGACGGCCTTATCTCTACCAGGTTAAATAAATAAATACTACTAAAATACTACTGTTAGAGAAGGCCGTATGTCCTTAACTCTGTCAGGTTAAATAAATTATTATTATTATTATTATTATTATTATTATTATTATTATTATTATTATTTAAAGCTGTAATTTTTATCCCAGACATTAGTATTTATTCTTGCAAAGTCTGGAGTCCTGTAACACCAAGCGAATCTGAAGGTTAACATTACTTACAATTTTCTATCGACTCTTACCATTCATTCATAGATTTCTGCTCAAGGACAGATCTTTCACTGCAAACCCAGTATTCTCCAATCTCCTTCCGCATATGATCCATGTATCTTAATGTTGTTTAACTTTTCATCTGATATCTTCTTCTGCCCCGAACTTTTCTTCCGTTCACCATTCCGTCCAGTGCATCCTTCAGTAGATAGTTTCTTCTTAGTCAGTAACCCAGCCAACTTCATATAATCAGTTACTTTTTTAATTTAATTATAAAACTTTAAAATCTAGACGATTAATAAATAGCCAAATTCTACTCTATAAGACTATATATTGAATAACTGTGATTTTCTTAAATTCTTTCAGTTTAATGTAAAAAGAACAGAATTACGTCATAGGCAACCTTTTGTTATTCCAATTCCTTTTGTTATTCCAATTCCTAGAACTCTTTTCTTCAAGAACTCTCCATTGTTTGTTATGTGTAATACTTACAAGTCTTTAAACTGTGATTCTCAATTAGATTTCAGTTCAATAGTTGAAAAATTTCACACAGTATTAAAAAGAATTGTATTTCCTTAGATATTTAAATTATGAATGTGTATTATAATGTTTTTTTACTTTAGTTTTGAAATAATTTTGCATTATTATATTGATATTTGGCACTATATTAACTGCAATATTATATTCTAGCATCTATTACGTATCTTTCCTTCTTTTGTGTTGTTTTGTTTTTCTTATTATGTATTTTGTATAGGTATCAATGTAAGCCAGTTATAATTCTGCAGTGCCTGGGAAAAGTGACATAAGTCAGTTTCCACAAACCCTTTTGATAATTTATTGACAACTTACATTGGTTTATGTCGATTTGATTTTTTTTTCTGTATGAATTATTGTAATGGGAGAAATACTTATGTCTCTTTTTCCAAGCGAGCAGATGTTCCGTAAGTTGTCAATAAATGATCAAAAAAGGTTTTTGGAAACTGACTTGTGTCACTTTTCCCAGGCACTGCAAAATTGAAGGATTAAGAGCCATGGCGGGCCAAGCTCCATTTATTAAAACGGAGAAAGCAAGAGTTAAACTTACGTAAATATCATAGTTTAATGAAGATTGACATATCATTTAATTTTAATGTGCATGCTTTATATTACTTGCTATAAGTTTCGTTAAATTATGGTAATCACTTAATTTTAACTCTTGTTTTCTCCGTTTTTAATAAATGGCGCTTGGCCCACTATGGCTCAGAACCCTTCAATTGGATGCTTGTTTCTGTTGGTGGTGGATTAAAAAAATAAAATAATTTTTTTTTCTTCTTGCTTTCTTTGAACATTATTCTATCTTCACCCACTCTTTCTAGTATAGCTTAATTTCTTATTCCCTCTATCCATTTCACACGCTCCATTCTTCTCCATGTGGACATTTCTTCACTTCGTTGTAATGTCCATGTTTCTGGCTCATAATGTCATGTTTGTTGTTTTTCTCTTGAAAAAATTTAGAGTTCCTTCAGTTAAGCAGTGAAACTCGGAGTGAGATAAGTGGTCAACAGGCTTGGAGTTCACATATTCCGTTCTTTTTCAGCTCCGAACTCCCTTGCAAGGACGCGTATTCGCGTACCTTTTAAAGTTTCTCCTCCCATTCCTCTCCTCCCTAAGTTAGATGATAGCGTTAAAGTAATTTAAAGAATATGAACTTCGCCTATTTTGAAGTAATTTCGTTCTCATTTTAAAAATTACATAAGAAAATCTAACTTGATATAGAAAGTCTGAATATAGATTTATATTCACGACATTTCAGTTAACTAGAAACAGTCATGGAAGTTAGATTATTGCGTTAAAATATTAAAGAAAATGATTAACTTTGCCAATTCTGGCGTTTTTTTATTTTTATATTAAAAATTTCAGAAAAACCTGATATGATAGACAAAATATAAATACAGATTCGGATTCAGGATTCTTCTATTAACCAAAAACAGTCATCTTCGCTCACAAAGCAGAAAAAAGTTAAAAAATGCATATCAGTGTTATTTTATGAGCTGTAGATGCTTCGATAGCTCGACGTCTCATTTGTATTTCGTGTCTCAGTGTGTAACAAAAAAATGAATATTCTGCAAGGCTCTTACCCCGTCGGGAACAAAAAGTAATAGACCGTGACCGTATTTCTGCCATTCCTCTTCTCACGTCGCCCACTGGTGCATAACTAGTGCAGTTGAAAAAGCCACGACAATTGTCTTCCCAATCAAATTCGCTCGCACTGCCACATAACTCATTCCGCGGTAAGCTCAACTCTCAGCTAAATTGATGTACTCATCTGCGATCACACTTACTTTCAAATTCCATTCATTTGTCGGGAAGGAAACAGCGACAATGAAAGTGAAGGCCATGACAGAGAGAAGGAGAAAGAGAGAGGGGGGAAGAAACATGCATACCAGAGACAAGACTCGAACTTGCAACCTCAGAAAGCAAGACCACCAGTGTCACGATCAGAATACTTGCTACCGTGACGTGCATTTACTCGCATCAATGCACGTTTCGTGACAGCTGGGTCGGTGAATCAACTGCAACCAGTCTCTGTTACTTTTTATGCGGACATCCGTCCTCTGAAATCGGTCTGTTCAAGACATTTCCTCCGTCATCCAGCCAGGAAGAAATCTGAATAGCATTCAGGAAAAAATGTCCGTAGCACTTGGTAAACATCTCAGGATGAAATCTCTATAGGCTAGTAGTCGGGATGGAGGAAGTCTCGACATCTGATTGGAAGAAGTTACCACATCTGTATGAAAAAATCTCCGTATCTGTGGGGAAAAAATAATATTGTCACTTCTGTCAGGAAGAAATCCCACAGCTATTTGG